>NC_143399.1:57284537-57587568 GCF_052110815.1 Crocodylus siamensis
GGGATCAGGGGATATAATAGTTCTATGAAAACAAAACCAAATGCAAACATCAAGATATTTAGAATTTATTTTATTATGATGATCAAGACACTGGTAGGCTTCCAAATTGCTTTAGAATTGTAAGTATAGCAATAAACATTGCCAAACTGATCAGTCTCTAGATATGTGTATATGTATTCTAATATTATAAAAGCCTTAATCTCTCTGTCTCTGTCTGTCTCTCTTGCTTTATTCACCAAGGTAATCAGAGTGCTGTGGACAGACACATGGCAGAGAGCTGGGGAAAGTGGGGACTGAGGGGTGAGGGGGAGAGGCAGAGCGGGGATGATGGGGCCAGAGTACTGCCATGATAAAGGGGACAGAATGTGGGTGGCGAGGGGGAGGCAGAGCAGGGACGATGGGGACCAGAGCACTGCCATGATGAAGGGGACAGAGTGGGAGGGACAAGACCAGTGGTGCTCCTTGGGGGCATGGGGTAGTTGCTGTGCAGCACTGGCCTCACCCCACCCCACACAGCACAGCACTGCCATAACAGTGGAGACTGGGGCTACTATGTGTATGGTCTAATTAATTTGTGAAATAGCACACTGACTTTTGCCATAGACACCGTGCCATCCTCTCTTCAAATGGCAGTTATACAGATCTCCTTGGTACGCAGGGAAGCTGAGGCAGCTGAGATGGAAGGGTAGGCAATCGGAGTGCAGGTCACTCTTGACCCATGCTGCAGGTGACTGATTATGAGAGAAATCCTTCTTAAAAGACCTATATAGTGGAGCTTTTCTCTATTGCCACTGCATCTACAAAGTACCATCCAACAGAACTCTTTGAGGAGATGAATGGCCTAGTTAATCTGGGTTGTCTCCACCTAGAAATTAAATCTTCTGTGGTCCTCAGAGATGAGTTTACCACCTACTTTGCAGACAAAAATTGCCCATATTCAGCATAGCACCATGACTTGCATTTTTGCTGCAAAGTCAGAGTTGAGGTTTGGGGAGGCTTTCTATTTTGCAGTTTAAAATGGATCCATTTCAACTGCTGTCAACCACCAGTAATGAAGATGTGTTTGCAGGGAATGCAGGCAGTCATTTGTGAACCAACATATCTTGGCTGTAGCAGTCAGTCAAGGGAGACTTGGGTCATTTCTGGTAGGGGCTGTCCATTTCTCCCTTTAGGAAGGAATAGTTTTGGATAATCATAAATCTATAATTTGTCCAGCCCTATGCATGAAACCATTGCAGGATACAGGGTATATCTACACATGCACATTTACTGTGCAGTAACTTAAACTACTGTGCAGTATGGGTGTGCATCTACACATGCATACCTGTTAGGGCTGTGTGAAATTTTACTGGCTGTTTTGTTTTGACACTGTTTCAACTCATTTCAAGCTCAAACCACTGAAATTGAAATGAAGGGCTTCAAAACAGCCTTGAAACAAGATGAGGCTAGTTGAAATCTTTCAAAGCAGCCAGGTGGTGGGAGACGGGGAAGAACCACGGCTGCATTCCCAGTGGATCTCCAGCCCCATGTGCCTCAGCCACAGTTCTGGCTCTCCCTGCCTCCTGTGGCCAGGCTGCAGGAAGCTGGTAGCAGCACAGGGTAAGGGAACTGCATTGCAATTGGGCTAGGGAACGGAACTAAGCCTGATTACTCAGTTCCCCTACCCAGCCCTATGATTAGGCTGGGGAAGGCAATTCAACCCAACTGAGCTGAGTTCCCCTCCCCAGTGCTACGATTGCAATGGGGAAAGCAACTCAGCCCCCGCCTCCTCAGTGCTATGATCAGGCTGGGGAAAAGAACTCAGCCCAGCTGAGCTGAGGTTCCCCTCCCCAGCCTACAATTGCTCTGAAGAAGGCAACTTATTCCAGCTGGGCTGAGTTTCCCTCTCCAGCCCTGATCATAGGGCTGGAGAGGGGAACTGAGTGATCAAATTCAGTTTTCCTTCCCCAGCTCCCCGGTCCCAGGAGGCAGCACCTGGCTTCTGCCAGATGAGGGAGAGGAAGATCAGGGGCCTGTAATCCCGGGAGGACTGGCACAGCCCCTGCAGCCCTCTCGGGGTTGTGGTCCCCCATTCGGCCTACCAGATGAGAGAAGCTCTTCCATTATAGCCTATAGGTAGAACATTGAGACAGCATCACTGTTTTGATAAAATGAAATGGAACAGTGATTTCAAATCTAAACAAAATTTGAAACAAAATGCTGTTCTGTTGAAACCTTAAAACAAGTCCAAATGCAACAATGCCATTTCACACAGCCCTAATACCTGTACTGCACAACAACTCAGGTGACTTACGCCAACTTGGGCATAAATTTGATACCTTCATAATGCAGATATCAAGTTTACGCCCAATCAGTTGCTGCACAGTAATGTAGGTGCCTTATTGCAGAATAACACTGTGTGTGTGAACTGACTTGGGATTAACTTTCACACAGCATTAATATGTTTTAATACCTGCATGTGTAGATGCTGGCCTGTTTCCACTTCCTGTGTAGTAAATTTAATGCAATGTAAATACACATGTAGATGTTTCCACTTTGAGGAAGTTCATTGAACAGGTGGTCTCCTGATAGCTCCAGAAGCATCTGGACTCTTGTTAATTTAGCTTTCACCCTAGATGTAACTTAAAGACTGTGCTTTGTTGACCATTTTGCTTGGAAGTTGACAGGGCAAAGAATAATCGGCTGATCTTCCTAAATCTTTCAGTGGCTTTTGATACAGTTGACCATGGATTTCTGATAAAACATTGACATTATCAGGTGGGTATTCAGAGACCACTTTTAAGCAGCTTTGCTCTTCCCAGAAGGGAAGTTCCAGCTTGCTTTTCTGAATCTTCAGGGCTCCATCCTCTTTCCCAGAAGGCTTAAATATATGTGAATAGGAGAAGCAACATTGTTTGGACATTTGAAGTGAGGTATCATTAGTATGCTGATGACACCCAATTCTGTCTTTCTTTCTCATCTGACTTGGGGACCTGCAATCTTTGTCCTTTTCCAATGGCTGCCTGCATTTGGAGACTGGATGCAAATGAACCAATTGCAGTGGAATCTGAACTAGAAAGAAGTCATGGTTGGTTGTGTGCAGAGCACATGCCTTGGGTGTTCAGACTCCACTTGTCACTCGGGTTCACAGCCTTAGGGGGCTCCTGGATCCTCCACTGCACTTGGATCTCCAAGTGCTGCTGGTGGTTAGACCCTTAACTAACTTTTTCTGGTAAGAAGGCTGCAATGCTTTTTTTTCAGATTTGGGACTGAGCACTGTCATTCTTGTCATTAGGCTTCACTGTAACATATATAGAGGATATGATTCTCTGTTGTAAATCACTGTTATGCACTAGGGCATGGGAAGTCTTGACTATGGGTTTAGGGATATGAAGAATAATTCCAGGCTTGGAAAAAATAACCACAAATCCACATTTCCCCATGATTAAAATCTATCTATCTAATATGGGCATTTCATTTTAAAATCGGAGAAAACCAAGATCCCTGCTTATCACAGGCAGAAACCAGATTCAGAACGAGAAAGTTAGAGTGGGTGGGGCCTGCTGCCTGTCTTCAGGGGATTGGCTATCCTGATTGCCTCAGTCCAGCTGGGACCTGGACAGTGCTCTGGGCTTCTTCTTGTCAGTGGCTCCTGGTCAGGAGGTGACATGCCCTAAACTCTTGATTGAGATAGGTTGGGTCCAGGTTTATGGCCTGGTTTTATTATAATCACTACGTTTCTTTATGCTATTCATCTGTTGTCAGCATATGACTCATTTCTTTACAGATATGTGCAAATCTAGTTAGCATTAGTATATATCTTTCACCTGCATTCCATTTAGTTGTGACTAAGAAGAGAGATGAGAAGAAAAATGTAGCCCTGAGCAGATTTGTATTATGAAATGCTGTTTTACATGACAATGACTTAAAGACTTGTCAATATATCTTAATCAAATGCTTAGTTAACCCCTTATCTCTTTCCCAAAATGATTTTAAAACTGTTTGGAATTATGAAGACACAAAATACCTGTCATAGAGACCTTTAGATAGTACACTACACAAGCAGTATTGATAAGGCAATTTTTTTTTCTCAATCCTGAAAGCTCAGTTCTCAAGTTTGGGAGATTTTCTTATTTGATTTACTTTAATCAAATGATTCTGCTATGTAACAGCATGTCTACACTGAATATTTTGTGTCCTTTAAATAGCAATTCTGTTTCAGGGTGACTCCAGTTGAGGAACTGGACAATTTGAAAGACAAGGCACAGACCACTGGTAATATCTAAAGCATTGTGTGCTTTCCTTTGTTTTCAAGGGCCTAGGCCAAGCTTCAGAAATGTTTCTTACCTCTTTTATCAATAGCCAGTCTGATTATCACCCTCCTGAATATTTCTAGGGTATGTGTAGATGATACACGTAAGTTGACCTAACCAGAGCTAGGTAAATAAAAATGCCAACTTCTATCCAGGGAGTTTAAACTGGGGGAAAAAATGGCTGTCACAATCTAACTTAGTTCAACTAAGGAGGAGCACTATGTGGATCATACTAACCTGTGTCTGATATAATTTAACATGTGTATACATTTTGAAGCATAGCCCTAGGACTGGAAAGACCAGCCCCTCACCCTAACCCCAGAGCTGCAGTTTTCCTACCCCTACCTCACTGATCATGCTATTTTTTTAGCCCTCCAACCTTCCCCAGGCTCTAGATGGAACACTCCTCCATGTACCCCCACCCTCCCCCACAGTCACCTGGTCCTCCCCCCAACCTAACTTAGTTAAGGTTGTGGGGAGGACCATGTGCACAAGCAGGGTGCTTGGCACCAGCAAACATGTGCACCAGCAGAGACTCTATCTACAATCACATGGTTTAAAGTAAGCTGCATGATTGTAGATCAGAACCCACAAATGTGTGTATGTGCCCTCATACTCCAAGATTATTTGAAATGTAGTATGTTCTTGACTAAGCAAAATTATCTGATTTAGGTCTCTGTGGCATGCTACTTTTAAAGTCATTTGAGAATGGTGATGGTTATAGCATAGTAGGTCACAGCTGATGCAGCAGTAAGGTTCCCTCCCTCCTTAAACCATTTAAGTCATGGAAGAGCAAGCCCTAATGCTGACTTCTGAACTTCTGCTGCTCAAGTTCACTGCAGTAGGCCCCTCAATATAGGATGAGCAATTAAAGTTCAGTATCAAGGCCACAGGACACAAATGATCACTCTTCCATGCAGTAGTCCCTATGCATGTCTTGCCATATCTTTACCTGGTAGGAATCAATATCACAGATTTAAAAGAAATATCTTGGATTGATGTTAAACATAACAGTTTCTTAGGACTTGAAAAATGCTCTTTGTACAAGTATCTATTTTCCTGACTTCCTGAGCATGAGGAGCTTGCTGCTCATCAAAGAACATGTTCACTGGAAATGTATGTAAAACAGAAAAAAAGCCCTACAATTGTTTTTGGTAAACCTCCATATCTATCTGTTGTTTTTACTTTTTGTTAAACTGTAAGGTGGCATATCTGTAGCTGATGCTTCACAATTGGACAATTATGGCTTGAGGTCTAGGGATGGCTAGAAAATGGAGATCCATTTTCACAGAGAAAAGATTCCACCCTGAAACCAAGTAAAAATAAAGATGTGTGGGGGGTGTGGTTTGGTCTTGTTTGGTTTTTTTATTTTTATTTTTTCCCCTTCCTCTTAGGAATTCATTTCAAGAAAACATTTTCTTGGGGGAGAACCAGGATGTCTGCCTGGAAGGCTTTTGTCAACATCACTGTCTCCCTGAAGGCAGAAAATGAAATTGATGAGCAGTTCAATCAGTGAGCCATCATTTCAAGGTTCTGTAAAGAAAACTGATTATTTTCTTGTGAAAAACTTGCAAAGAAAGCATTTAATTTTACTGTTCATCAGTGCTTCCTACATAATTGTCATAAATATAAATATGGTCTTAAATTCCAGGTTTTGATTTGGATCCAGTTGTGCAATGCTATTAAAAAGAAGAGAGGAAAATATATAACTAGAAGTATGGATTCCCTATTCCCTCATGTGCTGATATCAATAACCCACAGGCATATCTATGACATCATAATAAAATATTCATGTTCTCTCTACTAAGAAGTCCCTGTAAGATAGCTTGTTGAACTTCATAGCAATCTGATGGATTTCATATGTGACAAATTAATTGCATTTTGTAAAGCCATTCTTCTTCTATCTAAATAATTAAGAGGTTTCCTTGTTGCGTGTATTTGGTGAAAATAAGTAACTTGGGCCATTTTAGAAAAAAGAATATGCCATTTTAAAGTACTGAGATTAAATGGATGGAGATGATCCAAAAAGCAGCCTAGGGAGGGAAAGATGTGGGAAAATTATAGGGGAATTCCTCTCATACTACAGCTTATCACCTTCCTTTCTTTTCCTTCCAAAACACAGGTAGTGTTAGTTTGAAGGTTAAAAGGCATACCCACTACCTAGCTTTAAATCCTAGCTGATCTGACACAACCCCTAACTTTCCTGAGATAAATTCAGTAGCACAGTTTAGTGTGTGAGGGTCTATAAAAATAGACATATTGTATGAACTGCCATCTACCAAGTGAGGACATAAGAAATCATGTGACTTCTATATATATATATATATTTTTTTTATATAATGATCCTGTAGCCTCCATTTCCTTCTCGCCTATTGTGGAAGGCTCTCTGCACCATTTGTAGTTTTATTTAAATTTATACCTCAGTGGTAGTTATGTCATTTGTGTGCATTGTCCTGTAATTTTAAGGCATTTTTGAAGCTTTTGAATTGGAGACTCCATAGAAGTTTGATGCAGTTAGAAATATAATATAATCAGAGTCCTGTGAGTTAATTTAAGAGTTAGGGTTAGTATCAAGTATTTTAAGCTTATAGGGAAAGTTATATTAAACTATTTGTAGGGTTTGTTGTTTTTTTTTATACTCTTTCCTGATGTCTTCCAGAACATATGATTCTCTCTCCCAGGCTGACTCTCTGGAGCAGTTGTTAGTACAGGCCATGTACAGACTTTCTGTTTCTCTTGAGAGCTTTCCCAGTAGAAACCAGACATGTACAAACATTCAAGGTCTTCCTCCAGGATGAAAAATGGTATTTTGTGGAGAAAAAAAGCTGACCCCAGGGAGGCAGAAGTTAGCCCTAGGAGAGATTGTCCCAGGAGAACAAATGTTTGTACACTTTCCCAAGTTGAACTCCTTCTAGAGATGACAAGGAATAGGATCAATGGGGAAGGCTTCTATGCCTTCCTGTGACTAGACTCACCCCAGTCTGGAGAAAGCACAAGGGTAGCTATTCCAAACTCACCTTTAGACCAGGAGGGGAGGAGAGGAGCACTACCAGCTACTCCTTTATAAGCTCATAGTTTTATAGTTGGTAGGGTCAGAAGGGACCTGAGCAGTTCATCAAGTCTGACCCCCTGCCATGGCAGGAAAGAGTACTGGGGTCAAACGACCCCAGCAAGGTGTTCATCTAGCCTCCTCTTAAAGACCCCCAGAGTAGGAGCCAACACCACTTAGCTTGGAAGTTGGTTCCAGATCCTAGCCACCCTGACAGTGAAGTAGCACCACCTGAGCTACCCTCTTCCAGCTTGTGGCCATTATTTCTAGTCACTCCTGGTAGTGCTTAGGGGAACAGGGACTCCCTGAATGCCTGCTGTCCCCTCTGACTAGTTTGTAAATGGCCACTAGATCCCCTCTCAGCCTTCTCTTCTGGAGACTGAACAGGTTCAGGTCCCCTAGCCTCTCCTTGTGGCCCTCCTCTGGACCCTCTCCATGTTGTCCACATCCCTCTTGAAGTGCGGTGCCCAGAACTAGATACAGTACTCCAACTGTGGCCTGACCAGTGCCACATGGAGGGGGAGGATCACCTCCTTGGACCTGCTAGAGATGCATCTGTGGATGCATGACAAGGTACGGTTGGCCTTTCTGACTGCGTCCCCACACTGTCGGCCCATGTTCATTTTGGCATCAATAACGATTCCAAGATCCTTTTCTGCCTCTGCACTGATGAGAAGGGAGTTCCCCAGCCTGTAGGTATGGTGCTGGTTCTTCCTCCCATGGTGCAGCACCTTGCACTTGTCAGTGTTGAAACCCATCCTGTTCTCATCCACCCACCCCTGTAACCAATCTAGGTCTGATTGCAGCCTATTCCTCCCTTCTAGTGTGCCCACATCCCCCCACATCTTAGAGTCATTTGCAAATTTGAACAGGGTGCTTCTTACCCCCTTGTCCAAGCCGCTGATTAAAATGTTGAACAGTGTGGGCCTAAGGACCAAGCCCTGGGGGACCCCACTGCCCACATCTTTCCAAGTTGAAAGTGAACCATCCACCACCACTCCCTGGGTGTGGCCCTCTAGCCAGTTAGTGACCCATTTGACTGTGTAGGTGTCAACACCACAGGGCCCTAGTTTCTTGGTGAGAATGAGGTGAGAGACAGACAGTGTCGAAGGCCTTCCTAAAATCCAGAAAAACTACGTCCACTGCTATCCCTGCATCTAGGGATTTTGTGACCTGGTCATAGAAGGCCACCAGGTTGGTCTGACCTGCCTCTAATGAACCTGTGTTGGTTGCCCTTGAGCATAACCTCTCCTTCTGGCCCCTCATGGACATGCACCAGGATAATTCTCTCAAAAAGCTTACCCAGGATCAAGGTAAATCTAATTGGCCTGTAGTTTCCTGGGTCCTCCCTTTTTTTGAAAATGGGAACCACATTGGCCCTTTTCCAGTCCTCTGGCACCGCACCAGAGCACCACAAGTGCTCATAAAGCCATGCCAGGGGTCCCACAGTGACCTCTGCTAATTGCCTCAGCACTCTGGGGTGGAGATCGTCAAGACCAGTTGCTTTAAATATGTCCTTACATACCAGAGTCACTACTCTACAAAACAAGCTGGTCTTGTCTTGCCAATCCCTCTGGTAGGACATTAGGAGCTGAGAAAAAGGAGCAGTGCTGCAAGACCCCAGCTCACTTCTCACACCACAGTTCCTAGAGTGCTGGCTTTTGAATCGCCATCCTCACTGCCCATCCAGGGGAAGGAGGGCAGGCCACAGACAGCACAGGAAAACTAGTGAGGCTAGAAATCGGACACTGGGAAGCAATCCCTGGGGTAGTAGGACAAAACACCTGTCTGATCCTCATAGAGGAGCCTCAGGTGTACGGAGTGGGCAGGATCTTTGCAGCACAGTTCAGTCACTTGGCTCCCAGGCATAAGAAGCTAGGTAGAGGGCAATGGCAATGTGTAGGGGGTGCACATTCACCCCCTGAGAGTGCCAGTGCAACCCCTGTTGTTGTCCTGAGGGGTCAGACCAATGCTCAGTATCTCAATATTGTGCTGTTAGACAGGAGGGCACGGTGTACAATTGCACATATACAAATACACAAATCAATTAGGTGCATACACACACACATACTACCAGCTCAGGCACATACACATCCAAACCAGCCTAGGCACATTCACCAATTCAAACATATACACTATACACCCCAAAAGTTAGGCACAGATCACTAATTTGTATATCATGCACACAATGCCATATGTGTACACACACACGTGCGTGTGTTCAAAATAACCAGTCTAGGTTCATGCACACCTATCACCAGTTTAAGTCCATATATGCTACACACACCAAATTTAGATGGAATCAGTTACCAACACCTGCACATCCAATACACATGTGGATTACTAATTCATATACCACACACACACACAATGATATCTATATGTGTATATTCACTAATTCACACATATACTACACATACACACAGGTGAGTTCCTACATTGGGTATTGTGATATGTATGTACGTGCTTGGTGTACTTGGGATACCTGGGGAAAGGATAAGGTAAGAAAGTAGAAGTGTAGGGAATGAAAGTTGCTGGGAGTGAACATCACTGGGACTGGGATTAGAAACAGTAGACTAGAGGGGCCTGGGCTGAAGAACTGAAGCTCAGGGGTAACTTTAGGTTATCTGATCTTAATTCATTAAAAGACAATGCCCAAAGCCTGCAGAACAGGGGAGCATGCTGGCACAGAGGCTGGGACTGGAGCCAGAGCTACAGGAGACCTGAAAAGGTAGGTGGGGAGAGAGAAAATAGGACTAAGGGAAAGTGTGGGTGCTAAAGAGGGGCTCTGGGTGTGGGGAGCCAGATGATGGCTCTGGGGCACCTAGAGAATTTGCAGGGAGCAGCATTATGTGCTGGGAGCTGGAGAAAACTGCCACAAGGAGCTGGGAAGCTGGGGGCAGGGGATGACTACAGAAGGTGTGGGGGAAGCCTGAAAACAGAGGGACAGACACCAGAAAATCACAGAGTGGCAGGAGAGACTGAAAAGTGGCAAGGCAGTGGGAAAGCAGAGAAACGCAGCAGAAAGTCACAGGGAAAAGGCAGTAGATGGCACGAGAGGCTGAAAGGCAGCAGGGACAGCATGAAAGCAAGGAGAGGCTGAGAGGTGGTAGAAAAGGGGAGATGGAATTGGGAGAAGTTCAGGAAACTAGCAGAGAGGGGGTGGGGCTGGAACTGAGACAGAGAGAGAACAAGGCTGGAATTTAACATAAGGAAGGGGCTGGGATTCAGTAAAACATAACCCAACTCAGGGTTGCAAATGACAGCGGTTTTATTGAACAGGGGAGATGGTGACATTGGTTTCCTTGCATCCATCCACCCACCCACACACACAGCGGTTAGAGAGGCTTGATGCAGGGGCTGAAGTCCACTGAAGTCCAAGAGGAGAGAGAGAGAGTCCAAATTGTAGGAGGAGGTAGGTAGATACTACCTGCACAACCCAGGCTGGAAAGAGGTCCTTGTCCAGTAGGTATTGTCCAGAGGGGGGTCACCAGCAGGGCCTCTGGGTGGATTGGTAGTGTGGCATGGTGCTGGTCCAGATGGTGAGGGCATCCCACTGGGTCTGTCTTCACTGTCCCTTTTTATAGGGGCAGACCTTGTGTGACCCTAGTGACAGGAGACATGCCCAGGCAAGGGTCAGCCCCTGGCATACTGAGCATGTGTGCTCCATGCAGGGATGTGCAGTTTTGGGTGTCTGTAATGGTGGGGTACAACAGTAGAGATGCTGATTCTGCAGGGTCTTTTGTCTTTCAAATGCTGCGTTCTTGTTTCTGTTCCTGAATAAGGTCCATGGTTCCTAGATGAATCAATGCGAGGTGATGGCCCAGTCATTACAGGACATACAATGGTAGCAGGCCTCTACTGAATTTCAATCATTCCGAATCACACTCATTAATCCGGGAACCAATTGACATGGGAGGGATACCTGACTCATGCAGTTGCGACACAGGGGATGCCCGGGCAGAGGACATAAGATGGAGACTTGACATATAAAATGGAAACTTGACATGACTCTTGTTCACTTATAAACACGGGCCTAAGCCATACAATATCCATAGGAAACAATAAAAATCAATATAAAAATGATAATAATACAATGTGAACAGTAAAAATCAATACAAACCTAAGAATAATACAATATAAAACAGTGGGTATCCAAAACCAAATACTTGCTACCAAAATAAAAATGTTAAAGCTTATCCTAAGTCTGAGCTCTCTTATACTTATCTATAGGGAATAGAGAAGGAGAGAAAAAATCATAAATGGTTGGGGAAGGGGAGGGAATGCATTTTAAAATAAATACAAAAAAAGAAAAACTGGGGGTTTTGCTACACTTCCAGGCCTCACTCCCTGTTTAGCTGGTGGGCACAGGGGCAGGTGGGAGCACCAGTGTGCCCCCTGTGAGCACTGTCCAGGGAGCAGGGCTGTATCTAATTCATTCATTTTGTTAGATCAGTCAAAATCTATGCATGAGAAAATGGAGATATACAAGCTTGAGGAAAAGAGCTTTGTTTTCCTTAGGAAGTTTGGCTGATGTGCATGTTTGAGATCAATCATTATATAGGTACCTACAGTTTTAACAAGATATCCATATGTAAGCATATTTCTTTTGATTCTATGGGAAAATATACTTATAATAAGCAAAATGATTTTCTAATGTTACTGTTAAACAGAGTACTGTGCCTGCACATAATTTCTTTTAATCATCGACATTAAAATTAGGTTAGACAGGGATGAAGTTTTACAGAAGCCTGGACTATGTGACCTCCTAGCCCTACTTTTGTATGATTCTATATTACAGCAATGAAAAGATTCCTTCACTTTCACATTTGTTTTCACTTTTGAATTTATAGCTCATTCATGCCTCTATATCCATTGTCTTTAGGAAACCATATGGGAGAATATGGGGGGCGGGATCCACAGTTCTGAGAGCTGGGGGGAGGCACAGTTCCAAGGAGGTGCGCATGGATTCAAAAACCAGAGAGTGGTCTTACACCAAAGGCTGCAATGGTGGCTGCTGCTGCCACCACATGCTGCACCTGCGCTGGCTCTTGATCCTAAAACAGTAGCATGGTGTTTGTGTGTTGTCTGCTGCTGCAAGAGTAAAACTGTGGGGCCACTCTTTCTGCCAGATCACAGACTCCACAAGGGTGGGGAATAAATCTGGCACTTGTCCAAAGTCAGTGTCTGGGGCTAGAGTTCTTTTCACCCATCCCTAATTATGCTACTGCTCCATATACCGCTATGGAAGGATTTACAGTGGACAGTGATGAAAGGAGTAATATTTATCCACCCAGTTGAATTGGTGACTACCATTAGAAGCAGTATCCCACTTGTTTTTGGCAATTTGGAAGATGAGAATTGAAATCTGGAAATGTAGTCTTCTAATACAGAGCACTAACCTTAGAGCTACTGATCTGATTCAGATACAATCTCTTGGTGTGTTATCCATATGTTAAATACCATAATGTATGGAAATGAGTATGAATTTTATGTCCTTCATGCTCCCCGGTCCAGTCTTCACAAAACAGGAATCTTTCTTTTACCCAAATCCCAATGCTACTCTCACTGCACAAAAACAAACTTTTTAAATTTTAAATTATGCTCCTTCATTTCCAGACATGAAGGTTACTTTTTTTTTGCATAAATCACACACACAGATGTGACACCCTGAAAACCAAAGGTATGTTTATTTATATTTTTTCTTTTAAAAAGCAGCATGTAAAAAAACAATACTCTACCAGAGAGCATCTTTAAAGGGACATTGCCTCATTAATACTTGGCTGGAAAAGCATACAATCTACCTAGGGGTCTTTGAGAAGGCACTGCAAATTCTACTTCATGTTTGCATGTGCTCAGAAATAGTAACATCTAATTCCCACTATAGTTACTTTGACTTCAGTGGGCTTTCTGTCAGGGTTTAAACTAAGAGCATTCTTGAATCGGGTGAGGATTTCAGAAAGGACAAAGGCACTCCTTACTGGGGTGTATTCTTGCATGTAATTTTTTTGTACAGTTTCAAATGGAGGAGTTTCCCAGGTGCTTCAGTGGAAGAACCAACACTGTAACTAGGGCCTTTTGTTCCAGTTACAGATAAATTGTATGCTGTTTATATCAAAAGCTTAGAATCAAGGTCTTAGAAAATCAGCTTTAAATAAAATACATAAACTTCTGACTGACTTTGTTGAGTTGCTTTTGACAGGTATAAAGATAGCAAATTCACTGTGAACATCAGTGAAGCAGACTTAGGGAGTGTTTGTCAGTTGCTACCCCATCAAAAATATTCCTAGACAATGAAAGAACAAAAAACATCTGTTCAAATGAATGATTTATAAAGTTGGAGTCTTCATGCCAGGGAGCGTGTTGCATTTATACAATCTGTGCCCCAAGCAAAGCAGAAAAACAAACTCATCTAGCAGCTGTTCCATGACACCACCTCCTGTGGGAACCACCCTCCACAATCTATTATTTTAATGGGGCTAGAGATGCTCCTGCATAGCCTCACACATCTTCTGTAGGAATCATGGATATCAGCCTACTCCCCACACCAATGTTTTCTGTGTTTTTCTTCCTCTATGGCCCACACAGCATGGAGGATCATTTAGTTTTTTGAAACCATTAACAAATGAAATTGACATCAGTGAGAAACTAATGACTCAAAACACCATAATCTGTCACTGCCTCTGGGTAGAAATGTATCTTGTACCTCAAGAAAATCAAACACTTATGCTTTAAGTCCTTAGAAATACTCATGTAGACTTTCAGAACGTGAGTAACACCAATGAGTTAATAAAGTCTTCAACATTCAAATGAATTTGCAGGCCTTGGGTCTAAGTGTTTCTCTCCTCCTCTTCACTACTTCCACATCACATGTTCACTTTTATCATCTGTATTTTGGAACATGAAAATGAACTGGGAATTGAAGTACAAAGAAATGTAGAACACCTGATGCTCTGAGACAGCAACACCAAGCAACAGGTTGTAGATCCTACAAAGCCTGCAATTTACACCTTTTTAATATTTTAGTATTCAATAATTCAATTGCCCCCTATAGAACTCAACAACAACATGTACCTGTTGTATAAAGTGACCTCAGAAGTGGAAATTTTAGTTTTGCATGTGCTAATACTTATTTTATGCTATGTAGCCAATTACTACATAATAATTACTAGGACTGTGCAAAGCTTCAGTAGCTGATTTGCTTCAGAAGAGATTCAGCCTGATTTGGGGACCAAATCTCCAAATCCATATCAAATTGGGTGACCAAATAGATTCAGAGTATTTACTTGAAACATTCAAATCAATAAAGCTTTGGAAAAAGATTGACCAATTTGGAGACTAAACAGGCATCCATCCCCCAGCTCGATTTCCCCAGCCCCCAATTCAGTTCTCCTGGGAGCTAGAGCGGCTCCTCATGTCAGCTGGAGTCTTGCACTGCTCAGCCACAGTGGCTGGGGAGGACTCTGCCACCAGTGCCCAGAGGCCTTGATCACCGCCACTACAGCCAGTAGGTGTGGGGCTTTCTTTTTTAAGTGCCAGGAGGCTGGGGCCAGGTGGGGGCCAGGGCTGGGCAGGGCAGCCACGGGGGCTTCTCCCACGGCTTCCCGGCCAATCTGAATTGCCAAGTCTCTCCTTCTTCATCAACAGGGAGCCTTGGGGGGTTGAAACTTTCTGTCGTCATCCTATATTCTGCATACAATGGAGTGGTAAGGCTTAGAAATGCTTTGTGTAAGGCCTCATCTACATGTTACACTTAAGACAGTCAATCATATTTTAAGACAGCTAAGTACATCACAGCTACATGTTTAATCAATGAATGTCCTGATAAAATAAGGAATAAGCCACAAAGTTATTCCACAAAAAAGTCTAATAACTTTATGGCTCCTTATCATGCTATTAACATGTGACCAGAGACTGGGAGCTCAATCAGATGACAAGGCTCCCAGCTGTAAAGGTGTACCATGAGCTGCAACAGCTGAGTCCTGTCAGGAGCTTACTACTTGCCAGTGCAGAAGTACAGGATCATGATTCCAGGTTCTCCCTGCATCAACAATAAGATGTGATGGAATTTTATGCTAAATCCCACAATCCAAAGCATGTGCGCTTTGGCAGGTGGCAAGATTGTATGGATCATGCATCAGACCCTATCATATTTTCACCTGAATGTCTAGAAGGGCCCAACTGGAGTGAAAGGGTGAATTTAAAATGCTTTCAGTTGCACAGACAACATCCATATTCTTTCTTTCTCACCATACCATACTGTTTTTTAATTTCTCTTTTTCTCTCTGTTCTTAGAAAAAAAAGATTTGCGTGTTTATGGACAGCTGTAGTAGACCTGGCCTGCTGAGATTCTTCGACAGCAGGGAAAGGTGGAACTTTGGGGCCATCATGGGGTCATCATTGTTTTTAGTGCCTAGTATGTGTATGTATCTTTATCTCTCAACTACTAATAAAGGATGTTACTCATTACAGCTCTGGACTGGACAGCCAGCCAGGCTGTCAGTTTAAAGAGTGGAGACTTCTGTGTTTTCCTATGGAGATTCCTGGCACCAGTCAAAATAGCAGCCATGCTGCCTGTAACAGTTTGTATGCCATCCATTCCTTGTTTTTTTGGGGGGAAAGAGATGATATATATAGTACATAAAAGCACTGAATTTAGTGCCCAATTGTGCAGGCATTCAGAAGCTTACATTGCCCCAGAAATGGTATGTCCAATCTGAGTAAGTTCACTCAGTATGTGTAGTAATTTAAATAATTAAGATCAGGTTAACCCAATCATGCCATGGGGGTTCATATTTTCAGCTGATCAGTCATTTTTTAGTGGTTTGCAGTTGTACACTTGTGTTTGGTCACAGCTATAGGCTGCTTTCTATGGCCAGATAGGGCACAGACAAAAGTGACAATTTTTGCCCAAAGACATGTGAACTCCTTTTAAAAACCCTTTAAGAAGCTTAAAGGTACACAACTCTAGGGCAGGTATAAAGTTGGTTGGCAGCTTGTAGAGACCCAAGGTGAAGGCACAAACTGATATTGGGATTGAAGAGTTTCTGTTTGAATATTGATATTTAAGATACTGGAGGACCAGGTTGTGGCTGTAACGATGATGTGGAGGCCACAGGAGGGTGCCTGAGGAGCACTGTGGGTTTGAACCTTGAATGGGCCAGGATATCAGAGGGCAGACCAAGATGGGGGCCTGAATCCAAGAGTGCTGACTCTCAAGCAGTTGAACTGAATTAACGTAAGACTTCCAAGGCATGGATGTGACCACGGAAGCTGGAGGCCATAATTAGAGCCCTTAAGGCTCAGTTAGGGCCAAGGGGACAAAAACTGCCCCAAAGTGATCAGGTTTGATAGGGCCAATATCAGGAAGGAAAGTAAGTTTGGTGCCAGCACAGCATGAGTAGTGTTAGCCAATAAGTACAGGAACTTTGTTAGTAGATAGAGAGTCCAGTGATAAGGAGGACCTAGGGTCTGGCTGAAAGACTGTAGGCAGCACCACAAGGATCATTCCAAGGCTCTGGGAATAAAAGTTACATGCTATAAAATTTACATAAAGGCTTAGTGAGTTAGACAGCAAAATGGAGTATGCTGGAGAAGTGGTGTGAGGGGCAGGTTTACTTTGGCCACTAAAGGATGTCATAGCTGAACTTGGCCAGGCCTGTCCCAGGCACATCAAAGCTGGCACCTGCAGTCACACATGCAAAGGATGCTGGAGCACAGCTTTCACATATCACATGAAGCAAAAGTCCCTTCATGGAACTTGAGACCCCTGAGCCTGCAGCCCTAGGTGTAGGGCTAGGATGCAGGCTTCAAGTGCTGCAGAGTGGGGGAGAAATATTTTTAAGGCCTTAAGTGTTTAAAAAACAAATTCAAGGTTTAAATACTAAAACCATTATTTGGAAAGATTCTGCAGTTACCTATAAATAAATGGGAAGCTGACATCATCAAAATAATTGCCACCTGAAAGGAACTTAGCAGCCTTTGCTTGGCTTCTTTCTAGACTGACATGTGTGTATGAAGGGGTGCAGACCTGAGCCACTACGAGTCAAACAGTGAATGTTAACTTCTTTTTCTGCATCTTAAACCTGCCATTTTTCAGACTCCAGTGCTGCATTGTGACTTGTCCATTAAGAACCCTATTGACCTAAGTGAGGTTCTGACTACATACAGTAGTCAGTCCATGAAGATCACATTAGTGACAGGGCCCAATTTTCACAAAATTGATCCTTGTGTTCTAGAAAACTCCCAATTTCATTAGGGTGAAATATGCCTCAAAATTCTTTTGACTTAACAAGAACATGAATTTGATAGCATTTCCTTCTTTCCATCTCCAGTCCATTCTTTTCCAGCAAACCATAAACAAGTCTCTCTCAGGAGACTGCTTACTCCTTTGCTTTATGGATTTTCCTTGTATAGTAAATGGGATCGAAGTGATAAGATACAATTTGACATATGCAAGGTTTTAAGTTCCACTATGCACAGCTTGGTAGATGCAGTTGGCAGGACAGTTCAGAAGGTCCAGCATACGTTTCATCCAAATACATCACTTTGCACTCTGTGTTTAGCTTTAGTTTAGGTTCACACAAAACTTTAAAATGAATCCCATGAAAGTCACTTTATTGTTCTGATCTCTGGCTGAAACCAGCAAATTTCTTAGGCTTTGCCTTTTATACGTACAAATACATAAAATCAGGCAGGTTTTATCTTTGTATTTAATTTTACAAATTCTTGATTTATTATGACTTTTTAAAGATTTTAAAAAAATAGTTGCTAGGAAACTGTCTCTGATTCATAATTGTGGGTATCTAGAAGTTACTGTGCTTGCCGCCTTTCTGGTATTTTGCTGCAACACCAGTGACCATTTCCATAAAAAGCTCTTTTTTTTTTACGTGACAGTTCTATTGGCCCTGAGACTAACGTAAGTTCAGTTGTAATGGAGCAATCATTTAATAAATGACAGTTACAAATTGTGATTGTAACTATTTTATGTGGGCCTGAATAATCAGAAAATTGTCATGATGTGGATAAAGTAGATCAGGAATTTAGCAATTCAGGGTTATTACCAAGTAAGAGTCAAGATTAGGATGCAATCACTGTTCATATTGTCTTATCAACAGCTATATCCCATAGTTGTTATGGGGACAAAATGCAAACAATTATCCACTTGAAAATGGATATTTGAAATGTATATAAAAATTATTTTATTGATTGCTATTCACAACTATTTTTTCCTCAGAAAGGCAATCAAATCAAAGTGTGATATTGTCAATAATTGTAGTCTTGTAAGTGGCAGTTACTTTTGCTGTATTTTTTTCTCAGATTGCTAGAACCATTTTCCCTTCTTAAAACAAACAAAATGCTCTATATTGATTCTTTTCCTAAGAGCAGATTTAAGAGGTGTTTGTTGTTTTATGAAGTATGTGGGGGTTTTGGTTTGAAATCACATTCATTTAGCACAACCAGCCTTGGCAGAGACTTGCATTTTGTGGGACATTTACTTTTAATTCAGTGAATTTGAGGTGTTCTCATGTTACACTTTAGGTCCCTGTCCAACAAAGTACAGACAAATCCAAATATATGAGAAGTTCCATTGCATTCCATTCATTTATGTGTAGCCCAGGTAACTTGGGTATATAGTCCCCTTCTCCAATTGAAAGGGATTGTTAGCTGGCAGGTGTGTTGTGGGGTGGGAACTGCAGATCCCTCAGTTTCCCTCCGCCCCTATAGACAAGTCCAGGCCAGGACAAGTCAGGGGACTTAACTGTGTATACATTTATTTACATTAACTTATAAGGGAAAAGGAACATGGATATAAAAATATGTACAATGTGTATATATATATTTATAAGCTATCTAAACCAGTAACATAAACAATACCCTCTGAGTAAATGACATAAAACCTTATACCAGTGCTCCACATGCAGGTAAGTCACAGGTAAGTATCTGATCTGAAACAGATAAATCCCAAAGATAAACTCAACCCTGAGGGGAAACCCAAATGTCCTTGGGCTTTTCCCAAGCCCAACAAAGAAGCTGGTAGCTTTAGGAGGGCCCTCTCAGTGGGACCTCCCCTTTCAGGAGACCTTAACTAACCAGGGGGGGGGAGGCTCCCCTCCCCTGTGGGAATCCTCTTTTCCCTGCAACTCAAGGCTCCCAGGCCTGGAGGGTGGTCCTCGTCCTCTGTGCCAGGCTGCTCTCTCGCCTGCAGTGGGTTTTGGGGGGGGGGGGGGGGAGTTGCTGTCCTCTGGAACAGGGCTCTTCTATGCAGGACTTCCGGGGCCTCTGGCTTGGCCCTTTCTGCTGGCTCAGTAGCTGGATCACCATCTGGCTCTCTGGTCTCAACCTTTTGCTATGGGTCAGAGGCCTGGGCTACTTCATGCAGTCCCAGGCTTGGTCTGCTCCTGGACCCTCCGTGCAGTGCCTCCTGCACCAAGCTCCCAGCCTCATTTCAGGGGTTGAGGACATGAGCCGCCCAAGCACTCCAAAGGTCCTACTCCATGCACCATCCTGTGCACCATGTCTCTAACCGCACACCAGAGGTTGCAGACCTGAGTCACCTCACACAGCTCCCAAGGTCTGGATGCCATGTGCCATGCTGCACACCAAGAGCCTGGCTGCTGGAGCCATCTGCCATTCCCCACTGATGGAAGTCTTCAGGGGCACTTCTGGGCTACTGCTTCGCCCAGCTGAGCATCTCTTCTAAGCCCTGCTCTTCTCTCTCCCAGATGTGTTCCCCTTATGCTGGGTATGCAGCTCCTTTTATATGCTCCAGGACCCCGCCCCTGAAATCTTCCAGACATGAGTGTTACAGTCTTCAATCAGGTCCACAGTGTGTGTGTGGGGGTGGAACTCCTCTCCCCCTCCCCTCAGGGAAGGGGTATGACTGAACTCTTGCTGCCTCCTGATGGAGGGATGAACTCCACCAATCAAAACAGCAAGGTTTCAAGTCTGGGACTCAACTCAAGCTCCAAAAGGCAAGCCTGCTACACAAGTCAATTTTTGGCTTTATATTGCTCCACATTGCAATGCACAACTGATTTAGGAGTCCCACTCTCACTTTTTAAAATGGGATTTAAATCAAACCCTTTTAAGCCATAATAATAATTGAACATTAATTGGACTTGGGTTTCTGTGTCTTAAGTTGCTTCTGAAAAATGGGATGTCAACTACATCTTTCCTTGAACATCTCTTTTTGGTTTGTTTAACCAATATTTTGTGGGTGCTCAAAAATTGCCCTTCTTAAGCATGGGGGTTCTTTTTAAGTAAGGGGAGAAATGATTTAATTCAAATCATTTAAAGACTTTATCATGATATTTCATTTTGATTTCTAATACGTATTTGGAGAAGAGTAGAGTTTTTTAAAATTCATTTCTGTCTAGGGAAGGAGCTTTGAGAGGTGAAAAGATTGGGTATCAAGGCAGTTAGTTAATTTACTGCACCACCAGGTTCTAAGTCACTTGAATTCCTGCTGAAAACTAATTAATTCTACAATATGAAGCCTTTTTTATTAAAGAGACAGATTATTTGAACATTCTTTAGAGAGGAAGGCTATACTTATGCTTATCCAATCAAATAATTTGAATTACTTGTTATATTACTCATTACAGATATTTTGCAATTATGTTGTTCATTCATATGCATGTTTCAAAGGACTCTAAAACACTAAGCAATTAAGCGTCACATCTCCCCCATTGAAGTAAATGCTCTTATTCTTGTAGAAACCGAAAGGGTTGTTGAACGCATCTTGTGTCTCAAGATGTGCACTAATTATGTGGCCAAACTGAGAGGTGTGGGATACAGAATTAAAGAAGAGAAACAAATTCCTGTTGTTTCACCTACTGCTAATTGCACTGAAAACATTCTACTGCACATGAGGGCTTCATCCAACTCCCATGAAACATTCCTTTGACCTTTTTATGGGCTTTAGATCCAGATCTGTGGAGCTAATTGCTGGAGCAAACATACTCTGGACCCTTAAAGCTGCAAGTGTGTTACAAGAAGGAAATGTCCTACTCAGAGGAACTTAGTGGCCTTGTGCTTGCCTTAAGGATAAACTTTTGAAAAGTACAGTGTTTTAAAGTCTTTAAGTTTGCATGTGCACTTTGAGGTGGCGAGTGAAATGTGTATTGCAGTAGGATTCTCAATTACATAACAATTAGATAGTGAACTAGTGTCATAACCACTTATCCCCTTTGTATAGTAATGGCACTGATATTAATTAGGGGTGGAATCTGAGAATATACAAATAGTCAGAGCTACAGGTGCTGAAGAGCAGACTGCTACGACTCCATAAAACAGAATGTTGTCTGGCGAACGTTTTGCTTAGTGAACAGACTTCCATAAGAATACATATGATTATAAGGTCTAATTCTAGTTCTGTCATTGGTTTGCTATGTAACTTTGAAAAAAAATTCTTATCATGACTTTTCTCCATTTTACAAATGGTTAAAATAAAGTTAATTATAGCATTTTGCAAACATTTGTTCATAACAGTGCATAAATAAGTCTAGGAATAGGTGAAGAAAGAACTTTGGTGTCCCTGATCCCCACTTCCTTGTGATTAATCATAGAACCATGTTACTTCTGAGAGGTAACAAAGCCCGTCTAAGCTTATACACATTATTTTTACTTACTTGGCTTTTGACTAATAAATTCAAATTCATTTATGCCTCAATTTTTTACATTTTTCTTCATTACAAAACATTTTCAGTCCCTTGAAAATTCGTAGGATACAAAATTTCACAAATACTATCTCGATAAAAACTGAAGACAAACATCACATGAATTTATTGGGGGGGGGAGGAAATCTGTGTTGCTTATAAGTATTATTTAACCTTTAGGGATTAATCCATTGTATTAACTTTGCCACAGTGCTGCTTTGAGGTTAACACAGTTAGATAAGAAAGGATTTTTTTCAGAAAGTAAGAGCCATTTTAAAATAAAATTGTTTGTGTGAAATATGTTAAGAAACTACACAGCATCAGGAAACATCAACGGCAACATTGTCAAACACCCATTGTTTATGACTGTACAGAAGTAATGTGGCAGTAAATGATCACTGCAAAAAATAAATTATGAAATAGCCTTTACTTTTCTGAAACACCATTGTACATTTTTGTAGTCATTTAAATTGTGTGATCAATCAAAAATATTTCCTTAACACACTAGCTATAAATCAAATCTGGGACTTTATTGTAAATTAAAAAGAGATTCATTTTTGAATGACAAAAGTCAGCACCTTCCACCCCTACTACTCTGGCATAAGTAAACATCTAACTATTCCAATTTGAATGTTTACACCCCAGAAAAGAAGTGTTATTTGATCTGAAATTGAACATTGGAAGATTGTCATGGCAAATCTTAAGCGTTACAAACAATGCTAATTCATCATTCAATATATCATCTGTACCCTACTAAAATTAGCTGGCTTGTCATCTTAACATCATGCATCTTGAAATTATGCTGATTGCCAATTAATTTTTAAACCAGATTTAATAAAGGAAAACAGCTTATTATATTACAGCAGGATAACTATTTCAAGTTACAACCTGAGACTGCTGAAATAGGGGGTGCTCATTTGCTCCATAAAGGAACTTTCAAGTAGGTAAAGCATTAACATTGTTTCTTTTACCTTGATGTGGGTTAGTGAGTTGAATATTAGGCTACCAAAAGTGATCTAGTGCTGCTATATACCGTTTACAATAAAGACTTTTTTCATAATCATAAAATGGAATCTAACCAGGAAGGAAAATATTCTATCAAACTGTTCAAGGCATACAGAATAACCCACTGTAGGTTATATGCAACACTGCCTTGGAATAAACCTTCAAAGGATACAGAATGTATGTTGCTGGGTTATATTTCACTGTGAAGTCATTTACTCATGTCCTCCTGATTTCCCAGCACTCAAACCCACGGGATGCCAGGAAATCTTTTAGAATAGAGCACATATTTACAATAATATCTATAATACAAGTCGATGTCTAATCTTTAAGCAGTAAGCACGTTAAAAATAATGATGATTTTCAAATGACAAGTTCCCCAACATTCATCTCCCCATGTCACCTTATGTCACCTCTTATTCTGATGTGCACTTCTATGACTTATCTTCCTTCTGCCATCTACCTTGATAGCTCCAATCCCAATTTCTCCCCATTTACTAGAAGTCCACAAGTGGATGGTCTGTACGTTAGGTATCATAAACTGATTTGTGTGTCCAAGATGAGAAGAAAAGATTGAGCTGGCAGGCTGCTATCTTTACCCATGATATAGCCAGCTACATGAAATGCCAAAAGCTTGAGTGAGTTGTCAATTTAGTTGGTGTTTTGTTGCAAAAATATGGCTGAATCATGACTAGCTGAGGAACAACATGAGTTTGCAGCAGTGTAGTCAAGTCAATTATGGCATCCTGAATTAGTCCATAGGAGTATATCTGTATTTTCCTGGTAGCACAGCCTTTGATGTGTTTTAGTTCAAAAGTGTGCCACCACCATTTTCTTAGCACTGTTGTGCATTTCACTGTTTATACAAATGCATGTACTGCAGCACTGGGAGCTTTTAAAAATGCCCAGTGCTAGAGTGTAAGCATGTGTACAAATGCCCTAAGAGTGAAAGATAAACTTCTTGCTAAAAGGACATTGCTATTTCATTTGAGAGATCCTTCAATTCTCTAGAACCACTGATGTACCTAGTACCAATTAAAATTTTTAAAAGTGTGATGCAAAACCTGTTGTGTCTAGCTTTAAATAAATTGTAGCATATGGATATGTATCCTATTTGGGACTACTGAGCAAACACTTTGCATGTCTTGATGAGATTTTTCTCCTGTGCCAACATGCTGGTTGACCTAGGAAAACTTTGGGGAGCTCAGAGTTAAGTCTTGTCTATATTAGACAGTTTCTGCCACCAGAAATTCTGGAAGCAAATAGAGGGTAGCACACAGAATATGTACAGACTTCTGCAGCATATATCTATATATGACTTGTGTTAGTTCCTGGGTTCAAGAAAAAGCCTTTTTTCTTTGGTTGTAGAGGTGGCTTTATTCTGCCCACAAACAGAAGAGGGTCTATCACCGCATGGGAGCTGTGTGCTGAGGCACACACAATTTTGTCAGCAGAGTGTCAGTTCCACTGCCAACATTTTAGTGGAAACTAGGCCTCAGCTGTGATCTAACTTAGAAAAAGAAGTGAGATACTAAGATTTACTTTTGGTGCAGTTTTTGCTGATAGATATTATGCACTGACAGAACTCTGACAATTCCCTTCTGGACTCTGTGTCAGAGGAGAAGAGAATTACAAGGCTCAGCCTCAGTGGAGTTATGCCAATATAGTTACAATACCACGGGATTTCTCTGTTGGAGATTTGTGTCTGTATTACAGATTTAAAGGGTGCAACAAGGATCTACACTCACAGAATCTTGCTCTATTGTTCAGAGTAATGCAACTATAGTTCACACTTAGGCACTTATTTCTCTTCAGCTGTTGAGTGATTCAAGGTTCCTATACAATGGTATAGTTTAATACCTCATGACAGCATAAAAATAGTAAAAAGTAGGACTTTATTCAGTATTGCACCAAATTGTGGAAGTCATAACATTTTATGACATGTATGAGTTACTGTCATACTCAGTTCTCAATAGTATTAGAAGATCTATTATTCGCTGTTTATAAGCTAAGTTTATGCTTTTAGCTCTTTGATATTATAAAACACCTAGGTTTCATTTACAATAAATTAGAACTGAAGTATTAACTTAATTTAAAAAACTTCTATTTCTAGTTCTATAGCAGTCTGAATTTTTTAGTATCTTAATCATCTAATTAATCAGTTTAGGATGTAAAATTCATAATTACCAAAGAACACAAGTTTTTGAAAATCCTATTTTTATTTTCTAGTCTGAGAATTGATAGGGGAAAAATCTTGATATCTTCTTTGATTTGTAAAGACTGTACAGAAGTTCTTAGCCAAAGATTTTTTAAGGAAATTCATCTTTAGTGACTGAATCAATAGCAATATGCAACCTGTAGGATTGCAGGAATATTGGAGACTTTGTGACAGGTATCTCTTGAATCTTTTTTTTTTTTCATTATTATTATTTTTATATTTTTTGATCCTTTCTTGTTTGGTTTGTGTTGATACAGTACAGCATTGAGTAGGGGTGTGTGAAATGGGCTGTATTCAATTTGGATTCAGCCCGAATTGGGGACAGTGATTTGATTTGTTGATTCAAATCATTGTCCCTGATTCAATTCAGTTGAATCTGAAGATTCGATGTTGATTCAGTAATCCAAGTTACAGATGACCTCTCTTCATACCTTGCATACTCTAGTAGCTGGCATATGTATTAGAAAGAGAGTTCCAGTTAAGTTGGCTTGTCAGAGACAAAATTGGTTTGAAAATACGTTGTTTTAAGTAATTAAATAACTGACCTCTTTCAGGTTGCTATTTTTGTTGTTCTGGAGATCTGTCCTTCAGGATCTGTTTTTTGACATTTTTATCATCATTTGTAAAATATTTCTTTCTTTAGAACTATTTGTAGACTAAATAGGAATGGTAGAATTGGATCCTTTGTTAGAACAGTAAATACTATTAAGATGAGTTCATCTAATTGTTAGGGCCCTACCTCTAGCATGTCTTTTTTGAAGAGTATCAGAAATGATAAGCATGGGAATTGCTAAAAAAAACCCATTATTTTTAGTGATATTGTTTTACACATTTTTGGAGATAGTGACATTTCCTAAGTTAACAAATCTTCACCTACTGAACTGTTATCTGCAACTTCTAATAGTGCTGTCTATTCAATTACATAAGATCATAATTTTCAGTCACTTTATTAAGTATCTTTGATTTAGCTGTTTTTAACCTGTGATCTGCCATTTGCTTCTCCACTCCCATCTTCATTTGATATTAAAACTGAAGTAATCCAAATAGCTAAAACCTTCAAAATTAGAATAGTCAAAATTACTTACTTTCAATCACTGAATTTTTAAGAGTACATGTTCTCTATAACAATCAAAAAGGTAAAATATTTGCACTCCAATATTTTCCACTTTTTGTTTCTTCTAATAATAAATCTTCATTATTTATTGTTATGTATTTCTGCAAAATGAAAATGCTAAAATGTGTATTAATATAACATTAACTTTGAGGGGTGTTTAGATTTGTTCAATATAACTGGAAAAATTGATAACTGGACAGATATGTGTTATTACACTATTGTCCCTTTGAGAGTTAGTTTCTTCCTCAAGTTAACATTTGCCCTTGGCAATAAGAGTTACCAGTATGATACATTTGTACAAGATATAAATGGGAATGTAAACTTTTCAGAGTGTACATCTTGAGTATTTTGGCTACTGACCCGTGAGAAACATGTCAGACTTTTTTATAGGCTGCTCTTCTTATTGAACAACACCTTTGTCTTTTAAAGAAAAAAAATCTCTTAAGGTTGCACTGAAGTAGTTATTTATTAGCAAGAGGCTCATTATATAAATCTTTTGTACCCCGTTAGGTACAATGTACAGCCATAATGCTCTATTATTATTATCTTATTTTACAAGGTTTTACCTGAAGCAGCATGAACAGTGAAATAGAGTTTTCTAACAAGAATAAGAACTGGATTCAGTAGCATAGGTAAAGGTCATCCCTGAGAGATTAATAACAAACAGGGCTTTAGGGGAGATAAAAGGTAAGGAATGTAGAGTTCCTTCACTGCATAATAGGCTGAAAAGACATCATCATGCCTAGTGGATATGCTATCTCACTGAAAAAAATGGTATAAGACTTACCTTTCCAAGGTCTTCCAGAGGAATATACTAGATATTGCAAAACTATCTTCAGGGATGTTTTCTAGTTTATTTTTCTCCCCATAAAGTGTTCTTATGTATGTTTGAAAAAAAGCAAAATGAGTAAAATTATTTTGATTTGAAAATGACCTTTACCCCAGAACATTATTGTGATCATATATACAGATCCAAGCTAGACTGGGACACCAATATGCTAAGAACTGTTCACATACTGATAACGAAAGTTTGCTGCAAAGAACTGGCAATCTATGTAAAGATAGCAGAGGGAACGGTTTTGGGATTCTGCATTTCGATGAAGCTTTTCACTGTCTCTGATCCTTGAATGTGCTTAGTGAGAGGCAAGGGTTTTTTAGGGTCACATCTTTTACTGGACCAAATGCATAGTTGAGATTTGGAATTAAACAAACTTTCAAATGCGAGACATTCTTCAGTGACATTTTGCTTAGACGCTTTCACCTGACAAAGTTGATAGCAAAAAATCATTTGAAATGATCACTGAAAAGTATAAATTTCTGTGCTTTTCCTTAATCACAGTATTTTTTTTTGTTTATTTCAAATTCATTATGAAATTTCCTTAAATTATAGACCCAAGCACTGTTACCTAGCATCTTTAATTGCATGCAGGTAAAAATATTAATTCTGATTGGGACACTTCAGACTGAAGCAGGCAATCAGAGTCAGTCTGTGAACATTTGGAACATCTCACCTGTACAAACCTTGAGTTACATACTTATCAAGACAGTGATGGAAGTAATAGCAAAATTTGATACCAGGTGGTCTGTGCAATGTAAGAAAGATCAGATAAACTGTTTGGTTAGTAACCAATGTTAATAACAATGAACTACCATATGGTGCAAAAAGAAAATGACCTTTTTAATTAGATTAAATAATCTGTCAAATATGTTTATCAATTTCTAGTTTCATTAAATTTTAAATAACTATTTAATCTTTGCTCATTTAGTATGAATGGAATAAAACCTATTAAAGCCAAATTTGTCCTAATAGTTCTGGTTCTTTTTTTATTTGTTGCATATTACTATATTAAGTTGGAAACTATTAGTCATCTCCTTTTTTTCATATTACGTAGCATTTTATTCCAAAATATTCAACTGATTAACTGAAACAGATTAATTGCGGTAATAAACATATCTATGGGGCAGAAAAAAATATTAGCATCTGAACTCCATTTCTATAACAGTATCTAAATAGAGCATTGATAAATTCCTGCACTTTAGTAATGATACATTTACAAGAGAAAATGATGGTTTAGAACATTTTATGCAGGACCAAAAAAAATACCAGTTTTCACTTTTTCTGGAACAAGGAAGTCCAGTTGAGTTAAATTTTATTAAGCCACACACATTCTTCTAGGTATAGACAAAGGATAGAGATTTCCTGTCCCCTCTATATATGGCTGTGTACTTTTTGCTCCAGAACTAGTTTATTTATTAGTAATATGCAATATATGTATTATCTTTTCCCTGGGGTCCCAAGAAAGATTAATGGTCTTTTGTGTAAGATGTTACAGAGATGAGCATATAGCCCTCATATAAAGATGAATGACAAATAAAAGAACAAGGCAGATAATTAAACACATTCATTGTTTTTGTAAATGTTTGAATTTTTCCTCATCACCATATTTAATTTTTCCCTGGATCTTTTTCTAGTATTCCCTGATAGCTTTGTGTTTCAGTAATATACCTTTTATTTTTTTTCTCCTTAGCCTTCCTTTGCCTTTCTGTATGATGCCTTTCTAGAACTGAAATGTTTCTGTGTCTTCCTCAATGAAATTTCAGCCTATACACTGCTCTATTTATACTGACATCTAGTGTTCTGATATAGAATGACTGCACTTCAGTTGCTGCACTTTCTCATATTCTCCATATTCTCTTTCCAGTTACTTGATCCACTCTTTTCTTTGGGAATTTGTGGAACTAATTCTTCTTTATTTATGTATTTAAGTAAGGAAATAAATATAATTCCTATGTGGGGTTCTCTATTGACATCACTGGAGAACAAAATTCCATAATCATTCAAAAAGCAGGTACATTATAGGGAATGATGTTGTAACCTTACCTATTAGGGTTGTGTGAAATTCCGCTGGCGGTTGCATTTCAACATTGTTTCGACTCATTTTGAGGTCAAAACAGCAAAATCAAAATGAAACAAAGGGCTTCAAAATAGCCTAAAAATAAAACAAAGCTAGTTGAAATGTTTTGACCATAGCACTGGGGAGGGAGTCAGTCCAGCTGGGCTGAGTTCCCCTCCCCAGGGCCACCATCAAGTTGGGGAGACTTAGCTAGCTGGGCTAAGTTCCCAAACTCAGCATGACTGATCGCACTGGGGAAATGAGCTCAGCTCAGCTGGGCTGACTTCTCGTCCCCAGCCTGGTCTTGTACAGGGATGGGGAGTCAGTCCGATCTTGCACGAGGACGGGAAGTCAGCCCAGCTGGGCTAACACCCCATCCCTAGCCCACTGAAACTTCAAAACCAGAGTTGAAACAGCTTTGATGTTTCAATGAAGCAAAATAGGAACAGCTGTTTCGAATCAAAATGAAATTTGATACCAAATGCTGTTCCCTCGAAACTCAAGGTGAAAGAGAATGGTGCTGTTTCACACAGCCCTATTATCTAACATTACTTAGGAGAATGATCTCTAACATATACATCACAGATTGGGGGGATATTAAAGAAGATATGCTCAGACTTTTGGGATGTGCTTTTCCATGAGTTCCTTTATTGTGCCTTTATTTTATTATGTATTGGTTTTTCCAGTGTATCCTAAATTGAAGTTGTCATTACTTGCAGAATCATTTGATTATCTGTACCTCTGTTCCTAGCTGTAAAGGATTATTTGTTGTTGGACCCTCAACCTTCTGCTGATCAAAGACTATGATGCATGTTCCACCTTGGGACTGAGTCACTGAGGTTGAATGATGGAGTCACTGAGGGCTGAAAGAAATTCCATGTGTAAGGAAGACAAATTATGGCAGGTTGAATAAAAATGAGAAAAACAATGTTGACTTTTCAGAGATCATCAGAAATTGATCAGGGATATAATACAGGTGTCATAATCAAATTTGATGTCAGATTCATTTTACTAATGACTCTCATAGATATTGCCTTCTATTTTTTCATATTATATATAAATATACACACCTTTCATATGTTAATTACCTACATAAATGATTGAGTATGACATTTGTGTATTACAGTTATTTTTCTTTCTTTTTCTTAGAGTTATTGAAGGAAAACTGATTGCATATTAGCTTGTGCAACCATTTAAAAAGCAGTGCAAAAAATAGGATGAATTTTATTATTATCGTACATCTCAGTGTACTAGGCAATTTCCCATGAGATTTTGAAACACATTTACAGTGTGACATTATTTTTACTGGTAAAATATTGCTTCTGGGCATAGTAAAATCTTTTAACAGCACTGTATCACAGTACCTTGTGATAACCAGGCTATTAACCTCTGTCACCATTATACACATTGACTTAAAATAAATAATGTTTTAGAATATATTTGTAAAAATCTCAGCATGTAGAATTACAAAGTATTTTGATTTGGGTCTGTCAAATGATTTAGAATCAGGACAAGAGACACAAAGGATAAGAAATGTAAATCTGCTAGGAATGAAAGGTATTTGCTTACTGATGTGTGTAGGAGTTGCTAATGTAATAGAATATTATGTGTTCAGAAAGCCCACTGAATTGGGACTAACTGGAAAGTGTTTGTACCTTGAGGAAGAATATCATCTTGTTCTTTGTGGAGAATCTCATAATGTATTTTATTTTTGGTTGAGGGATCAGAGTCCCTCATAACATAAATCTTGCCTCCTCATAAATTAATTTCAGGGGTTTTTTTCTTTTTCCCCTGTATCTACTGGATCTTTGGATGGAATTGTTGCATGATTATGGTGACATTACTCTCGTCTGTAAATGACTCCGATGTGGTGGTGTTTCCTAGTTCGTTATTCCAAGTGTTGGAATAAGTAGTTATTTATCTTATCTATCTCTAATAAATAGATCTGAGCCTGATCTACAGATTCCTTGGTCTGGGACAGAAATTGCATAAACTGATTTGAGCTCAATCACTTAAGTCCAGTGCTACCTTCAACCAGGTTTGTCTCAAACTGGTTTTGGCCATTTTGAAATTGGCTTATGTGCACTTAACTTACACTGTGTTAAAAGTTTAAACCAGTTTCTGATCACTTAAACCAGTTTTTTGTGTAACTTCTGTCCCTAGCACCTTTAATCAGTCTGGCAAAAGATGGCAGCAATGAGTAGGGCACCCCAATTGCCTAGCCCAGACAGCCTGTGGTCAGCCTGTGTTACCCTGTAGCATCATGTGGGGATTGTTAAGTGGGTGTGTTCTGCCCCCTGCTAGAACATCAGAATCTAGGAACAATGTGTTGTCTCACTGGAGGATGGGAAGGGGGAGTTGGGGGACTATAGTCTCTTCTGATAGCAACCCATGTACAGATATTCACTCTCCAGAGTGATTTAACCCTGGCTGCTTCCATCTTGTTTTTTTTCCCCCCTGGAACAGCCATTTTTACTATGGGAGAAAAATCCCGAACATATGTATATTTCTGGTTTTTCCTGGGTAGGAGAAATTGAATGTCTGTACGAGGCCTAGGTTTTTGGACCTTAGAGGCAGTGCCAACAAGGCGTACTCAGAAAAGCTGAGATAAGGTTCATGTTTCCAGTCCTAAATCCACTAAGGAAAATTGGTTGTGTTTAGATTTACAGACCTTACATTTCTTCATGACTGCCCAGCCATTTCATATGGATAACCTCCAGGATTTCACAGTCATAATTTAGGGATTATTTTCTGGCAAAACTAAATGGAAACATGGTGTTTCTAAACAATTCAAGAGTAGGGGAAAGTCATAAAATAATCTTTTTTTTTCTTTCTGGAGGAATGGTTTACAAAAGAATAAGGGAATTTATTTAATTTTGGCTCTCTCTGCTAAAACTGCCAATAATAGATTTGTATTGGTACTTGTCCATTATGGTATGCTCTGAAGGAAAAAAAAAAACATTTTATACAAAACACGTGAATTTCCATTTTGTACTAGGAACTTTCAGACATTGCCAACAACTGAGCTGTATCCCATTGTGTTGTGTTGTGCTGTATTAGTATTCCTCCAGGTTTAGTCTATTTGTACAGTTGTAAAGTGAACTATTGGGACACTTGGCCACTGCAAAAAAATGAAATATGCATACTGAAGCTGTATGATGTTAAGAGAGGGAGAGAATAGTGGGAAACCAGAGGAGAAGATAATGTTAAAGGCTGTGAGAAATATATTAACTGTGGGTAACTGGTTATCCTTAAATGAACTGTCATGTTCACTGTATCAGGTGCTAAATGGTTCTCGAATCCATATGCTTATGGAGGAAAAAAGGTCAGTCCATCAATTCATGTTACTTTGCCTTTCAAAACTCTAATTGTGTAATTCAAGTCCCAGGGGAACTGCAGAGGACCAACTTATTTCTTATTTAGCTGAAGTGCCCCTTTGGTTTGGAACCCCAATTACCAGAAAAGTAAATACAGATTTCCAATGTTATAGGCTTAATTAACTGAAGCGAATTAGTGAGCTAAGGCATAAAGGGTGAATTCTAGTTCCATTTGTGTACCTAGCGATCAGAGATGATCTGAGCAGGGTGTGGGACCCCGCCCCCAGACACAAGGAAGCTGGTAGCAGATTCAGTGGGGCAAGGGGGAGTGCCGAGCAGCCAGAGGTGAAGCCAGTGGCAGCACAGATTTGCTGTGGTTGCTCCACCTGACTCTGTGGGACCTCCGTGGGGCCTGGCATGATCACCCCAATTTGCGCCCCCCTCCCCAGGGATGATCCTGCTAGTGACAGATTTTTAGTTGTGTACCTGAGTGTGTTTAGTCCTGCTTTTGCACTGTGGATGTGAGTGTGCATGTGAAACCTGGGCATGTTCAGTAGGTGTATGTATCCCTCCCAAATCTTAGGTTCAATAGCTGAGTGATTAGGGCATTGAACTAGAAAGTGAGAGGGTTCCAAACTCCCTGCACCCTATCCCTTCTCAGCCAGAGGACATTTGAACCTGCATTTCTTTCTTTGACTTCCCAGTGGTGTGTTCTCACACCAGGCTGACAGGCTAGGCATTATCTAGAACCTTCTCCTCCATTTCTCCGATGCTGAGGCACTGCACTGGCATTTAACATGATTAGAGAGCAATACAGTAGTGATGTTTCTTCCCTATTGAGAGGAAGGATCCAGGCTAGAACCACAGTCCCCTCCCATCAAGGGCAGGAGCTAGCTTAGGGTGGAAATGAATATCACATTTGTTCTGCCATAAATATTTTATGACAGTATGGAATAAAAGCAATTAGACATGTGTACATTCTGTCATACCACAAATGCTCATAATTATGGCCACAACAGAAAGTAGTAATAAAGTCTGTCCCCCACCATGTCTGTTCCCTTATGGTGGGAGAGCACAGGCAGTGCAAAGCTTCCCCTTGTCTCCAGCTGCCCTAAGGCCACAGTTCCATGGGCTAGAGGGGCCTGGTCCTACATGCTCTGGGAATTCCCAGGCAGAATAAAGGCCCTCAAGCTTTGGGAGTGCGAGTGCTTGCCTTGCTTTCCCAGTTTACCAAGATGAGTCCATCTAGGGACACATCTGGATAATCAGGTAAAGTCAAGGTGCTGAGTTGCATGTCTGCAAGCTGGTGTTGTTCCAATTACAGCCTGCCCCATCCAGCAGTGATACACATGGCAATCCCTCTGCAGAGGGATTTCCCCATGTGTCCCTGCAAATATGGAGGGCAGGACCCTTGTGAGAATCCCCCTTCTGTACTTCCAAGTGTGAGGGGTAGAAATCCCATGCAGGGGACCTCCTTGCTCCCCAGCACAGGGGGCATGTTTGCAAGAGTGGGTTTCTAGTCACAGATGCTTGTCAAGTTAGGGTGCAGAACTGAGGATATCTGTAGATCTCCCTGGAGGGTGATCAGGTGTGCTGAAACATATCATGCTCCACTTACAACAGCTGCTTCCAGGTTTATCAAGCCACAGTATCCCTAGCTTGCTTACTTCCTCCCAGCCTCACATGTCTTCCTCTTCTGGCTACCCTGGGAGCCAGCTTCAGTTTCAGGTTCAAACTCCCTCTCTGTAAGGAGGCCTAGAACTCAAATAATTTGTTCTCTGGATGAGTCCCCTACTTATCTGGCTATTGGAACTAAAACATAGGAGCGTCCTCCTCTCCATCCTCTGGTCCTCAGATACACAAGACTAATAGGTAATGTGTATCTGATTAGCTACACTTCCATGTCTTGGGTACATGGTCATGCCCCAAATGAGCACACATATGTAGCTGCATACCTACCTGTCAATGTATACCTTAATTTGAATGTTTAGTTTATATATAGACACTTACACGGTGGAGTGGTAACAGAATTGAAAACTTCACTTAAATGCTAATAATGATTTTTAGGCTCACAAAAGGTAACAAAATTCTGCCCCAAAGTATATAAATAATAAAAAAAATGTTTTTTGTATAAATAAATTAAAAGAAAACAGGTAAAAGTAAGTCAAAGTAATCCAACCATTTGATTAATCCACATAAAAATAAACCAATATTTCAATATGTGCTCTATTTTGTAATCTCAAACCTAGAAATGGTGAAGTCTTGTTCAACTGGCAACTCCACACTATCAAGACATAATTAAGTTCAAATATAACTGATGTGTTGAAACCACATCTAACCATAAAGGGTGCATCTACTGCAGAGTGGGCTAATTAGCTTTGCAGTAAATGTCTTGGCATCTACATGTGCAGGGCTATTAGGCTGGAGTAAACAAATAAGCTCTACAACAGGGTAGCACTTCTAAATACAAGTACCATCTTGCTGCAGAGTTTGTTACTTCACAGAAGAGCACATGTAGATGTTGACCCAGCTGTCTGGGGCATGGAGGTGCTACAAGCAGGGGTTGCCTGCTGGCTAGGCCCACACTGGAACATACTCATGCCCCAGCCAACTCCTTCACAGCATTTTGAGCTGAGTTAGAGCATCCTTGGGCTGGCAGGCTGAACCCCTGGACCCTCTGCCAGCTGAGGCTGCTTCAATCCATCTCAAAATGATGTGGTCCTGGGCATATGTATAAACATGGAGCTTGGGAGCAATAAAGTTCAGTACAATAAGCACCAGAGTTTATTGCATCATATTAATATCCATGTGTACATGAGCCCACTTTAACATAAAACTTGTATTTTCACTGTCAAGGAAAGTATTTAGCACTGATGCAAAACAGTGCCACTTAGACTTTCCTTGGCTATACTGCTTTTGAACTGGGCAATAATGGTCATGGGGTAACAGGGCTTGCTGGAAGACTCCATTGCTCCATGAAATTTAATTGCAAAGGTATCTCAGAATGAGGAAGGCTTATATATTGGGAGAAACCAAAAGTATTGTCAGCCAGAGCATTCACCAAGAAAGAGGAAAAACAGGTTCAAGTCCTTGTGATTCCTACTCCTGATGAGGACCTTATAACTGGGAATCCTGCATTCCAAGCAAGTTTCTAATAACCTGGCTATGGAACATGTCTCTCTTTGGTCTCATGAACATTTATATCAAATAGAACATGTTGAAGAAAATAAACTAATCCCCATGCAAACATAATTGCTTGACAAGGCAAGAATTTAGGATATAGGAGACCCACATTCAAGTGACTGCCCAACCCAAAAGACTAAGAGAAAAGGGGTCTTGTATTTTATGTGAGAGAAAAAAAATGGAAAAATTCTGGTTTACCTCCTAATGAAAAATGAAAACAAAGTTCAAAACTTCAAAATATTATGCAAAATAATTCCTTTCTGGAAAGCCATAATTACAATGAAAAATTCTGGAGCAATTCAAGATGGCTCAGTTGTCTATTTTTAATGTGATTAAACGTAATTGAGGAAAACATGATTCATGTAGATAAAGTGTACAACTGTTCCTGAAACACGTATGATCTTTTGACAGATAAATTGATTATATCTATTTTAGGTATATGAGGAACTATTCAACAGGTTCTCCAGTAAATTCTGTGGGTTATAGCCATGGGCTCAGATTATACTTATGTCCTGAAGATCAAGGAAATGCAAAAATGATAAAATAGAAGTTTTCCTTCTCTAACAAGGATTGCAAAAGAAAACAAAAAAAACTCTTTGGTTAAAAGGACTCTGTTGGCTTCAGGTCTGTGAAGACAATATATGTTTGAAGAGATTGGCCACTGTTCTCAACATTGGTTGATTTTTCTGGTTGTTTAACAGGTTACATATTTATAGATGTTTCCTGTTTGTTGGTGGCCAGTTGGAAGGATTGAGGAAGATCATACCTCTTTGTTAGGCATAGTCATATGGCAAAGCATAAATCACCTTGTTCCAATAACTTCAAGTTAGTTGAGTCCTGGCATCCAAAAAATATCCTCAGGCAGTCATTAAACCTGATGGGGATATTGATGCATTTAATTGAAGAGTCATTAATCTCTAGTACAATTTAGTCACGTCTAAACATTAATTAGAATTTGGAATGCAGATAGTGGCAGTGGTGAGGGTTATTAGTCCTCAAAGCCCAAGTCCAAATAATAATGGTGTTGGGGACTTTGCAGAGCTTTCCACTAAGTACTGGTGTACTGCCTGACCCCACCTATTGTCTGAAGATTGCATATAAAGATCACAGACTCAAAGATAAATTTTAAAACAACTAGACTAGATTATATAACAAGAAGACAAACAACAGGATAATGAAACATATATAGAGTAGTAGGTAACAATACAACAATGTGAGGGAGAGCAGGGGGAAGCAACAAATAGAGGTGGCTACACAGGGACTGTCAGCTCAATCACTGCAGCTCTCCTCAGGGCACCAGGCACTTCAAGGATCACAGGCATGGGACATACTTTACCCTTAGTGTAGATAATGGGGTACAATGGTAATCCAGGCTTAGGTCCTGTCCTGTTAACCACTTATGCTCCTTCCTCAGAGTGGCTCTAAGAGTACCCCCTCCTCAGAATAGTGCTTCAATCAGCCACAATACCAATCACTTCACGATAGTAACCAATAGTCAAAACCCACCACATAGATCAAACAAATCTCTCATACTTCCTCACCTGGGGCATTTATACATGTACCACCGTCTGCTCTGACATACTGGAAAGCCAGCGTGTTGGAGCAGACTCAATTAATCGAGTTTGCTGAGCATGTGAACTGATGCACCTGGCACTACATCTCATGCATTTGTATAAAAGGCAAAATGCACATCAACATGGAGAATATGGTGGTGGTGTGCTTTGGAACTAAAACAGCTTCAATGTGTTTTAATTTGAAAATGCACCACTGCCATTTTCTCTGCGCCGATGCACATTTTTGCCATTTATACAAACTCATGTGCCATAGCGCCAGGCACTTTTAAAAGCTCCCAGTGTTGCAGCTCATACATGTGTACAAATGCCCATATACACCAACTCAACTCACCAAAAGACCCACACTTGCCCCTGCAGAAGCTCACCACAATCATTCCCCACAGACACACCAATCAACCTAATCAAATGTTGCCTCAAAGGTGCAAGCTCTTTGTATTTTGCATGGCCACACCATTCCTGCCAATCACGTGAGTGTCCATTCAGCTGGACAGGAGCAGTGCCAATCATCCATCAAACATCCCTTTAACCAGTCAGCTGTTAAATCACCACAGAAGGTGAGCAGCTCACCTTTGTTACAACTCACGCCACTGCTTGGATCTCTACTGCGCTTGCTCCACTCAGTGAAAGTAGATCATGACATTATTGGAGTCAAGAGTCACTGGGCCTAAAACTCTCCTTTCTGACTCCTAGTCAAAGGAATCATCACATTTATAAGCAGCAACAATCACAAATTCCAGTGAGGGAAGTCAGAAGCTGGGGCCAATATTAATGTTGTGTGTTGACCTATTGGCATTCCTCAATTATCCTAAAGTCCTAACTCAAAAATATTTATAAAATGTACATATAGCAAAGAGTTGGAACTGAAATCCTAGACAACCGGTACCCATGTATTCGCTCGTGCTGAGTTGCATAGAATACACACAAAAGCTAAACTTTAACTCTCGCAGAGTAAAAAACGTCTTTGTCCTGACATCATGATTTTGTGATTCACCTTTTTTTTACATGCAGGACTATCTACCTTACATGACCTCACTGCCTGACTTGAATCAGCTTTACTTTCTTTCTCTAGACACTACTTGGACTTGCTGTTATAGTCTGTTTTGGAAGGAGTCCTGAGTGGTGAATTCAATACTTGCTTGTACCTGCTTTTTACAAAAAAGGAAATAAATTGCTTGAATTGTACCCCTCTAATAATGTGCCACAATTGCCATTATAGCTGAATCAATAAAAAGATAATATGGGAAAGCCATATTGCTGTAATCACAGTTTGAATTCCCTAAAATTTTACGTAACTTATCAGGAAATAATACTTTAGCTTTTGTCACACATTCACTATAGTGTTCTGGTAAACCTTTCTACTTTATCACATTTTGCACTCTAACTCCAAATATTACTGTCCTATACCTTATAACGTGATTATTTTTCATATTTTGTGCAATTTTGAAACTTCAGTAAAGTTTACTGATAAACTGATATAATCTAGTTTCAGAAATGCATAAAAATAATATTTTCTCACATTAAAGGTTACTTTTACTTATATGATGTTTAAAGTTGATGTTTCAAATAGGAACCCCGTTTAGGTTTCCAAATAGAAATCTTTGTGATTATGATAAAGGTTGTGGGGAGGGGAGAGTGAATTAGATTTTAAAGCAAAAGAGTCTATGAAATAGGAAGAAGACCCATTGTTGTTAGATGACCTACTCAGTGAAAAAAATTATGCCTAAACACCAGTTATGATGGAGTTTGTATCTAAAGTTTGTAGAACAGGCTCATGTATCTTCTTCTCCATTTCATTTTACATAATACCATGAATGAGTATGACACTATCAATAAATATGCAAACTGTTTGTTGCCATAAAGAGCTGACAAAATTTCCATACAGAATTTCAATTTTTGACAAAGCCAAAATACTTTTGAAAAAGTATTTTTGATTAATACTGACAACAAAACAACACTTCTATTTTGGATAAACATGTTGACTTTTCAAACCAGGTCCGGGTTCTATCTTGCACTGAAAAATTCAGTGAAGGGTAAAACAAAAAGAAAGGGGAAAAAAGGGCCAGTAAATGGAGAATATTGCATGTTTTGATAAATTGGTGTTTGGAACTGGAATGTGGGGGGTGCTGGTTGTGCTTTCAGAGTGACTGGGAGGTAGGAGCAGTGAACAAAGGTGGTTTTGGGGGAGCTATTGCCTCCGCCCTAGGAAGGAAGCCTCAGCTCATATGGACCCAATGTGGCCCCCTACCTTGTTCCCCACTATCCCTTTAGACCACACTCCTGGATCCATCTATGCCATATGACCAGACTAGCTGGCTTGTACTCTGCAGGCTTTTTACATGGGGTTGTGCCCCTGGGGGTTGGAAGGTCACACCCCCAGGAGTGGGAAGGGGAGTTGGCTTGGTGCCAGAATGACACAAACAGTAGAGTTCAGGGGGTAGAAAGTTTTTACACATGCAACAGGAGGGTGGGGGGACACTGCATCGTGGGATGGCCACACATTAATGGAACACAAGCTGGGTAACACAGATCAGAGAGAAACCTGCCCTGGAGTGGCATAACTTTGAACCTCCTAAAATGTGCTTAAAACTATTTACAAGGCTTAATGTATGGACAGTTCAGGGGATAAGAGCTTCAGGAGCCATCTAAAATGAATGTGTAACAAGGCCCTTACTTTTGATATACTTGTAGAATCCCTTTTTATGGCCTTTTAGGTTACTTGCCAGTGGCATCTCACATTATGTCGTAGCCTTCCTGTCTTTCTCCCTGCATGCTGTGTAATACGATTATACTTTTAGTAACATAACCAGGAATCCTGTCATTTTCTATTTAAGAATCCAAAATTTTCTTATTAAAATCCCAAAATTCATGTTTTTCCACAATAAAAATTAAATGCCACCATATATATAGGCATCAATTGAACACAATATTTGATTAATATATTTATAAGTTTAAAGTAACTTAGAAGCCTACCAGTGCCTCAGTCATTAAAGGAAAAAAAAATATAAACACCCATATACTTTGGTGTCTGATTTTATTTTATTTATTACAGAAAATCAGAGCTCCTCCTGCCCCCTTCACTCAACAGGATGCATGTCCAGCTGCAACTGTTCTCCCTGCTGCTTTGTGACATTAAGCAATACTGATATGCCAGTGGCATTCCAGTACTGCATAATACCCCCTCACTACCAAGCCAAAGTCCCTCCAGTCCTGCTTGTGCCCCTCACTTCTGACCCACAGCCCCTGGCCCTGCCAGTGCCCCTCATTCCCATCCTTCACCCCCCATCTCCTAACCTGATGCCACCTGTCCTCAGGCCCCAGCCCCCCAGTGTATGGCATGGGAGGGAGGGTGTGTGGAACAGGGCAGGGATGTGCGGGTGGGAGTCTCACCATCCCACTCAGCCCTCCTGTGCCAGGTCCCAACCACTAGGCTGTGGAGGCAGTTCCCTCACATACTAGTCCAGCCAGGCTACAGCCCCATGCCCTGCTGTGGGCACACAAATCAGGGGGGGCACTTCCCCCCATGGTCTCCCCAATGCCTCACTTATGGTACCCTCCTCCTCCCCATGAGTACACACAGCAGCAAAGAGCCAGCCCTGCTGCCAGCACCCTCCCCAGACAAAGTGCCCATGGCTCTGTTCTGCTCCACATCTGGGTCCTGTGGCTGTACATTTCTGCCTTGGCCCCAGGCCCTGTCCACTGTCCCAGCTAAGCAGTTCCATTAGCATCAGCTGCCAGCCCTGCCCCACTCCATTCCTCACCATGTGGGCTCAGTGCAAGCTGCCACTGCTGCCTCAATCTGTACTCTCCTTTAAAGGAGAAAATCTGAATTTTTCAAAGTTTTTCCATGGCAAACAGAAAACCTGGATTCCCAGACATGACCAAGTTTTCAATTTTTGTTAGATTCATTTTTGAGTTTCAACTTATTAAAGAGATTGATGTCTAACCAGGCTGGCCTCTTGTTGCACTTCTTATTCTTCTGTTGCAATAAGATAGCTTGGTCCTTCTCCCCTAATGTGGCCTGCTTAAAATACAGTAGTTTTTCTAGACTCTTTTTCCCTCAGACATGCCTCTCAGGGTTGATGTCAGATATTTAGATCTCAAAAAAGCCTTTGACTTGGTCTCCCATGATGTCCTCATGGTAAAATTGTGGAACTGTGGCCTCAACAATCTTATGGTCCAATGGTTGGGGAACTGGCCCTGTGGTTGGACCCAGAGAGTGATAGAACCAAGTCAACATGATGTATATTGATCAGTGGCATCCCCTGAGGCTCAGTACTCCTGACCAGTATATATTCATAAATTATCTGGATTCAGGTGTCAGAAGCAGACTGGATAAGTCTGTGGATGACACCAAATTATGGGGAAGCGTGGTCGCTCTAGAGGATAGGCTGGCAATTCAGGGTGACCTAGACAGGCTTGTAAAGTGGGCAGATCAAAACCTGATGACATTCAACATAGAGAAATAGAAGGTGCTCCACCTTGAGAGAAAGAATCCTCATTGTATTATAGGCTCAGCAATGCTACACTCACTAGCACCATGACCAAAAGAGACTTGTGGGTCATGATTGACCACAAGATGAACATGAGCCACCAATGCAATGCTGCAGCCAGCAGAGCAAATAAAACTCTGACTTTCATCTACTGATGCATCTCAAGCAAAACCCAAGAAGTGATTCACCGACTTTATTCACCCTTGATGAGGTTGTAGCTATAGTACTGCATCCAGTTCTGGGCTCCGCACTTTAGAAAACATGTGGAGAAGCTTGAGAGAGTCCATAGGACAGCCATGCACATGATTAGAGGTCAAGAGAACAGGCCTTATGAGGAGATGTCAAGAGGCATGGGACTCTTCAGCCTGGAGAAGCAAAGGTTCAGGGGTGACTTGGTGGCAGCCTATAAGTGGGTTATGCATCAGGAACTGGGAGAATGTCTATTCACCAGGGCATCCCAAGAGAGGACCAGGTCTAACAGTCACAAACTGCTGGAAGACCATTTTAGACTGGAAAAACTTCTTTACTGTCTGAGTCTCCAGAGTCTGGAATAGACTCCCCACAGAAGTGGTATAAGCGCCTACTCTGGATACCTTTAAGAAATGCTAAAATGCTTATCTGGCTGGGGTGATTTGACCTCAGCTGACTTCCTGCCTTTTGGGCAGGGGGCTGGACCCAATGATCTTGTGAGGTCCCTTCCAGCCCTCGTGTCTGTGAAAGTAATTAAATGTATGGATCCTGCCCACCTGAGAAGTCAGGTATCTCAGAATACTGGAGACTCAATGATGAAACACTGAAAGAAGTATAATTATTTAGCCTGAGCAAGAGAAGACTAAAGGGGATGTAATTACAGTCTTCAAATACCTGAAGACTGATTATAAAAAGGATGGAGACAGACTTTTTTTCAGAGCCATTGTGGATAGGAGCATAGTTTCAAATTCTGCAAAGAAAATTTAGGTTGGGCACTAGGAAGAACTTTCTGACTATGAGGGCAGTTAAACATTGAAACAGACTATCTACACAGGTTGTGGACTCTCCATCCCTAGAAATTTTCAGGAGCAGCTCCTATAGACACGTGGATGGAATGGTTAAATCAGGGATGACCCTGTCTTGAATAGGGGGCTTGACTTAGATGACATAATGAATTTGCTTCCAGGTTTGTTTGTTTTTTATGATTTATGATGGTTTGTACTCCAGATGTCTCTTATATGTAATAACAAATGGTATAAACCAAACCACCAATAGCTTCTTCTCTATCGCCTGATTACAGTACATACATTTTTTCTCCTGTCCATCTAAGCCCTTATGAGAAAAAAAAAAATCTGGACATTCTGTAAAAATGTACAATAGGTCATCTATGGTCTGTGCATGATGCAATATACTGCTCTTACCTTGAATTACTGAAATCATGATTACAAGCTTGTTATTCTGTCAGCCTACACTGCAGTTTCATACTAACTTGGTGTAAATGTGCAGTTTCCTGATTCTGTTATGCCTAACTGCTTTTTTCCATAATTTAAGTTATTAGTTCAGGTTGACAATGTTTCATTTTGAAATCTCAAAAAGAAAAATCTCTAACTATTACAGACTAGAGGAATTTCTGTGCTTTGTCAGATGAATAATTGCATGCTAGTAAGAAAATGCATATAAATATCTACCCTTAGAGAGTTCACAGAAATCAAGAAGGTGAAGAAATGGGGGTCATTGGTTCTGATGTGTCCAATGCTTTCTTTCTACCAAATGAATTATTAGCGGTGCTTGGCTGAAAACAAAATTCTCTCATTTCACTCTTCTAGCACTAAATGGTCTTTTGGAGAAGTTTTATTCTTTTTTATCCCCCCTTTTTTTTAATTCTGTAAATAGCTCTGCATATATAGAGTGATTGATAACGGTGCCTGTATTGTGTAGTCAGGGGATTCATTTTGCTACATCACTAGGTAATTTATCATAACTTTAGATGTCGCTGCAATTTGTCACTATTTTTTGTGTGTTTCATCTACATCTAACTGAAGTCTCATTTCCGCTGCCCACTCCAAGTGGTTATTCACCTGTAAGGAACTCAGTATGAAAGTAGTAGGAGAAGATAAATTCACAAGTAGGTTAGCCTAGGCACATCCTCTACTTTCGGTCCAACATCTAGCGTGTGAAACACCAACCAAAGCCAGGTGCGAGGAGACAACCTACTATTTTTGGGGGAGAAAAGTAAAAAACAAAGGAACTTTCAGTAAAGTTTCTGTATATATGTTTATAGGTCTCCTGCCATTAGAGTGCCATAATGGGACTGAGCAACAAATTAAGTTTGCCAGTCTTTCAGAAACCATTCACTTTTGAAAATAAAGCATCTGCCTTATGAATAATATCTCAAAGACTTCAGTAATTTATCTAGTTGCTAAATTTTGTAAGAAGTACTTCTGCTTGCAGCATCAGAAAGCTGTGTTAGATATCATCAGATGTCCTCAGTCCATATTATAGTGAAATGCAGATGTATATATCTTTGTGTTTAGAACTGATGGGAAAAATGTTGTGCATAAAATTCAGGGCATTGTATTTGAACCAATTACTTAATTAAACAAAATATTTCATTTAGGAACCAGTTTAGGAAAATATCCGTTAGGAATTGCACGTGCTCAAGTCTCAAATCTGTGTTGTGCTTATTTAGAGTCTTAGAGATAAAAATTGCATTTGAACACTGAAATTAATTCATACAAGATAGATACTTGGGAAACCTGAAAACATGGAACTTAGTATAAGGATAACATTACTCATTTTTATTTATTGTTTCCGTTTTATCATATTCTAACTATAATAATGCTCCACACAGATCCCAAGATGCACTACTGTGAAATTTTCATTATAGCACATTGGTAGACCTTAGCACAATGAAAGCTAAGGTCTTTTACGCATGCCTAAACTTAATGTGTATTTGCCTAATGTGCATTAAGGTGATTAGGCATGCATGTATACGTGTATACGCTAAGGTGCATTAACATGGTGCGTGGGTCGACTTAGGGATAAAGTTAGTCCCAAGTCAATCAACATACATAGCATTAATGTGCCTTAGCATGTCTACATGTGGGTTAAGGCGTTTTAGCTATCCACACCTAAATTTTAGCCACAAATAGCCTAAAATCATTGGGCCTGAATGTGTAGACCCATGCACTTGGTACACCTAAAAATAACTAATACACTTTAAATTGGCCACTGTGAAAATAAAGGTTTGTGAAAAAATGTGAGTTTTGTTCTTAACTTGAGTTACTCTTTTAGGAAAGCAGGATTAAATATATTGCATGTACCCATTAGCCTTTTTTCCTATGCCAGGCAATAACATAGAAAAACTTAATGTCTGGGCCGCTAGATACCCATTGAACAAAAGTGCTCAGGAAATAGGAATAGACATTAGCAAAGATTGGGCACATTTACACATGCTATTATGGCACTTAAATAAACAATGGAGCTTATTGTGCTGGAGTTTATTGCTGCTGGGTGTGCTGTTGGAAAGTGCCTAGGAGCAATTAACTCTGGAACAATAAGCTCTGCAATTTATTCAGATGCAGGTCATGGAGCTGGCAGGGAGCCCCAGAGGTCTGCCTGCTAACCCAGGACTGCTCCCCCTGGCTCAGTCTGCTACAGAGAGGCTGGTTGGGGAATGAGGGAGGTTCAATGTAGGGCTGGCTGGCAGGCAGCCTCTGCACTAAAACACCCTTGTACACCTGCCAGCCCTGCAGCATCTATACATATGCTGCTGCAGTTTTTTTACTCCAGAGAAGAGTAGCACTTGCATTTACAAAAACTTTTATGCTATGGGGTAAATTAGTTTAGCCTAATAGGGGTGCATGTGTAGACACCAAAATGTTTACTGTGCAGTCACCTACACAGTAAACATCTCACGTAGATGTGTCCATTGGGATGCAGAAAAAATCTCTGAATCACATTTCATTTTGATTTTCTTCATTTCCAAGTTGACAACTTCTTGCCCCCATAGAAGCTCATCTGCAAACTAGTTCAAACAAAAAAACCCTTTTGAGTCTTTCTTTTAGGAAGAGGAATTGAGAGTGAGTTGACCTATCATGTTGATACCTACATTCTTGGAGTGAAAGGGAAGAGATTCTTCTTTCATAGTCCTGCATGTTGTTGAAGATTTAACTGTGAGTAGATTTATACAAGCTGTAAAACACTTTTTATTTATCCACCTTTTTACCAAGCTGCAGCACACTACAGAAATCTAAGCCCTTGACTTAAAATTGAAACAAAAGCTATAATTTTAAAAAATAACTTGAAAAAGGAACAGTAGCATGTAAAGTACATATATTATACATCTTTAAAATATAGAACAATTTAAAAGTATTCTGTCAGGAATGTCTTCACCAATGAACACAGACAAAGTACAGAGCATGCAGAATACTTAATGATATTGTAAAACATCTGTGCTTGCTCATTGTAGGATAAGTGAATCCAGATTAAAGCAGCTGTATAATATCTTGACATATTACAGACTTCATTAAAAGTTTTCTAGCTTAAACAAAGTATATAATGAGTACATGTGGAACACAGAGCTACTTTTATAAATAGAAACTTTTCTGAATTTACTCATAATTTTATGATATTTCACAAAGTGTTGATTCAGTCTATTCAAGATATAAGTTTAATAAAATAATAAACAACCACTGTTATTAATAATGATTTCTGGTGCTCAACTTTCCATAGTGTTTAATACTACAACTTGCCAAAAAGAATATCTATTCCAGTGTGTGTATGTGTGTATAAAATATCTCCACGTGCTGTTATACAAATTTTATTTTATCAGCTGCCTCTTAATTTTTTTCCAGTTTAAGTTAAATGGGCATTCAGATGAGAACTGTAACCAAAATGGAGAATCAAAGCCAAAAATAAGTGAAAAATCAAGGTCTTAAGTAGTTAGATTCTTATCTTTTTTTGTCACATAGCAACAACTGCAGAAATATCCTTTTTTTCTACAGCTCATTAGTTATTTTCTATGATGTTGTTCAACCATTATACAAATTACATAATTAATTGTTGATACCATAGAATATCTAACAATTGACTAAATGGCCATGTCCAGATGAGCACAGCTGTGTGGTATGTGGTGCTGCAGATGTGTCTCTGCACTGCAAGGGAGCAGCACAGGGGTTTGGGGTTTTTTTTTGACCCCTGGATATTCAGGGGTCAAAAAACCCTTGCAGAAAAAAAGTAGTAGAGCTGTGCATGTAGCTCAAAACCAGAACCACACTTTGGCTCAGAGTGGCAGGATCACCATTGTTGCAGCTCCAGGAGGCCCCCAGGACCCCAGGTGAGCTTCCCTTATCCCACCCAGGGTAACCTGCCATGCACCAGAGGGGGCGTGGCACAGGTGTTGACTGGGGACAACTAGCGGCAGCACAAGGTCTCCCACCGCTAGTTGTCCCCAGGGAACCAAACTTCCATGCTCGTGTGAAAGCAGCCAGTGAGTCAATCCTATTAATACTCTAATCAGCCAGTGAGTCAATCCTATTAATACTCTAATCTGTTAGCAATATCATGTAAAGACTCAACATGCTGTTGCTCATTATTTTTTAATTAACCCAACACGAATCCATTTCTAGTTAATAAAGGTGATTTAATCTTACCTAGAATAAAATAAAACTTAAAAATATGTATATTATACCATTGCTACATTCTACAGTGGGGGGAAAATGTCAAGAAGAATTTGTTCTTTTGCCAGGATAAGCCCATAAGTGAGAAAATCTTACTGATACAAATGCCTTTCTATTCCAGGAAATCAAAAAATGGGCATTATAAATGAGATTAAGTTCATAATAAGAACAAGTTTTAATAAAGGAGACAGAAGATCAGGAGTCAAAAGTTCAAAGACTCTTAGAACCTTATTTCTATTGTAGTTAATGGAACTAATTGAATAATTCTACAGGGAAAACAGTTATTAATTAAGCTTATTGTCCAGTACCACCTCTTCTTATTTATTAATATGGGTATCTGTCATTTGATGTGAGAATCTGCAAGGTAAATTAATCATGATTGAAAACAGTGGTTGTTTAATATTTTATTTAAATGATGTTATGAATAGACACAATTAACACTTTGTGAAACATCGTAAAGCCATGAGTAAATTCAAAAGAGTCTCTATTTATAAAAGTACGTCTGAGAGGAAACAAGAAACAAAAAACAAAAAGGGGAACGGCAGGAATGTTTACTGATTTAAATGATGGAGCTATAATTACTTTATAAATGTAAAGGTGTTTCCTATTAAAGTTCCATTTCAGTGTGATGGGTCAAATTCTGGCTTCATAACAAAGTCTTCTAATATTTATACAGGTGTTATTCATATCATTTAAGGTCAGATATAATCATGGAACATCTTCTGCCCATCTGTAAATCCTAAGATGTTAGTGGAACAGTTCTTTCACTATGTCTTCTAGAAAGAAACAAAGAATGGAAAGCTCTGAACAAAAGATTTATTAGTTTCCACGTTACATGCATCTTGTAGTATTGCTTTGTCTAAACCAGCAGTTCTCAATCTTGTTAGTCTCAAGGAAACTCCTGGAAAATGCCAGTTCTTAGCTTGCACTTGTTTTCTGACTATGTAAAAATAATAGAACAATCCACATGTTGCAAAGAACTCAGAACACAACAGCTCAGAATATTTCTGACATTATGGATACCTATTTGAAATCTTTGTGCTTATTTTGTAAATTGTGGGTACATCTGTAAGTTCATTAATATACCTTAGATACTGTGCAATTAGTTTAGTGTTTGCTTAATAAAGTACTAACTAAATTTGCAGTAACTAGAGTTACTGTGCAGTAGCACCAGTGCACCATTTTTTTAGTGACACTGCACATTAGTCTAATAACACTGCATAGTAGGTTATAAGCATGATTTTTAATCACCATGCTACTGCACAGTATTGTTAGGCTAATATGCCATAAATGCCTCATGTAGATATACCCCTATGTAAGTATTTGGGCACGCTAATTAAGAATCATTTGTCTAAATGTTTGAATGGCTATCTGAAGAAAAGATGAAATAAGTGATGAGAATTCTTCTAATTCCTAATACTGGATTATATTAAAAGCATTGAAGAGTTTATTACACATTTTTGGTTTAATCCTTCGTCTCATATTTGACTTCATCTCAAATAGAAATAACATTTTAATTTTTGAATATCAGGATTTCTTAGTACTCTTCTTTTTTGCCATTGGATGAGCTTCCTTGGCAAACTTGATTTCAAATGAATTATTCCTCTTGCACTGTGAATGTACTTAAATTATGGCATCCCAATTCACCTGCAAGCTAAACCAGAAAAAGGTTCCAATAGAGGATATGAGAATCTGTTTTTTCCTCCTTTTTTTAAACCTAATTTAGGATTCACCCAGCAGGAGTATTTTGTAGACCTGTGCGAAATGGGCCCTATTCGATTTGGATTCAGATTCGGCCCTAGTCGGGGACAGTGATTCAATCCATTGATTCAGATCACTGTCCCTGATTCAATTCAGATGAATCCAAATCTGAAGATTCAGTGCAGATTTGGCAAATCAGTGATTCCAACACAGGCACAGCTTTAAAAGTCTTTTTCTACATACCTTAAGGTAGCAGTGCAGCTTGTGATTGCTGAGGTGCTGGGGCAGATGGAGCATCCCACAGGAGTACAGGGGGCTTTCCAGAAGGCTTGGCGGCAAACCCGGAAGTGGGCCAGAAGTACTTCTGGTCCACTTCTTGGTCTGCCACGGAGCACACTTGGCCCCCACCCCATGCCCTCCCAGCTTGGCGATCAGCCACAGGGGGACCCTGGGTGTCCCTCCAGACCTAGGAGGCATCAGTCACTGAGCCAAAGAGGCACAAGAGGCCCCCCTGTTTGCTCCCAGGTGAATCAGGAAGTGGACTGGAACTGCTTCTGGTCCACTGCGGGTCTGCTGCCGAGTGCACTGGGGAGTCCCCCTTGCTTCTGTTGGACTCTACATCTGCCCCAGTACTGCAGCATTCAGAGCCCCTGCTACTTAGAGGTATATAGACATTTTTTAAAAGATGTATCTATGTCCAAATCACCACATCTGTCCAAATTGATTTGGAAGATTCTGAATCCATTCAGAGAGATTAAAGGGTTCTTTGATTTGATTTGATTTGAATTCAGAGATTTGGCCACCAAATTGGGCCGAGTCTCCACCGAATCAAATCATGGACTGAAGCTTTGCACAGCCCTAGTATTTTGCTGTTCTCCAACAGGGGTGTGAAATTCACTTCCTACCTTGTGCTAGCTATAGACCACGGGGTTCTTGCAGACCAGTTCTAGCTTTTGGCATAGGATGATCACAATGGTGGCAGCAGCAGCTCTTGTTGTGCTCTGGTGCACACAGTGGTGTTGGCTGTGGTGGCAGCTCTGACTGTGGTCCAGTGAATATGGTAGTGGTAGCAGTGGCAGAACCAAAGCTGTGCTGCAGCCACATACCTTGCACTACAGAAGCAGTGGATGGGACACATGCTGGCTCCATCTCCACTTTGGGGCAAGCTTCATGTGGGAGCAGCAAAGCCAGCAGCTGAAGAGATAGGGCTCCTTCAGTGATAACAGGTGAGGCAGCCTGAGTGGAACTGGAGCCCTATCAGCCCTCATTCACCCTCCTGCTGCTTGTGGCTATGTTCATCATGGCATGAAGAGCTCAGATTCTGTGGCAGGCCACTCCTCAGGTGCACACCTCCAATTTCTGGTAGCCTGGCAGGCCAAATTGATGGCTTTATGGGCTGGATCAAACATACTTCCTATGTGAGGTCATAGAACCTTGGAAAGTTAGGGTTGGAAAAGACCTCATGAGGTCATCTAGTCTAACCTTCTGCTCAAAGCAGAACCAGCCCCAGTTAGGCTCCAACTCAAAGCAGGACCAGCTGCTTTATAAAAGCTCTAATTCATAGAGCATGTACCTGCTTTATGATTTATTATGGCAATTTGGGGTTCTCTTTTCTTCTTATGTCTGCTTCTGTGTAACCTACTTAATTGTTAGATTCTGCTGTTTTGTACACTGGTCACTTCTCATGAAATGTCACATCTACCTCAAAGACCTCAACTTCCGCAGAATGTTGATTCTTTGTAAATGACTCCAATTATTTATGTATTCCATTTTCTGTATAAAGTTTGATGCTAGATATAAAGTATAATTTGCTCCATTTACAGTTTTTGATAGGAACTTAGTTGGGACATTAAAAATATCACACTAAAGGAATATGAGCTTATGGAAGAGTAATTACTAATTCAGTAATTCTTTTGGTGCCTGAGGTTTAACAGCTTGTACATTGCCAGATATGAATGATATGGAAACAGATGTTGGAATTATTTATGGTGACAAAAACAAATACTAAAATGCATGTGAAGATCAAAGTTCTGAATATGTAATTTTTTGGTGTAATAATATAATATTTGATTGATTTGAAATCGAATAAAAGCATAAACACAGTGTGCATTTCTAATTTACATAATAACAATAAAGAGCACTAAAGTATTACCTTTATTTTTCATTTTAATTATAGTTTTATACTTGTATGTAATAAGATTCTATGGTCTCTGCTTTAAGAATTGTTGGATGTCCACTGAACTCAGAGGGAGATACTTACTAACAGCAGAGGTAGGCCTTCCTTTCCATCATACAAACTGTAATCAGATTTATCCAAGGGATGCAAGGTGTGGCAAGAAAAAATGAAAAAACCAGCATCATAATATACTGATGTTAATGAAGTTAATGTATATCTCATTATTTCATATTAATATTCTTTATCCTCCATTTTAAGCTGAAATTTCTGACTCCTCATTTTTGCTATTCTGCTAACCACAATCATTTCTTCCTTTCACAAAATAATTCCTTGGAAATCTTTATGTCTTCTACATAGATGACAGAAGGGGAGGAGGGATAATGGGCCTTGGCCCCCTGAAATATGGGGCAGGCATAGGGCTGCAAAGCAGCCCAGCCATGGGCTTTCAGCAGCAGGGGTGGGGAGGAGAGCAGTCTCAGCAGTGAGGGAGGGAGTGGGGTTGGGGCAGGTGCTGCACAGCTGGGGTGGAGCGTGGGACTAAGCTGTACGTGGCTCATCCGGAGGACGCGGCTCCTACTGCTACATGTACCCCAGGAGGCATGGGGGGGTTGTGTGCCCCTGGATCTGTGTAGGGCAGGGCAGGCTGCTACTGCAGGCTGGGTCAGAGATGCACCAAGCTTTTCCCATTGGAGGCTGGGATGTGCTGCACTTATGGTGGATGGCAGCAGCAGCAGTGCTGGGAGGGGAATAAAGTCGGGGGGGGGGGCTGTAGCCACCCTACAATTCCTCTCCTTCCAGCACCACTACTGCCCACCCCAAGCACAGCACAGCACAGCACAGCCCCCACTGGGAAGAGCCCAGTGCTGCCTCCAGCCCCAGCCCACAATGATAGCCTGTCTTACCCAGCACAGATCTGGGAGAACATGCCCCCTTCCCCACTCCCCATTCCTCCCCAGATGAGCTGCAGAGCTATCCTGCACCCCATCCTGCCCCAGGCCCAGCCCTACTCCTTACCTACCGTGATGGCCCTCCCCCATACCTTTCCCTGTAGACTTACCTTCTGGAAAACATGCACACTCAGCACCCCCCACCTCCAATTTTTTTATTCCTCCACCTATGGTTTTTTAGGAGGAGGCTATTCTTTTTCTATCCCCTACAACTTCATCCTCCTAATTCATCCTGGGAAGGTCAACTGATTATCAAGTACCTAAATCTTCTGTATGTAGCATCTTTTCTAATATAAGCAACCCACCTCTGTGACACAGATTGCAAGGGGTTTATTCTGATTAACTGGACATCTGAGGTGCTTCATTTGGATATTTCATGGTGTCTTTAATTTGGCTTCCAAAATGGAGCAAAGTGTAGAGGAGCAATTCATATTTTGTTCCACATATCTCTAATACTGATATAAAAAATGACAGTTGTTATTGGCCTTAACAGAGGTCAAGGATTGAATCATAATGTCATGAAGAATATACTGTACTCCTACTTCTTACTAGTGTACCTAACTTATTATGTTTTCTTCAATATACAGAGTGAATTGATCTTTTCCCACTTATAGGGTATGTACACACATTACTTTTAAGTTGGACCTTGTACAGACATTTGCTGCACTGGGACTCTGATCTAAGTCAGGGTGGGAGGAGGAGAGATAGAAACGGTGCGGGGTGATGCTAATGGATCCTGGAGGGGGGAGGGGGTTGGTGGGTCTGGGATTGGAGCATTGACAGGTCTGTAGGGAATAAGGGGTTGTCCATCTTGGGATGGGGAGCTTGGGAGGCTAGAAATAGATCAGTCATGGTATGGGAGGGTAGGGAAAGCACAGCCTGGGGGCTGGGGTGAAGAGCTTCTCTTTCCCAGCACTGGAGCTATGTTAGAGTAGCTGGTCATATTTTATGCTTTAGAGCTGCACCTGTTTATAAAGTGGTGAGTTATAGTATTGTTTAAAGTTTTCTTTTATATTTAGTCTAAAGTTCTGTGTAGCCTCACTGTTATCTGAACTTTTCATTTTGCTGGTGTTTGTAATATCAGTTGGCCTTGCCTCTTGCAAGCAGCGTATGGCCTTGAGTTTGCTCAAATGATGTTTCTTTCCTCTTCTATCACTGTGAAATTTTCTTCTAACACAAAATATTAATAGTTTTGCTACTAGCTCAAATTAACTGAACTTGGCACTAACCAACCAAATCAGGGATGAAATAATTGATATGCTAATGAAAGGTGATAAAGGAGACCAACGGACAATGCCCAAAGTAAGACAGCAGAAAAAGTTCAAATTAAGAGGTGTGTGCTTGTGATGGGTCTGTTGAACAAAGAAACTGAGTGGCCATCGTTTCTGTTGAGCAAAGTAACATCTGGGGTCGGGTGAGATCATTGCACTGTTTTTCTGTCTCTGAATATAGAAACTGCGAAAATAACACTTCTTGTACTAATGAAGTTAGACTTTGATTTTAGGACACTGAGTTGTCTGTGTTCGTATTTCATGTTCCATTTAAGGGTTAATTGTGCTTTAACAATTCGTAAGGCACTATCTGCTGGACAGTGGTGCTATCAAGCTATGCTTTGAATCTGTATAGATGTTTGTTAGCTCAGCCTAACTTGTTCCCAATCTAGTTTAGTTTACATACTTTTTGCCAAGTGAACCTGGCACACTGATAACACTGACAGAAGATTTTACTTGGCTGAACTTAGAGATGCTTATAAAGATTGTGTGGTTGTGGGGGGGGAGCATCACACTCCCATGATCATTCCTTGAGCACAGAGATATTTTTAAGGAACTAGGCCATAAGTACTCTTGGTCTCAGAGAGCTGAGACAAACTGGGCATGTTTACACATTTGAACGTGCTCCCAGGAGCGATTAACTCTGAAGCAATAAACGCCACAGTTTTTTTCAGGCATAGCTTGTGGAGCCAAGGCAGAGTAGCCCTGGGTGGAAAGTGGGGGTCAGCCTGCCAGCCTGGGACTGCTCTCCCAGCTCAATGTGCTACAGAGGGGCTGGCTGGCACACAAAGGAGCTTTAGCTGGGGGATAACCGGCAGGCAGCCCCTGCACTGAAGCACCCTGGATAGTGCTGCAGAGTAAATTAGTGTACTCTAGGGACACACATTTAGTTGCCAAGACATTTACTGTTCAACAAATTAGTCAACCACAGTAAACATCCTGGGTAGGTGCACCCACCAATAGGTTATTTAGGACAAACTAGTATTGCCACTGACCATATTGTGCTTGTATTGATTATACAAGAAAAGCCATGTTATCTCTAACTTTACCAACTGGCAAGCTCCACTAACCGGCACCTGTCATTTTGCCTAGGGATGCGGCAAAAGTGAAACCGGAAGTCCCACTTCCAGTTTTGCCACTGCAAGCAGAGTTCTTCTTCACTTCTTCCTTGTAGACCACAGCCTGGGGCAAAGCAGCTTGCAATGGGGCCCCCTCCCTGTCCCCTGGCACACTGGTGCCAGGGAATGCACCAGACAGTGCATATGTGATTAACCAGCATTTTTGATTAACTGGCATCCCCCATTCCCTGGGGAGGCCGGATAACAGAGCTTCTACAAAGATTTCTTGAACCTTTCAGAATTTCTAAACTAAAACTGCACTTTTAAAACAAGCAAGCAAGCAAGCAAAAACACTTAAGAAACTTAAAGGAAAAACTGCATTCTTTTTCTGAAAATTAGATATAGTGCTTTCTCCAGTTTTAATTTCTACCATGTGCCTCAACAATCCAATTGGGAATAACTTGATCACTTTTCTAAAAAAACCTACTTCAAAACAGCAATAATAATAGGAAAAAAATCTCAGACTGTTTTTTTTTTTTTCATTAACTCTAATAAAAAAAACTTTTGGCAAGGTTCTCTCTCTCAATTTTAAAAGGAATGAGTCATGCTCTGAATTACTGAATGTAGCTGACTTTCTAATGAGAAGGAGTAAGCAGAAACTGTTATAATTACTTCCAGTGTTGGATGAAATCAAATTTAATAAATTTTCAAGTCATCCAGATCACTTTCCTTATTACATTTATTGTAACATGAAGCTATCAGAGTATTTGCCAGGTATAATATTTTGCTGGAAACATCTTTGATCAGATGCATGGCTTAACTGACAAAATGCTAATTCTTTATTTTCCACCAGTGCAAAATACATGAACAATATTGCTACAGATTCTGAGGAAGGAGGGGAGGTTAAAAAGAGTGTTTATTCTTCTCTGGAAAAAGAGGTGTATGGTCTCAGTGGTTATACTGGTCCAGATTATTCAGGGGTCTAAATTACAGTCTCTCTGCACGTGCAGTTCTCAGTTAAGAGGACGGCTGCAGTCAGGTGCTTCCATCCTCTTAGGATCCACAATCTAGAACCCTCATTGAAAGGATGGGAATTTTCACCTCATTTCAATGACTGAGCTCATTTTCCTTTTAAAATAAAACTCCTGAAGGAGGATTAAGTTGTCATATTGTCACCCTCTGTACTTACATAATAATCTAATAGTCTAATATATCAAAATCACTTTCCCAGGAAGTGGGAGACCCAAGTTTAATTCTCTTCTGAGAGTGAGGGGACCTCAGCCTACTTTATACAAAAGAATACTCAAAGTTCAAGGTGATGTGGTTTTTTTAGACCAGAGTACTCTCCAGAATTTTTTTCCACTTGTTTCAACATGTTGAAAAGGGCCCGAGGGACTCCATACATATATCTTCTCTTTCCACTTTTTCCTCCTGGCCACCTGGCTACAGTGAAATTAGAAAGACCAGGAGCATGCACTGTTAGTTATTGGGGTATGTTTCCCCAGTCTATTGGGATAAGAGGCCTTAGTAATGCTATTTCTGTTGAAAGTGAGAACCCATTTTGTTGTAGTTGATCAGGAAGTGAAGAAAGGACTGATCAGGGAAAAAGAAAAAAACACTTTTCAAAACTTTGCTCAATATCACTAATATGTTTGCTTATGTGTTTATTTTTAACAGGCATCTTTATTTGTGACAACTACATAAGAATTTCTGCAATACTAGGGGAACTGTAATACCTGAGGGCTTTGTACAGGGGGAAGGTTTGAAGTGTCCATAGACTTCTCATGAGAAAAGTGGGTTTTATTTGTCTTACTGCTTTCCTCAGTATCTTTATACAGTTCCCCATTGCTTTTTTATGCTGTGTCTGAATTATGTGGCTGCAGGAGTACACAGCTTTAAGAAGCATGTACAGTTCTGAATAAAGTTAACTGATCCATTTTGTACACTTCTGACCATAGCTTAGTGCTTGGGCAACAGAGTCAATATTGCGATTATACCATAAAACTGCCAGTCTCAACAATGCTTGTTGAACAGGAGGGAAGATGTTTTGGGTGTGGAAGAAGGAATAAGCAGGAAAGAAGGTAGGCCATCATTTTTTCCCCATTCAAACAGGGTAGGAGAAAATAAAAGCAGCCACAAATCAATGTAACAAAGCTCTTCATCAGTTTCAGCTAGATTATTTGTCTCCCTGAGTTACTTGAGAAAGTGTGGCTTTGCCTCATATCTAAAAAAGTAAATAATTTGTTTTATGACCAGCCTAAAATTAGTAAAGTCACCGGGTCAGATTTCGTATGGTTTCTGAGAGCAGTTTGTAGTGTCTGTGCATTAGGTAAGAGGCAGTTTTCTTCATCCACAACTGCTCTGAAATGTAAAAGGTATCCTTTTTTAATCCAAATATAAAAGTACCTTTTTTCTTATAAAGCCTTACTTTGTTGCTGTTACCTGGTGACATACCTTATACTGCCCCTTATTTCAGATATTTTTTTAATGTGTGTGTACCTTCAGTGATAGAAATAAATTCTTGGCTTTCATATTTTGGCCTTCATATTAAACAGGATTTCACTGAAATGTGCATCATTTTGTTGGCTTATGGGAGATCTCATACCACTCCATATATTTTGCATAACATTTCCTTTAAATGGAAATATCAAATGGAAATACACTGCTATCTTCAAAGTAATTGAGGTGGACGCAACTCTAATTATGGGAGAGATCGCTAAAAGTGAAAAATCTGTAAGCCACCTTCTAGATATACTGTATAGTGATGCCTAATAATAAAAATAAACATGGGGACACAAATAAAATTTAGGATACCCAGTAGATCTCTACACTTCCAATCAGTCTAAGCTAAGGCTAAATTTATATAAAAACATGCCACTCTCTCTTTCAGTTCAGTAAATGTAGCATTTCTTCAGTCTGTTAACGATCCAGCTGAACAGACCAGAATCTGCATATGGACACTTCAGAATAACACTTTACAAGATGAACATCTTGGACAGCTCCCTGAGTGAATGCGATGTCCAGCAAACAACACAACATTTGATTCAAAACTGCAATCTTTGCAAATGCCTGGATGGGGCAGATGAAATCTGCACATTGATCGATAACACCTGGCAGTGGCTCATAGATTTGGAGGTTGACATCTGATGCCATATTAAAAAAAAAAAAGAGAGCTTTTCTTCCAGGTGCCTACCCCAGGAGATTAAAAACACCAGAATCCTTTGCTGTGAAAACTTCAGCTCTTAATTTGACATATGAGAATACACATGTAGAAAAATAGGACTAATTTCTAGACATTCCTCTTTTCTGATTCCTCCAATGAATAAGCTATGAATCATTCTCCTTCTGGTTGCTGCACTCTTTCAGGGCCCCTCTACATGTGCAGATAAAGGTATGATGAGATCTAATGCATGAATCACATAATCGTACCTCCCGCCATAGCAGAAGGTGGTGACTGTGGGAATCGCACATTAGTTCTTATTTTACCTTATTGCCAGTGCAGGAGGAGCCCAATCCTTGGGTCCCCCTGCACCAGTAATAAGCAAGTTCCCATGGCTGGGAAGGGCTCAACTGAGGAGCATCTAGCACCCCCAGGCTGGCAGCTACATGCCTAAGGCTCGATCACAGCAGCTGCAATTCCTTAGCCGAGCTGGCTCCTCGCATCCAGCATTTGCAGCTTTGGGGACCTATATTGCCAGGAATCAGAGTTGGCAGATGCTGAGAGTCCCTTCATTTGTGATACTCCCAGTACTGGCTGAACATGGTACACCACCGCAGCTGTACAAAACTCTGCTACATATGGAAATGAAAGCTATAAATTAGTAGGGCTTCACGAGGCTTCAGACAGAGTTTCAGATCCAGAGAAGCTTTGGACACTTTGGGCTCTGAAGCAGCACATCTGGGTTGAAGCGCTGGCCTTGTTAGGTTTCCGAAGCGCTTTGGAGCTGCCTCAGAGATCTGGCCATAGGGTATAATGGGGGAACAATAAACTATCTATAACTTTGTTGTTTTCTGTCTAATTTGGATGAAATTTTTTAGTGTTGGTAGACTCTTCAGAGATCATAAAGCCTGCCAAGTTTCAAGTAGATAGGTGCAGGGGTTTGGGAGAAACTGCAACCCAAATTCTTGAAAGCAAAACTCCTGTCGCGTCTATGTGTTACACCACAGGGGGGTCAAAACTGCAGGGCCGGTAGCTCTTGATGAGGCCACAAAGCCTGCGAAGTTTCAAGAAGATCAGTGCAGGGGCTTGGGGGGAACTGCCCCTCAAGCTGTGGACAGGCAAAACTCATGTCCTGGGTGACACAGCGTGTGTTAAGGTGCAGCAGGGTGACAGCTGCAGGAATGGTGGCCCTTGCTGTGGCCACAATGCCTGCCAGCTGTCGAGGAAATCAGTTAAGGTGGGTTCTGGGGCCCTGCACCCCTAGCTGCTGACAGGCAAAACTGGTGTCCATGGGTGCTTGTGGGACTGACTGTGTCTGTCTTGGGGCATGGGAGACACTACTGCAGGCCTGGCTGCTAAGCTACTGTGTTACCAGTTACCAATCAATCATGATTCACTCAGGGACCAACTCAACACACAGGACCTAGCTAATGTAGCCAGTTCATTGCCATCAATTAGCACCTCCAAAACCAGGCTAAGGAGAGGAAAGAATCAATACAGACAATCAAATGCCCCAAGACAGACACAATCAGTCCCACGAGCACCCATGGCACCAGTTTTGTCTGTCAGCAGCTAGGGGTGCAGGGCCCAGAACCCCCCTGCACCTATCTCCTCAATATCTGACAGGCTTCGTGGCCGCAGCAGAGGCCACCATCCCTGTAGCTGTAACCCTGCTGTGCCTTAACACACACAGGGTCACCCATGTCACGAGTTTTGCGTGTCCGCAGCTTGAGGTGCAGTTTCCCCCAAACTCCTGCAATGATCTTCTTGAAACTTGTCAGGCTTTGTGGTTTCAGTAATAGCTACCAATCCTGCAGTTTTCACCCCCTGTGGTGTAACACACAGACATGACAGGAGTTTTGCTTTCAAGAATTCAGGGTAAAGTTCCCCCCAACCCCCTGCACCTATCTTCTTGAAATTTGGCATTTTCTGTTGCCTCACCAGGGGCCATCATCCCTGCAGTTTTCACCCCACTGTGGTGTAACACACAGCCATGGCATGAGTTTGGCTTTCAAGAATTTGCGATACAGTTCCCCCCAAACCTCTACACTGATCTTCATGAAACTTGGCAGGTTTCATGCTCCTGTCAGAGGATACCATCCTTGCATTTTTAATCTAAATCAGACAAAAACCAACAAAGTTATAGATATTAATTGATTCCCCACATTATACCTATGGCCAGATCTCCGAGGCAGTTCTCAATCTTTGGAGCTGCTTCGGTGGGACCAAGGCTGAAACCCAGTCCAGAGCTCTGGATTGGATTGCTGCCATCTAAAGAGGCTGGATTCAAAGGCAGATCAGATCACTGCTGACTCGCGCAGGCCTATAAAGTAGTGCACGTTTTCGAGGTTTATAGCTGACTGGAGCGTTGTATGGCATAATAGCTACTTTGCACTAGAGAAAGTGTAACTGGTCTCAAGGTACTGTAACCCATTAATTGTGGGATACCTATAATGACTAGAGATGGCCTCACAGATCTTAGCCAGCTCCCCTAAATAGTAATAACCAAGAAAACTAAAAGCAGGTTTTGTAATTTTGCTGGGGTGTAAATACTACTGAAGTTCCACAAGATTCAACAATACTTTAAACAGTAAAGGTAAAATCCTCTGACTGTGTTATTCTAAGTTAACTTCATCTGAGGAAAGGAAAAAAAACATACATCTCCAGCTTTCAGATAACACTGCCCGCTAACCATCTTTTTTTTTTTTAATGCAACTGTAACAGGTGGGGTGCCAGGGGTTGCTGTAATGCCCCTTAGAGGTCACCTTGACCCTGCCTGGCTTTTGCTCTCACCTTCCAAGGCCTCACCCTGGTTCCTCACCTTGCCATGTATTGTTGTATAACTTGATACAGGGAGGCTGTCCTCAAAGGCTGGTGGGCCTAGGTATTCTCTCTCCCTTTCTCATGGTTCACTCCCACTATGTCCTACAAGCCTTAATGGCTCAATCTGTGGTCTCCTTTCACCCCTACAGCCACATCCATGACTAACAGATGACACTCTGTACACCATTCTGTCCACTGCAGAAGCCACAGCACTCTTGGCTTTAGCCTCCCTTTCCTCTGACTATAGACATTCAGCTCTGGCCCACTGATTTGGGCCCAGCTCTGTTGGTCAAAGCACCATCAGTTTTCAGTGTCTCTGGGCCCTAGTCTCTGTGGCTCTCACTCTGAGCCAGCCTTTAGCCTCCAGTGTGCCTGACCCAAACCTGGGCTGATCTCCCCATCTTCACCCTCAGCCCTCTGGTCCCTTACCCTGCTTGCCTTTTCAGTAGTCACGCATGTGTGTGTGTGTGTGTGTGCGCATATATGTATACACACATGCACACACGTGTGCGCACACACACACTAGTGGGAAAGGGAGGGAAGAGAATTGTGGCAGGGAGCCAGGAAAATAACCCAAAATGCATATTTTTCCATGATTAAAATGAAACACCACTAATATATATGTTAGTGCACTAATGTATATGTTAGTGGTGTTTCATTTTAATCATGGAAAAATGTGCATTTTGGGTTATTTTCCTGGCTCCCTGCCACAATTTTCTTTCCTCCATTTCCCACTAATATGTATGTGTGTGCACATATATATATATATATGCACTAACATATATATTAGTGGCATTTAATATATATATATATATATAAAATCAAAAAACAGTGATTTTTTTTAAATCAGAGAAAACCAGGATACCTGGTCATTACCTCCTTACAGAGCCACAAGCTCCCTTTAATTTCCCCTGGACAGCTCCAGGGAATAACTCAGGTGCCTGCTAGTCCACCTGCTCCAGGCATCTTCCTCGGGAGTGCCTCACCCTTCAGCATGCAGGGTCAGACTACTTGTTCTGGCTCAGGCCCTTGGTTTATATGCCTAGAAGCCATGCCTCCTTTGGTCACATGCCTTATTGAGCTCTGCACAGGGTATTCTCTGTCAATCAAGGAGCCTGCCCTCCTGCTGCTGTGGCCCCACACAGCCAGATGAACATGCTGCATCTTCTCAAGGGGGCAGGAGCCTCCTGGATCCTCACCCCAATTCTCTTTCCTCCTGTTCCCTTACTCCCAAGTAACAGGGTCTGGGTCCCCTGTTACAGTAACATATTCACATAATTCATGTAATACAAAAAATGACATAGCACACACTGGAGAATACAGGATTTTAATGTCTCAGAATATATATTATCACATCCTGCACTTTTTTATTGTATATTTCATATTATATTACTATGCAGAGTGCTATATAAGTGACAAGAAATGTTTGAGTAAGAGCCTAAAACTCATTAAGTGTTTGTTTATATAGGTGAGAGGGTTTCTAACCAGGCAAAGTTTGGGAATGCAGATTTAATTCTAAGACGTACTAAAACCTTAAACTGGATTTGAAAAAATATCATGGGATGGTATTTACATTTCCATATTCTACCAGGGCTGCAAATAAATTCAGAACTTCAGTTTCCAGTGCTTTTCCACTCAAGAGTTTTACAGAATTGAAATGGAAATAAAGCAGGTGATTTGTACTGAATACTATTACAAAGGGAGTGCAATAAATTTCTCACGTTTCAAGAATAAGCAGTGCATGACATGGCTTTTCTTCAGTTTCTGGGAAACAATTTAATGATAGAAGAAGTTATGCAGCACCAGTTGTTAATACTTGGTTTAATTATGTATCAACCTTGATGTAATAATATTTCAATTCAATGTTTTATTGTGTAAACAATGACAACAATTCAAGTCTGATACCTGAACATGCAAAGTAGTAGACTGCTTTTAACTCTAATTTGTAAAATATCCTGACAGTCAAGGACTCCATATCCTTTCCATGATTATAAAGGAGTAAAGATAAAGAATTTCACTTTATCCATGGCTAGCTATAATTTTAAATAGACATTAGGCTCAACCATAGGCTTCTAGTGTAAACCAGGGCAAAATGCCTATTGATATCTAGTAATTATTTTGTTATGGCATATATTTTTCCGAGTTAGAATTATGGGTAAATGAGAAAAGCAGACATGGTATGTTGCTCAGTGGATCATACAATGGCCATTACAGAAAATAATGGATCATGCTGTTGGCCATTACCATAGGATTTCAACTATTCAAGTGCTCTTAAATATGTTTGCATTTGAGTATACAAAGTGTCCAGTTTCAAAGCTGAAGCACATAAGGTCACCATGTGAATTTAGCTAAGAAAATCACCAAAGACAGTTAATACTGTACAGATTGGTTTGGATGTTAATTGTTTCCTTAAGATGGACTAAAACTCATTTACATAATAGGTTTAACCACTGTTCTTCATTTATCGTAGATGTACCAGACACTTAAGCACATGTTACTGTCCAGAACACAGGCAAACACAAAGCTGGTCTGGAATTCAGATCATTTGAATTGATAGGCTTTGCTGGTTATTATTTTGATGGGGAGGGTTCATGGAAGAGTGACTGCTTTAATTGGAGAAACAAAAAAGAAACACCACAGGAATGAAAAGAAAAATAGAAGAAAGTTCTTGCACATCTGGAGGAAGCATGGTATGACCTGAAAATCTGGGAACGCAGTGTTTTGGACCAGTGCTGGCTGGGAGAGACAAGGTGCAATGAACTTATCTCTGCTTTGTATGATCTCTCCTGGATTGAGATGCATAGGGGTCAAAGACTATATAAAATATAATCTTCTCAAAGGACAGTTGGTTGTTTCACTGAGAACACGGTGATACTCCAAAGGCACACATTTTTAGCCCATGACTAACTAGCTGTATCTGAGTGATGCATTTGTGGCAATGGAGCCCAGGGTATAAAAATAGAAGGCCAGCAAGTAGCTACACTATAGAAACTTAGTGGGAACAGAAGGACTAGTTGATTTAAATCCCTACAGACATGGGGAAAATCAGACTTTTGAGGTGGTTATATCATGCTGAAAAAACCTGTTCTCTAGGCTGAGATAACTTTAGGCGGAGCCAGGTAACAAAATCTATATTATCCAGGATGGATTTTTTAAATAAGTGCATAATTGACACAGGCAACATAATTACTGAGTGCCTTGGGTGGGTATTATACATGGAAAATATCAGGGGCTATCCTGACCGATCAACAGGGCTGGTACCTCAGTCACCTCCTTCTTCATTATGCTACTGATTATTAAAAGGCCTTAAAATTCCTCTGCCGGGAGCTGTATTTACTGTATTCACTGGTAAATTGGCTCAACACATTACACTTTCCTTTTCCCTGTGTTGTCTATTTAAAATGTTCCTTTTGGACTAAGTCCAAGATGTAATGTCTTGAAGGCAAGTTCTGATCTCTTTAGTTATGGTGAATAATTTCATATTTATTATATGCTCCTATTTATTTAACTGATTTAGAAGTGCTATATTATCTGAGTAAGTGTGGAAAAAACTGGACTTTCAGTAGTATTTTGCTGGTGTATAGATGTGCCAGTGTATAGATGTGCCTAAAGTAAAAAGTTTCTAGATTTCTGTTATAGAAACTTCTTAAATCTAGAATCTTCTCATCTGATTAATTTTCCCTGAATATCAATAGTCAGCTCCACCCATAAATGAAAACTTAAGAAGGAAAAGAACCATATTATTTAATAATGTGAAGGTGAAATGAGTCAACAACAAAAGGAAGAGCCATTCCATGGGATAATTGTCTTCCACTTTAGCATGAGACTGTCAGCAGATATTTGCCAAGCTTTGCAGATGGCTTTTGATAAGGCTTCTAAACAGATTTAACCCCATCAGTAGCTAATACTTCATCTGAAAACCTTAATATATTCCTATCCAAGTCATCTGCACCTGCGTCTGCAGGAATATTCAGGCTATGGAATACTTGGATTAATTCCTTAAGTTTAGAGACTTTAAAAAATAGAGCATAGCCATCGTCTGAATCAGTCATCCCAGAAATAAATTGCTCAGTGTTACCAATAAATTCTGCTCCATGGAGCTCAGCCTCTCAACAAAAATAATTGCTAAAGTCATTGACAATAAACTGTTGGATGGTAAAAAAAAAATGTTCAGATACACTTAACTAGTTTTAAAATGTGTTTACCTGATCTGAAAATTGTGTGCGTCACTGGGAAAACAATAATTTTCATGTAAGCTCATTTCCAAGAGGAATGAGGGCGTGTGGGTAAAGTTTTGAAATGGGACTCAAGATGCAGATTCATAGCTTTCTGTGAGACCATGGTGGACTTGGACTTCTCCAAGACTGTGTACATCATCTCTATCATGTACCAAGCAGCCAGGGAGAGCATGATCTGCCTGGCTGATTTCCTGTTAGGCCAAGCCAAGTTGACAACTCTGAAAAGACACGAAAAACAGATTTCAGGGGCTGTCTCTGACATGCCCTCCAACTCTTGCACTTCCTGGTCCATCTGCTTATCACACTGGAATGTCATCACTTCACCTTGCAATAAAATGTGGGCCACTTTGTGTCATTCTGGGCCACTGCGGGCACCATTTTGTAAGGTGGAAAACAAACAGCTGATCCTACATGTGTAACCCCACTGGGGCATTGCGGTGGGTTTCACTCTCCAGTGACATGTTTTATTTGTTGCTAACAAGTGTTTCATGTTCAGCCCTGAGGGTGGGGTGAGGCACATATCTTTGCACTTTTACCATTTGTTTTTAATATTTATATAATAATGTTCTGAATATGTCATTTAGCAAATTCACTATAGACTGAAGTCACAGTCTGTTATATAGGAATTAAGAGTCTCTTACAATCTATGGGAGCAGTTAAGTGCTTCAGAGTGGAATGCAAAACAACAAGCATGCTAAAATGAGTACAGTCCTCCTGCTGCTGCCTACAGCCACCCAACAAAAGGAGGAGAAGATGAAAGTGGTGATACTGGCTCATCTCTCAGTTGTTAGAACACCAGTCAGAACTGAGAGATGATCTCAGACTCTGATTCAACCCTATGAACTAGGAAAGTACCTTAAGTACAAAGCTGTATGCTGTTTTGTGGGCTGAGAAATTCTACCTTTCCTCTTAAAGTTGTCCCAGTGTGCAGCAAACTGCATTGGGCCAAACAAATACAGAGCAAGGATGAGTTTGTTTCTATAGTCTAGTCATTAGTGCACTTACCTGGAAGGGTTCAGGTGCCTGCTTCCTTTCTTCTTATGAAGCAGTCACTGGATAAAATACGTAAGCAGCTTTGGGATAAGGGATGGGAGCACAGGACTTCACTTTAAGTTATGTAAGATACAGAAATAATGTCACCCCTGATGTTTCTCTCCTTTTGGCTCAATCTATTCCTGTCTTTCCAGTGAGTTTTTTCCTCAGTACAGGCAGGCAGAGGAATGCCTAGTTCCTAGGTCTTATTTGGGCTCAGGTATGACAAGGTCCAGATGCACAGCCCTGTTAAGAAAAGGACATTTCTGGGTATAGCTGTCATAGATGTTAGGGCTGGAAGGGACCTTGAAGATCATCAAGTCCAGCACCCTGCACCAGGGGCAGGAAGTCAGCTAGGGTCAAAGGACCCCAGCAAGATAAGCATTCAAGCATTTCTTGAATAAGTCCAGAGTAGGTGCCTGCACATCTGGAGGGAGTCTATTCCAGGTCTTGGGGGCTTGGACAGAAAGGACATTTTTTCTTATGTCCAGCCTAAAATGGACTTGTAGGAGTTTATGACCATTGGTCCTTGTTTTTCCTTGGCGCACTCTGGTAAACAGATGTTCTCCACGATCCTGATGTACATCCCTTGTATACTTATAGGTAGCTACCAGGTCCCCCCTGAGCATGTGCTTTTCCAGACTGAAAAGTCCTATGGCTCTCAGCCTCTCTTCATATGGCCTATTCACTTACCCTCTGATCACGTGCATGATTGTCCTCTGGACTCTCTCAAGCTTCTACACATCCTTCTTGAATTGCAGAGCCCAGAGTTGGATGCAGTACTCCAGCTGTGCAACTCTATGTATGTGCAACTCTAAGTATCTTGGGAGCTTTAAACTAAAAAGCTGAGGTTCCTATTGACTTTAGGCACAGCAGGAGATTCTAGGATTTCAGTTCAAGTATGGAATCTCTCTCCATATTCAGTCTCCCGTTTTTCCTTTATGGGGAAATAATTGAATATTCATTGAAACAGACATTTGCCACCTCATGCTCTTTCCTATCTTGATAAAGTACCCTAATTACAGAACAGATAGTTAACATCTTTCTTCTCTCCCTGGCTCAGTAAATAATCATTTATGCAAAGTGGAATAGCTTCAACAGAACACAGATAAAGAGACTAACTCCAATATCATGGTCGTCAGGGCACCTAGGTCTAGGTCTGCCCCAGTCAGAGTGAGTATTCTTGGGCCATCCACATCCCAGAGAGGAGTATTTTAACTCTTGAGCTTTTGGGCCAAATGAAAATATTACTTTACTCATTGGACCCTGATTTTTTGTGGATTGTCCATAATACATAAATGTCCATATACCATATCAGGCTCTGCACCAAAGATACGTTAGTGAACACCTCACTTAAGAATCAGTTTAGATATGAGCTCTTCAGCAATGTCAGCACTCATATGTGTGGTTAATGGCACCTTAAAGGGATGTTTAATGACATTAATAGCAACCAAAATGTGGGATTTAGTGAGTATAGTAGATACTGTATCCATCTGCCAGTTGTTCTTTGTGTGTCTGTGTGTGGATGTATGTATAAAGCAGAGGCTTTTTTGGCAACTGCAACTCTTCTCTTCTTCTCTGCTAACTGAATTCACGAAGCCGGTAGAAATTACAATTTTATTTGTTCATCCATTGGAGCTATATAATAGAGGGCTAGAATATTCCTCCATTCTGCTACTGATTTTTGTTTATCTTCAAATGAATGGAACTTTAGAAAATAATGCAGTTGCAGAAATCTCCTTATCTTTTCAACTGTAGACATGTGGTAATGTTGGAGCAGACTTGATTAATGTAGGCATGTCAGAGCAGACTCGATTAATTGAGTCAACTGGAGTGTGCTAACTAGCATGCTCCAGCATCCTCAGTGTCTTGTGTATTCCATGTCCCCACACTTCAAAATGGCAGTAGGGAGCTTTAATAAAGCTCATCAAACAAGTTTTAGTTAAAATGCCCTTGCTGCCATTTTGAAGCATTGGGATGCTGAATACACAACATGTTACAGACTCCCTAGAGCTGCTCTAATTAAAGCACTCTCCTCCATCCCCAAAGCATTTCTAAACACACCAAATGTTTCTAACAAATAGGCTTCACATTACCAACCAGGACCAGAGTGTGTAAATCTGGCTCTAATAACTTCTCCTTCTCCTTTTAGGAAAGACAGGATGGAGGACACAGATTTTAGAATAACTTAGAGCCCTGATACTCATTCAAATTAAAGCTGGTTAGACGCCAGTTATAGAGTTGTCACACATTTCACTACCTTTATACTGGTTGCCTCTTTTAATAGCTAGATAGTTATTTTCATATTATGATAAGCATTTTGGGTGTGTATTTGGTCTAAATTTATTATGAGATTAACCAGCTAATTATGTTATATATGTAACTTGTATCAGGGGTCTCTAACACCTAATTTATAAACACATAATCACATATCTCTCTGACTACAATCTTTCTCCTCAGCATGAGTGCAACTGCTCATACCTGTTAGACCCCGGCTCCATGTGATGCCTAATGACTGGAGAGACAACAGATCGATGCACACATTGCTTTTCAACAGCTTTATTCAAAATGGAAACCGCTTCGGACCAGCTCCATCAAACCAGGGAGCTGCTGCGAACATTAGTTCTTTCCATATTTATACACCTTGGCTTATACTTATTAACATTTACCCCATCTTTGTCATTCCTTTGTTCCACCCTTATTCCTTCCCATCTTAAGCTCTACCTCTGTTTACTGTTTATTTCATAAGCATGGAATTACCTATGCATTTCATTTATTTACATGTCTTTTTGCTATGAGCACATGCCTAAGACCCTGACCCCTGCTTCTCTCGGTCACTTGCAGTCTTTCACTGATTTCCTTATCATCTCCAAGGTCTTACTTCTGCTTTATCTCCTAATGATAATCAGTGGTCTGCATCCTGTTCTTCTTACACAATGAGCTATATATCTTACAACAATACTATATTGTTACAAAAATGCTTGCCTAAGCATCTTGCAATGTTACTTTTAACATACCATTTTGCCTTGTGGCTAGCAGCTTTGCTAGGCTACAGGCCTTTTATTCAGCTGCAAATCCAATGCTCCCCAAGATCCAAATACTGTCACCCTAACAGTACCCCCACAAGCATTTGCTTTACCTATAAAATTGAATTTTCTTTAGATTCTTATTTAAGAAATGTATTTGCCTAGTTAAAAAGATGTCCAGGTATGTTTATTATTTCCACCTAAGAACAGTCAGTGTGGTTGACTGGACCACGATATCTACTCTTAAGTCATGTGTGAGCCTTCTAGTGGTCCTCACTATGTTCTTTTGTTCAGAAATTGCCAAAGACCAATCAGAGTAGCAGTGTGCTCATCATTGTATACATTTAATAAACAGTAGTATGAGGGATCTAAATGCCTAGGATGACTCCTTCATAGTTTTTTCCTCCCCGTCCTCTCCCCTTAGATTTGTCCAGTATGCTACTTATCATGATATTTTATTGGTAGGCATAGGTGAAATTGCAATTGCATGGCTCAGCTTTATTTTATATTAGCAGATGTTTTGTGTGGGATGTGGGATGGTTTCAGACTGTTTCTTCTGTATGTCCAGCACTTATTTATGGTGATAAAGACTTGTACAAAAACATGGCTTTTCTTCATCATGAAGTTGATATCCTGCTGTATATTCCTATTCCATTTGATCCTCTGGGCTAGAAAAGATAATCTACTAGAAAATAGGGACTGAAACTTCAGCTTCCATTACAGTGCATCATAAGGAAAAGCAATTTAATGTTGAAATTACTTGGAAGAAAGCTTTCTTGGCAATTTCAACAAGCCAAAATGAAACCTTTTGATACACTTTGGAAAAAAATCTAAATGTTTCACTTAAACATGTCACAAAAATGTCAGAATGAAATCGTTATGTTTCTAAAACAACATGACAGAAGTTTTCTTCCTGCTACAGGATCAAGACAGTTGTTGAAATATCAGAGCTTTTTAACATCACTCAGTTGTAGTAGTGATCGCTGATTATAGCAATACCCCAGCTATGGATGCGTGGCCACCATTCTGCTACTGATCACAGAGAGGGCTCTCTATTTAGCTTTAAGAATTTTCCTGAATGCTTTGGCAATGGTGAGTTCCACTGGTGATACATAGGGGGTGCACAGGGGTGTACATACACCCCCTGAAAGTGCTGGTGCACCCCCTGACTGGCCACGCTCTCTGCATAGGCAATGGCCAGAGAAGGCAGGCAGGAGCACCGTTCCCTCCCCTGCCAGCACCGGCTGGAAGTGGAAACTCTGGCGCTCCCAGAAGCAGCTGCAGCCACTTCCAGAAAGAGGCTGCAGTCACAGGTGGGATTGGCCATAGGGGAACTGCCCCCCTGGTCAGTGGGATTGGCCATGGGGGGACCCACCCCCAGTCGCTGACTGAGGATGTGCCCCCCACGACTAAGGTGGCACCAGTCACCTATGGTCTGTTCTATGAGATACCTCTTCTTTTTTCCCAATTGCACCTTGGAAGATGAGTAACTTGCTATTTTCCTAATGTGCAGGCTTTACTATAATTATGCATATCTTTTTCCACTTCGAGGTTGGTGGAAAATACTACATAAAACTGCCAGTTACCGTCACCTGCAAACTGAAGTTGGTGTGGAAGCAAAGCCTTCTGTCAACAGTTTAACAGTAGTTCTCTATAATATGCACTTGATGCCTGACTTCTTAGTGGAGTTTAAGATATTGGCTTTCACTTATAAGGTCTTGAATGGCTGGGAGCAGGATAATATTGAAACTTTCTCATCCCCCATGTAACATCTTTTCAAATGAACTCATCATAGACTTTTGTGTGAGGGAAGTCTTGAACTAAGACATACATAATATGTAAGCTGTTCCCAGGGACTGGGAGGCCCCTTTACTTCAGAAATTGTTTCTTTCCCCGGCATTCTTGGAAGATTCTTAATTTGTGAGCCATCTGTACGTAATGCAAAAGGGCTATTTTTTTTACTTGCATTTGGAGAGGTAAGGGGCTGAAGGATGCAGAATGTACAAGAATGGCTTTTTTGAGTACATCTCACAGTTTATGTACAAGATAGTCAATTATAAACATAACTAGTAAAATTACCAAATACGGTAACACCAGCTTTTACATCAAGCTATACTACTATTCCTAATACTGAGAACTTGATTCAACCCCCATTTTCTGTTTTCTAACATAAGTTTGGCTAATTATGATTCTCATAGCCTTATAATTCCATGTTTGTTACAAGCTTTCCTTTTCTCAAGAAACAATGCCCCCCATCAAAAGCCCAAACCAAAAAACTTTTAAAAAAAAGAACCCCCCCATACACACACATTTTTCTAAATTCCTTATAAGAAAATGTTTTGCTACAGAGGTTAAGTGTGACAAACAGTTTCTGTATCCTCAAGAGGCCAGGATAGCTGCAGTATGCTGTTGTTTTATAACAATTTTATCTATACAATGAGCACCCTCTCAGCCTTGGCTATAAAGCGACACTTCTTCTACATATGTGGCATGGCTGCAATAGACAGGCACTGTTTTATTGTAAAACTTACAGTCCCCCCGCTTTCCTAACTAGAACACTTCAGTTGACCATACATTATTCTCTAATAAAAGGGACTTGGTTTTCCGTTTTCTTGTTGTCTTCATAAGTACTAGGGTCAACAATTTAGGAGACAGAATCACAATATTTTAGAAGTTATAGTTGATTATATACACATTTTGAGTTTGTGCTGCTCTGTTTGATATGTAGTCTTTCAGGTGCTCGGCTATTTCCCATAAAACAAGACTATTAAAGAAAATAATTATTTTTCTGGACTTATTGTGCTTTCAGGACTGGAGAAGCTTTAATTTCATCTTCTGTATCTACTCCATGACAACAAAATGAAAGGTGGATCTAACTTCTGTCTTGAAACCTGAGCTGACCATTAAATCACAATGGTGCTTGAGAAATCCCTGAAGGCCTGGGCTAAACAGAATAAAAGTAGTTTTATACATTTCCTGACTCTACAACTTTTGATCAAATCAAGCTTTATAAATTTCAGTCCATCAACTCAGCCCTTTCCCCAGCAGCCGATCACCGACCCTGGAAGTACCAATGACATCAAAACTGAAAGTGCCACCAGCACTTGTCGGTGGGGGGACCAGATGGTGCTCCCCATTCCCCAGCCAGCAAAGGCCACTTTGGGGGGGACACGTTCCCCCTCTATGCCCCTCCACATGACACCTATGCTCTTTATGGTCAAGTCTCTCCATCCTTTTATATTTGTTCTTATTCTCAAGCTTACATTGGTTTGAATATTCTTGCATGGCTATCTCATCAATTCCTTGAACCAGTGGTTTTTAAAACCAATCTTTTTAAAGTCAAGGCATCCCTCTACAACTTTTTGAATGAGGTAGCATCCTCAGTTGAGAGCCACATGCTGCTGCCAGGTAAAATGTGCCCCTCAAGTCTCATGCATAGACAGACAAAGAATGGCTGTGACATGAGATCTCTCCTTCCTTGTTAGGGTTTTCTGATTGACGTAAAGCAGGCAGGAGAGACTGCTTATGTTGCAGCACTTCTTGGACTGACCCTGCACAGCAGCTCCCATAAGCAGAGTCATGCGGGACAGGTGGAACTACCCGGTATGCCATTTTTCCAACAATAGGGTGGGGAGGATGTCCTGGGGAGAGTTGCAGCATGACTTTCCTGCCCATCATAGGCTTATCATAGAATCCTAATGCTGGAGGCTTGTGTGCATGTGATGCAGCCCTGCCCATACAGCATTTTTATCTGGGTCCTGCTTCAGTGGCAATACTTGCTTTGTGGCATCTTTGGAAGTGTCACGTGGTACCTGTGTCATTTGTTGCAGAAGCCCAGTTGTGAATCACTGCATTAAACTAATAGATTGCACTTCTGTACTAAACCCCTCCCTCTCTCTTTCTACATGTATGCTTGTTTTTTTCCTTATTATCTTTAGGATTCGGTTTGATCGCTGTGCAAAAATATTTAAAGAAATACAAACAAAGAATTGTTTATTTTGTTAACATTAGCTTTTGTTCAGTGCTGTCTAGTTGCTTTTAGGATCTGTGTTTCTTTTAATATTTTTAATTGAACTCCAACTAGCTTTGAGCATCAAGGGCAATAAAAAGTCCTTTTTCAGATGTGTGGAGAGCTGGGAGGAAAAGCAAGGGCAACATTGGACCCCTGCTGAACCAGACGGGGCAACTGACAACTGACGCCCAGGAAAAAGCCAACCTATTAAATGGGTACTTTGCATCAGTCTTTCATCAGTCCCATAGGATGCCCAGGCCCATTACAGGACAGGGAGGTCTGGGTGAGGGAGATCCCCTGCCCTCCATTAATGCTGACCTCATGAAGGAACACCTTGAAAAGCTGGATACCTACAGGTCAGCCGGCCCTGACAATCTACACCACAGGGTACTCAAGGAGCTGGCGAGCATCATAGCCCAGCCCCTGGCATGGATCTTTGAAAACTCCTGGCACACTGGTGTAATGCCTGAAGACTGGAAGAAGGCCAATGTGGTGCCAATCTTCAAGAAAGGGAGGAAAGTGGATCCAGCAAACTATAGGCCTATCAGACTGACTTCTATCCTGGGGAAGATCTTAGAAAAGTTATTAAAGAGGCAATCCTTAATGGACTGGCCAACAGCAACATCCTAAGGGATACCAGCACGGGTTTGTTGTGGGTAGGTCTTGCTTGACTAATCTCATTTCCTTCTACAACCAAGTGACCTATCACCTGGATAAGGCAGAAGAGAGTGATGTCATATATTTTGACTTCAAAAAAGCATTTGATCTGGTATCACATAATCACATCTTGGCAAAACTGGCCAATTGTGGCCTTGGGTCCACCATGATCTGCTGGCTGGGAAACTGGCTCTGTGGCCAGACCCAGAGGCTTGTAATTGATGGCAGTCACTTGTCATGGTGTCCTGTGACCAGTAAGGTCTCCCAAGGCTCTATCCTTGGGCCCATATTGTTCAACATCTTCATTAATGATGTGGACATTAGAGTCAGAAGCGGACTGGCCAAGTTTGTCGATGACACCAAACTTTGGGGCAAAGCATTGTTAGCAGATTTCCCCACTACTTTGGGGTGTGCTCATTTATTAGGGCTAGGGTCTTGGTAATTCTATCAATGTGCTGCTTGTGTTACTTGTGTTTCTATACGGAGCTGTATCTCTCCCTTCTGCAAGCCCTCACCCCAAATGGAGCTTTCCTGCAGGACTCAGTTCAGTGGGGCTGGGTTCCTCCAGTCCCCAAATCAGTCATATACACAAACACACACAGATTAATGTGACATGCCTGACCTGGCCAGGTTGACTAGCATGGACAGGCTGACACCCTAATATGCCAAGAATCAGTTCATCAGAGCAACAATAAACTACAGTCAGCCACAAGCACACTGTTAAACAGAATACCTCTGAATCTGGCTGGGTGTCCAGAAGACACCCTCATGGGCCAACATTCAGTTCATTAGGGCACGTCTGAGCCAAACTGGGTCAATCAGCCTGTACAAGCTGATCCCCTTATGTGTTTCAAACTCAGCACATCCCAATCTTTTAGCCTCTTGATGAGCAGACCCCACAGTATTTCTGGGCTTCACAGGGATCTTTAGCTTAGGTAAAAGGAGCGTTGCTGCAGAGCAAGTGGGGAAAGAGAAGTAAAGAAGGCAAAATATACCCAGTTACCACCAGTTTGACTATAAAAGTTATTTATTGCTAAGTAGATATATTGACACTAGTACCAATAGACATGCAAAGGAAAAACAAACACAAACAGTCACAGTATACCCTGGTTTCACTAAGTATTTGGAGAAACTTAGCTCAAGCTTAACCAATACAGTTCAAGTTCAGAAATCTATGCTTAGAGAGAGAAGAGAAAAGAGAGCTGGGATCTCACCAATCCAAGGCACTCGGGTTGCAAAGCTGACAGGTCAAAGTTCTCAGCACGATCCTTGAAGGGAGATGATCTGCCTCCTTTAGCCTCTCCAGAAGAAAGCAGGTGGTGTCAGAACACACTGCTGCTGCTTTTACAGATTTTTATACCTCCAGTTCAGCTTCTTTCAAGCATTCTCAATAGTGTAAATCAAATTGTCTTTTCTATTGACAAGGGGTTATCTGATTGGAACATCTCAGGAACTTGATTGATACTCAGGAAAGACCTACTTGAGAGCCAGCTTGACATTCCTATGGATATCAGATATACTTGATGGGATATCTCCTGATATCTTCAGAAACAATAGATTGCAGCATCAGGGTTTTGGATTTTTACTTGCTGTGAACAAGCCTCAGCTTAGCATGACTTTTCCAGATCTTACTATAGTCTTTTAACAGATGTACGGCAATTATTGGAGTGTTCATAACCTGTTGTGGAGAGGACTTCCACCAGTCATCTCGGGAAAAGTATGACAACACTTGTGGTCAGGGCTCCAATGGGCTGGACACTGTGATGAACCCTGTACCATTGTTCAAATGTTACCCATACCCCCTCGGACTTGATCTATTGCCTCAGCATTCCCTAACCCGGCAACCGAGTTTTAGCCAATTAAGTTTACATAGGCCTCCCATAGTGGGACCGGGGAATGTACAGCCCAAGATGCCTAGTAAACTTTCTTTTGCTTAGAGGTGTTGGGTGGGGGGAGAGGAAAAGTCCTTTGTAAATCCAGATTAGAACTGGTCTGATAAATGCTGAGCTGGGTGTGAGGGTTGATGAGCATTTGGAACATACGCATGAGCAAAGGTCAGGAAAACAGATTGTATGATGACAGGCTGAGAGCCATGGGGCTCTTTAGCCAGGAAAAGCACAGGCTCAGGGGTGATCTGATGGCCACCAATAAGTTTATCAGGGGTGACCACCAGTATCTGGGAGAATGTTCGTTCACCAGAGGACCCCAAGGGATGATGAGGTTGAAAGGTCATAAACGACTACAAGTCCGTTTCAGGCTGGACATAAGGAAGAATTTCTTTACTGTCCGAGCCCCCAAGGTCTGGAACACCCTGCCATTGGAGGTGGTTCAAGCACCCACATTGAAAACCTTCAAGAGCAAATTGGATGCTTATCTTGCTGGGATCCTATGATCCCAGCTGACTTCCTGCCCTTTGGGCAGGGGGCTGGACTCGATGATCTTCCGAGGTCCCTTCCAGCCCTAATGTCTATGAAATCTATGAAGTATGAAATTTCAGGTTTAGGAGTCTTGGGCCTAAGTTCTAGTACTTATTTACCATGACCATTTATTAGTTATAATTTATTTTTAATGTAATATATCGCTATCTGAACAAGCATAACATTTATAATATTTATCATTGAATTACTTTCTGTGGTTGCAAGTTCTCTTGATTTTTTTTACAACGACATTTTATGGCAGAAAAAATCTCCATCTGTCTCCAAAGACCAGAGATTTAATAACTTCTAGGGGAAGTTCTATGATGAATGACTACTTTGCCCATTGTTACCCTGATTAAAAATAAAATTTAGATATAAACATCTTATGCACATGCTTTGGATTTATTCTGAGTTATTTTTATTGCCAGAAATCCTCGGTTCTATATCCAACCAAAAGGACTTCTATATGACCATTAGTATGTGAAAGGGATTTAACTACCAGTGAGTCACAGAAAGGTATGGGGAAATAACTTTAAAATATTTGAAGATGAAATATAAATCAAAATGCAGAAGAAGTTCTTATTCTGAATTCCACAGAATATCCTCCTGGTCCACTGAAAGCTTGTGGGTCATGATAAGGTTTTAATTTTTTTTTTTTCAAATTGATAAATGGTTTAAAAGAGAAGCTTTTATAAAATACATTTATTTTTTCTGACATGGCTTTAATATGTAAGCAACTTTCAAAGTTGACATAAATGTTGGATGACCAAAACTAGGCAAAAGTTGGTCTATAAGATTATAAATGGGAATAGGGGAATCTAGAAGCAATTTCTGTATTGACAGAAGATTTACTATTTGCTATGAAAATGTTTGAAGCTCTGATACACATTTATATATTTATGGTCATTCTGAGAAAAGATTAGCAGGTTTAGAATATTACCACCAGCTGGGAAAGTTCCTTATTTTCTCTCATATAACTTTAAGTAGTTTTTCAAAAAAACCCCAACAACCCCCCAAAACCAAACCCAGCTTTTGGAAATTAGGGTGCATATTATAAATAAAGAAATATGGTAATAGCAGTTTCTGGCTCAAGCTTCTTCTAAGTAAAGGTAAAAGTTACTTTCCAGGTGATCCACAGGGAGCAAAATAATGAATAGGCTCAGCTCCTTAGCTGCTGCTACTCATTTACTTACTAGAATGAAGGACCTTCTTTCCTTCATTCTGCCTTTCAAAAACAAGATATGTATCTTATTCCAGGGCAAGCTGTATACAAAGAAATCTGGTGTATATGGGGAAGACAAATAGGATGGGAAGAACTTCAGCCCAATTTGCTTTTCCCCTTCCAGCTTACCCTTTCTTGAAACACAGAGCAACACTTTAGTTATGTACTCCATAGCAGTATTACCAATTTTAGGTGCTCAAAAATCATGACCCTAAGACTTTTGATATTTGACATTGTTTTTTATTTACTCCCAATTTTTGAATGCTTAAAATGCAGAAGTGTCAGGATTAGATACTGCTTACTTTTTAAAAGAATGAAGTTCCTTACAAGGTCACCTGACATCAGGAGCTCTAATTCTGTGGTGCTTAGTCTGCTGGGCCTCCAGGCTGGATGAGTGGCATGGAGCTAATTTGCAGGGCAGATCCTGTGATGAGGTTAGCACAAGTCCAGTCGTGCATACCTGATCCAAATGTGCTGGCTGGATCCTGGGCACCAATACCACCACAGACTGGTGATGGCTACATGGCTCCCTGCAATCCCTAAAATTGTCAGCAGGGGTATATTGTTTATTGCTACCACCACTCTCCCATGGCCAAATTTCCAGACCTATTGGGAACCCTATAAATCATGTAACATGGCTTCATGGGTCAGATCTGGCCCAAGGGCTGAAGGTAGACAACCATTCTCTAATTTAAGCACTGAATATTGCAAGGTTTGTGATAACAATCATGATATTTCGCAAAGCTATTGCCACTAAAGGATGTGGAACATTTCTTATTATATGTATTCATGAACTTCCAGAACTTTCTTACTTCCTCCCTCCTTTTTAAGTGGTTTCCCCGCTTACTCTCTGAAAAGTAACTTAAAATAGTAATTAAAGTTAAATCTATTCAGTTATTATAGATCTGAGAAAATTACATTTGCATAATCTCAATAAGAAAAGTATGCAGATCCCAGTGCCTGGCTAATAACAGTTGTCGGCCAATGGCAGTGTAGAAATTTGCATAAACACCATATGGTCATTTCTTAAGAATGTTATAGTGAATATTCATATTTCTCTACACAAGAGACTATAATCCCTCTGCTCTGATAGCCTTCTCTGCCCAGAATTTATAAACAGTATGCTAATCACAAGTACATTTTTCTTTACTTTCTATGCCAAACCACCCTTTTATTTTTATTTCTTCAGTGATTTTTAGTTTAGACAACTAGGCACAGGTACAGTGTTTAATCACAATTGATGATGAAGCCTGCGGATGAGTCAAGGAAAAAAAGTTGCTATCTGCCTCCACATAAATCTGAAGAGATCCTGGTGCTGGCCAATGTGAACATAAGCAGGAAGTAGGGACCTAAAATGACTTGAGGCTTATTACAAAAAGTTATTTTATTCCAATTGGTTCCTTCATCTTTTCTCCTTGAGATACTAGTTTTCAGTTTTTGCAGTTTATACAGAGTTTTGGGGTTCTGAGAACTATATTTAAATGTTTCCCACATTTTTTCTCACTCTACAGTAGTAAAGCATTCAGGAACATCTCCATGATATTCCTGAAAGCCAAAAAGGAGGCATACACCTAATGGAAGCGAAGGACCATCACCAAAGAGGATTATACCTCCATTGCTCGAGATTGTAGGGGAGCTGTTAGGAAGGCTAAGGCAGAGATGGAACTGGGACTAGCAACCCAGATCAAAGATAACAAGAAGTCCTTTTTTAAAATACATACAGGGTAAAAAGAAGATACCAAGTAATGTGGGGCCTCTGCAGGACATGCTTGGTAGTCTGGTGGTAACACCAGACAACAAAGCTAATCTCTTTAACAGACTCTTTGCTTCCATTTTTCTGATCAGGGACAGGGACAGGGACATCCCCCCACTGGGATTTCAGACGGACCCAGGGGCAGCGCAGCCAGGCCTAAGGTCAGTGAGAACCTAGTTAGGGAACTTCTGGAGGGACTAGATGTGTTCAAATCAGCAGGTCCTGACGATCTCCACTCAGAGTGCTGAGGAAATTGGCAGAGGTCATTGTGGGACCCCTGGCACAATTTTATAAGCACTCGTGGTGCTCTGGCAAGGTGCCAGAGGACTGGAAAAGGGCCAACGTGATCCCCATTTTCAAAAAAGGGAGGAAAGAGGACACAGGAAACTATAGGCCTGTTAGTCTTATCTCAGTCCTGGGGAAACTCTTTGAGAAAATTATCCAGGAGCACATCTGCAAGGGACTAGCAGGGGAGATTATGCTTAGGGGCAATCAACATGGGTTCATTAGAGGCAGGTCCTGTCAGACCAACCTAGTTGCCTTCTAAGACCAGGTCAGAAAAGCCTTGGATGCAGGTGGACGTAGTCTTTCTGGACTTTAGGAAGGCCTTCGACACTGTCTCTTACCCTATCCTCAATAAAAAATTAGGCGACTGTAGTGTCAACACCTACACAGTCAGATGGGTTGCAAAATGGCTGGATGGCTGCACCCAGAGAGTGGTGGTGGATGGTCATTTTTGACCTGGAGGGATGTGGTAAGTGGGGTTTCCCAGGGCTTGATCCTTGGACCCGCACTGTTCAATATCTTCATCAGTGACTTGGACAAGGGGTAAGAAGCACCTTGTTCAAGTTTGCAGATGACACTAAGATGTGGGGAGAAGTGAGCACACTAGAAGAGAGGGACAGTCTACAACTAGATCTGGACAGGTTACGGAGCTGGGCAGATGAGAACAGGATGGGTTTCAATACGGACAAGTGCAAGGTGTTGCACCTGGGGAGGAAGAACCAGCAGCATACCTACAGGCTATGGAACTCCCTTCTTGTCAGCACAGAGGTAGAAAAGGATCTTGGAGTCACCATTAATTGCAAGATGAACATGGGTCACCAATGTGGGCACAAGGACAGGAAGGTTAACCACCCCTTGTCATGCATCCATAGAAGCATCACGAGCAGGACCAAAGAGGTGATCCTCCTTGTGATCCTCCTATGTGACGTTGGTCAGGCTGGAGTTGGAATACTGCATCCAGTTCTGGGTGCTGCACTTCAGGAGGGATGTGGACAGCGTTGAGAGGGTCCAGAGGAGGGCCACTCACATGATCAGGGGGCAGCAGGGCAGGCCCTAAGAGGAGAGGCTACGGGACCTGAACCTGTTCAGCCTCTGCAAAAGAACGCTGAGAGGGGATCTGGTGGCCACCTATAAATTTGCCAAGGGGGGCCAGCAGGCAATGGGAGAGTCGCTGGTCCCCCAAGCACTACCAGGAGTAACAAGGAACAAAGGTTATAAGTTGACTGAGAGTAGATTCAGGCTAGACATCAGGAGTCACTACTTCACAGTTGGGCAGCTAGGAGCTGGAACCAACTTCCAAGGGAAGTGGTGCTTGCCCCTACCCTGGGGGTCTTCAAAGGGAGGCTAGACAACCACCTAGCCAGGGTCATTTGACCCCAGCAGCCTTTCCTGCCCATGGCAGGGAGTCAGATTTGATGATCTGCTTAGGTTCCTTCTGTCCCTACCAACTATGAAACCTCACAAGCCTCAGGTAAAGCCTGCAAAAATCAACAAAAGTCCATGGGATGTAAAGTCTGGTTTCTCCAAACTAGTTTACAAAAACTGACAGAGTACCCATCCAGATTTCATAATTGGCTCAAAACTCTTGATGAAGTTTCCATAATCCTTTCTGAACCTTTTCTCTAGCAGGATTATGCTCCAACCTTTCTATCACTCTCCTAGATTTTTTGTTCATGAGCTAGAGACTCAAAATATAATGTCAGCTTCATTATTTCCTTTTCTCAAACAAAATCCTAGCACTTTCTACCCATGGTCTTTCTAGTAATCTCACTGCCTTCCTTTAGGCCACAGAAGAGTTGGGTTATCACTTTGATTACCACTTACCTGCTGAGCAAGTCTTAGTTTCTCTAATAGCTGTCTCTTCTGTCCTAGTTGCAACCTCTCACCCACAGGTGTTGTTAATCTTTCAAGCACAGGTGGGTAAGGAAAGCTTCAATATCCCTTAACTTTTTAGTGACTAGTTCCATGCAGGTCATATAAGCCTTATCGAAAGGCTTGTTGGTCTTAAACTGTGTGTAGCAGGGTAGACTCATACAGCCCTTGCTTATTTAATTTTCTTGAAAATGTGTCTCTGCTTCCTACTATGTGCTCATTTGTGAGCCTGGCTGCATTATAGACCTAGAGGTATGGTGGCATCTTACATAGACTATCCAACTCACTAAAGTTTGCAAGAGAGATACTACTATTGGGCTGTTTCTCAGGTTCTTTAGTAACTGGAGTAGGAATCAAAGACAAGACCAGAAATTGGGTGGAAGCCTTGTCTGTAACATCTAACTAAGCCTATTTGTTACACAAATGAGTTGTGAGACTAGGCCCACCCAGAAATTACAAGCCATCCTCTTGTTGTAACCCTAACCCTAACCCCTACCCCCTTGCCAAGAGAGGCCAGCTAAACATGTAACAGATTATTGGTGATAAAGAATGAAAAAAGGAAAGCATAGGGCCAAGCTATGAATAGGGATTTATAAAGCATACCCTCCCCTGTCCCTCATGGAGAATGAGAGAGGTGGGAATAAATGCTGATTAAGGACAATTTTTTTATTGGTGCATATTCTTACTTAAAAACCCACTGACTGTGTTTTGTTAATGAAACTAGGTTTTTTAATTGCTTGCAGGGCCATGTCCCATGAAGGAGCTAAATATCTACAAGTTAGGTGACAAAATAACGACCTAATGAAAAACCGAAGAATACTTTGCATTTGAAAGCTTGTCTAATTTATCCCAAGGATGTAGTTCATCCAGTAAAACCTATCGCCTCCAAAAATCTTTTCTCAACAAAATAACTAACTTCTAAATCCCCAGCTTGGGAGCTGTGGCAGTGTGAAAAGCAAGGAAGTACGTAAAAACGGTATAACAGATGGCCAATAAGGAACACTGAGGGCTGCCACTTCCAAGGTGTTTTAATAAGGATTGAAAGGAGTCTTTCCCTGCTCTGAATCCACAGTTTGGAGCCTTTTCCTAAAGGTAAGTGCCTATGAGTTTATTTCAAGAAACTCATTTGTATTTAAACTCCCCCCCCAACAACCTGGCTGACAGACTAAAGACCTTAAGTTAGGTCTCATATAGCATAAACACGAAGTGAAGGTTCTTTGTCTCCTTCTCCCCGCACCCAGTACTAGTTTTTGGGAGACCCTGATTCAATTTTCCCTTTTACCCTAAGAGATTTAAGCCTTCATCTCCTATATGTCATGTGATTCTGGAAAGGTGTATCTTTTGCCTTCTCTACTGAAACTGAGTCCCGGTGCAAAAAAAAAAACTTAATTGGGAGGGCAGGAAGAAAGAAATGCTTGAAGCAGCATTACTTTGTGGTCTTGTGGTTAAGACACTCACCTGGGCTCTCAACCTTGATTTCTAGGATTGTTTCTGTATTTTAACCAAGAGTTGCTTATAGTATAAAATTGACACCTCAGTTCTTTTGTGGGATCTGACCTTATTTCATTTTCCTTCATGACATTTAAAACAGATGCATGCTTGATGTTGTTCTGGGTCACAATTCCAGTGCCGCTTTGCTTTTTGATCAGTACAATTAGCCCTTTACTCAGGGTGAATTTCAAAATATTATTTTATCGATACGCTATCTTGGAATGCTGAATACAATCTAGTTTAATGAAGAAATGGTGTTTTCCCATTTTCCCCCTGGAACTTGGAGTGTTTCACATTACAAATGTCATTCCATCCTATTCTAATCATTTTCCCCTTTCTGTTGTACTGTCATGTTATATTTAATGTTGAGTAGGAATAAAGCTTCTTTATGATATGAGATCTGGCAATGACAGTGACAAACTAGCAAAAAACATCTGCTGGTAGCAGTTCAGGTGGAATGGCAGATGCTGTACAGATCTAAAAACTTCTTTGCTTTTTATTTTGAGCTATTTATGCTTATTTTATGGTTCTTCAGTGAAATTAAAGTGTATTTTCCTGACATTAAACTAATCCAGTACAATACTACATAGAAACAATTAAGGGGAAAAAGAATAAGTAAAACTTAGAATTCACACTTCATAAAAATAAACTAGAGCCCAACTATACTCTTTATCCATGTTTGGAGGTCTTTTACATTCGAGTTATTGAGACTCATTCTGCTCCTTGTTCCTGCAGGCACTGCCCCCCAGATTTAATAAAAATCTTTAAATTCCTGCCAAAATTCAGATGGTCAACAAGTATAGGAAAATAAACATTTCTTGGGTCCAAAATCTTGGATCTTAAGAACCTGTTATTTCCTAAAGGGAGTAGTATGGTAGGATTATATAGGGAAAAGCTCTAAAAATGTTACTCAGCTATTACCATACCTCTCTGTCCTCAAGGTGGACCACTGGAGTATCTCCCTTATTAGCCTCTTGTTTCTTTATTTTTATGAGGCAATAAGCATACAACCATGCAGACTTTTTTTTAGTATTGTTGAAATTATGTACTCCACTGTGAAAGATCATTGTAGTATGAATTGCATCATAATATTTGGAAATGCATGCTGCCTTTAATCTGAGCATTTTAGAGCACTTCATGGATGAGTAAAATAAGTTTGGTACAATAAAAGGACATAAGATAACTCGAAATACTAAGTCTGGGTTGCTGATGGATTCTTGCAATGTGTAGTCATTTTAAGATAATGCTGAATTCAGACTATTTAGTGGCACTGGATTGACCACCTTAGAAACTGAAGAACACTGATGCAGCATAAGCTCCTGTGCCCCCTGAAAATAGACACAATTTTTTCTGAGAGTCCAATTTTCAAATACTGGGTGGTTTATTTTTAGTTTATTCGGTACTTTGCCTGTGGAGAACAAGAGTATGAGACATGTCATTAGTTGTTTCAGTCATCTGTATCATCTTTATTATGTTATTTTTGTTATTTTATTGATATTATCATAGTGCTTAGGATTCCAGTCATAAGCCACCCATTGATCTATGCATTGTACAAATATAACAGAAGGGCAGATACTGCCTTAAAGATCGCTATCTAAATGTAAGAAAATAGAAAACACATGGACAGATGCAAATAAGGCAGCATGAGGAAGCTGTAACAATATTAGACAGCATAGCAGGTGATGGCTTTTAGACACTGGCTGTTTATCCATTCTTTCCTCTTTTTGTAGGGATCACAGCATAGGAGAAAAGAGATTTGAGGGAAGACCCTGATGTGTCTTTACTAAAAGTCATGGCGAATATTTCCCTTGCATGAATATTGGCATTGAAGAAGCTGAGTGTTTGTTTCAAAGTTTAGCTAATTGTTAACAAAGCCTGGCACCTGTGGCAGGTGAAAAGGTAGAATCCACATTTTTAACAGTATATGGATAGTGAAAGGCTGTTTGGGGACAAACTGTAAATAGTTCAGGAAATGAAGACAAAGTATCTTTGACACAGATGATAGGAAGCCAGTGTAGGGATACAGAGAGGAAGTGGCATAGCTCAAGCATGGATGTCTGCAGCAGCTTTCTGAATGGATACGACTGAGTCATGATTGCATATTTTAATTTATTCTTAGACATTTGCATGAGGTGCAGTTGTTCCTGCTCAAGAGAGGCAACATAAAGTCCAACCAGGTTATAAATAGATGTAACTTTCAACTTCCAAAGGGAAAAAGTTAGTTGTTGCTCCAGAGTGTAAGTCAAATATTAGGATATAACTGTTACATCACGTGCTCCTATAACAACCTAACTAAGCTAAATCACAGACACTTTTAACCCTGATTAAAGCAGGGTTAAAGTTACAAAGTTTATCTGTGTTTTTATGCTATATGAGACCTAACTTAAGGTATGGGTGGTGCTGTTTCCCAGAGTTAGCACAGGAAAGAGCTAGCAGTTTATTTCCATAGCTTCACATGAGAACAATCCAAGTGAAATTTAGAAGACTCGGGGGCATCTAATCTACATGTGTGCTTTACTGTGGATTTAACTAACTAGCTCTGCAGTAAGGCATCACTGTCTACACAGGTGGTGTTATTAAACTGTAGTAAACTAATTCACTCAGCTGTAGCATAGTACTGCCTGACACAAGTACTATCCTATGGCAGAGTTATATACTCTGCTACAATGCATGTGTAGATAGTGACCAAGGCTGGATAGAACATAAGGGTGCTACAGTGTACTATTGTAGGGGGATGTCTACTGGCTGGCCCTACACTGTAGCACCCTTATGTACACTTTGTGATCCAGCCAGCCCCTCTGCAACACGTTGAGCTGGGGTGGAGCACCTCTGGGATAGCAGGCTGGTTCCCCAGGTTCCCATCAGTCAGCCACCATTGTGGCTCAATGTGCTGCAGTCCCAGGTGCACATGTAAACACTGCACTTAGAGATCAATAAATTCCAGCACAAAGTACACCAGAGTTTATTCAGGCTCAATAATTTCATATGTAGATGCATCCTCTTTTATTTAAAAAAAAAAAAAAAAGTGGGGGGGGCAGGACTGCTAGTCCAGTAAAGAGCATGTTATATATGGTATTGTAAAAATAGAAAGACAAACTGGGTTTATGTGAATTATTCAAGGAATTGTTGCTGTTACATTTTCTTTTAACTGCTACATTTTAAACTGTATAACTATGAATTTCATCAGCTAAAAGCTGAAGAAAAAATGTTTCCCAAACAGAGGGTAAGTTTCAGCTAGGAAGCTGTAATAAATTTGTTTTGTTGGCACTGTCACTCACCTAGAGGCTGAACAGGTTCAGGTCCCTTAGCCTCTCCTCATAGGGCCTGCCCTGCTGCCCCCTGATCATGCGAGTGGACATGATCAGTGGACAGCATAATCAGTACTCACCCCCCCCGCCACTAACCTGTGTGTGTGTGTGGATATGGATTTGTATGTGTGTGTATCTGTGTGTTATATATAACTCTGTTTCTCAGAGTTAGCACAGCAAAGAGCTAGCAGTTGTATATATAAAAATAAAATGTGTGTATGTGTCTATATACACACACAGACAAACACATAGATGTGTGTGTGGGTATTTAAAAAAAAAAGATGATTTTTAGCTCTTGGGAGCAGCCCCTGGCAGACAAGGTACCATGGGACACTAATAAAATAATACTATGGATGTATCAAGTTTTATTTGCTTGGTTAGTTTGTGTTTTGCTCATAATCTATTCATATAATAGCAGTCTTGGATGATCATCCATTGTCCTTTTGGAAAGTTATTCTCCATGGTATCTTCTTTCTCATGGCAAGCTATATTATTTGAAAGCTGGATGTTCTTTTGTTCTTTGAAATCTCTTTTCCCTCTATGATTTTAATATTCCTTTTTTCTCGAGCTCTGGATTTAAAAATCAATCATGCCAGCACCAAAATTGTTTCTTGGATGACGGGTTGGGCCATGGAGCAACTAATTCCTTCTCAAGAGATGATACTTTTTGACTTGCTGCTGCAGTTCCTATAAAAGCATGATCCCTGCCTTGTGTTAAATGAAGCAAAGCTAACAGGCCAAACCAATATCTTCTGACTTGTAAAGTAAAGCCACTGGGGAAAATACTTCTCTGTTTTACTGAAGTACATAATTTTTTTTAAACCTTGGGGAAAAGCCCCCTTTTTACCCTAGTATAATGTCTTTGTGCTTTTGTTGCTTTATTATTTTGATTCCCTAAACATGTTGGCTGCTGGATAATATAACAATATTAATACAGCTCACTAACTTTCAACATCACTTCACTTGAACTATTTCCACTGAAATGTCATGCCCTATAAACACTCTCCAACCCTTCAAAATTGCAAAAGGTTAACTTCTGTACTAAACTAACTTAATACAAACATCTCTGGTGACTGGATAACCAAAATACAACTGTTTTACATGCTCCTTACCCTTAAGACAATATGTCTTTGTTTGTATGGTGTGTAGACAATCAGCGAAGGTGGCTCATGTTCAGTAGCAAGAGTAAACTGATTTCAGTGATTTTTGGTCTTCAATCACTATTTTTCCCCACCTGGCTTATTTCAATGTTGTTTGTAGTTTATCACTCTCTTGGTGATCCATATTAATTTACCTAGGCAGTAACTAGTCAGAGATATACATTTCCCCTGCCCAGCTGTCAAGAACCTGTTCTCCATATTTTTCAGTACTAAGTGAATCAGCAAGGCTTTAACAGAAACCATTACTGGGGGTTAAGAGGTGAGGCTTATGCATATTCTGTATCCCTTTTGAAATAGACTGTTTCCTCAAACTGTCGTTTGGGTTGTGCTTAGTAGCCAGTGTGTCTTAAGAGAAAATAGCACTAGTTCTTGATGGTACAGAGGATACCAATTGCACATAAATTATATTTTTTTCTGAGGAAAAAAGATAGAAGACCATGATCAGAAGTTCCAAGAAGTTTTGGAAAGAGTAACAGATATTAGGCTAATGCTAAGCAAAGCACAAAGAACTCCCCCCTCCCCCCTCCCCCCCAACGCACACACACTTCTGAGTGACATAGGTACCTGTACATGAGCATGGAGGCTGCTCAGAGATACTTTTATTACAGCATATCAGAGCAGACTCAGTTAATCGAGTCTGCTGGAGCATGGCAATTACCGTGATCCAGCAGTCGCTGTATCTCATGTATTAGCATCCCCATGCTTGAAAATGGTGGTGGGTATGCTTGAACTAAAGTAAAATGAGCTTCAGTTTAGTAACCCCCATGGCCATTTAGATGCTGATAAACAAGATGCTGCAGCATTTTACTTACAGTGGCTCTTGGAGCCCCCTACCCCTGGAGCACATGTAAAAGTGCCCCTAGTTCCTAACATTACCAATTTTTAAGGTTGACCCTTTTGGCTTACTGAGCCTACAGCTTGTCTATTATAGTAGACAGTTTATTAATAGAGCAAGTATGGGATATAGATAACTAAAGTCACAGTTCCCTAAATCTTAAACCTCATCAATCAGTTCCTTCAGTCAGTTGGCCAGTCTGTTCTTCAAGATTATAGGTTCCGTTTTCTTGGAGCTTTTACTTCTCCCCAAAAGTTCAAATAAATCCAAACCCCTGGATGTTCACTCTTATAATGCAAACCCAAATTCCACTATTGTTGTGTCTCACGGCAAAAGACCCCTACTCTTATAAAACAAAAATAATAGTACCCTGCTGCCACATTTACCTGCTGGGACTCCACAGGAAAGCAGGGGGCAGGACTCCTTGCTACTTCTGGTGGAGTCTTTGAGCTGTATGTAGCAGCAGGGAGTGGTAGAGAAGGCAGCTGGCTGCATCACACAGGGCTTCTCTCTGTGGTGTGTGAGTTCCAGAAGCTGTATGTGTACCACAGAGAGCCTAATGTGATAGGGACAGGCTGGCCTGGTTCTGCTTCTTGCCACCACGTGCAGCTCCCAAACTGGCAGCAGTGCTTCCACAGGGCATAAGCACCCCGAAGGCCTACTGCCTGCTACTGCTGCTGCCAGCAGTGGGGGATGTGCACCCTCTCCCATACACTTACACCTACACCCACACCCTGCCCACCTGAATTCTGCGCTCTTGCCACCTCTTCAGTGTGGGCTCCAGGCTCCCACCAGCCCTAGCTCCGCACTTCCTGCCCCCACCCAGCTACAGGTTTTCCCCCTCACTTCCCTACCTGCCACCCAGAGTGAGTGCTGCAGTAGGGACAGGAGGAGGAGCCATTGGTAGGGATGCTGGGGAAGCCAACCAGGTCTCCCAATGGCTGCAGCAGTGGTAACAGCAGCCCTTTCCAGAAGCTGTGCATGCTGACTGGGCCAGGCTGTTCCATACATGAGGGTGGGAGTAAGGCATGTGGGCTGGGTGGGATACAATTAATTGGTGGACACCTGTAGGCTACATGAAATTGCCTGGTGGGCTGGATCTGGCCCACAGGCTGTATTTTGCCCACTCCTGCTCTAATTGCTATAATCACCTGGTTGGTGAGATGGGTGTGCGCTTGTGTGGTATTCTTCTGTTTTATAGATTTCATAGACATTAGGGCTGGAAGAGACTCCAAAGATTATCAAGTCCAGCCCCCTGCCCCAGGGGCAGGAAGTCAGCTAGGGTCAAAGGATCCCTGTTATAGGAAGCTTCCTAGAGCCCTGGGAGGATTTTCTCAATAGGAATAGAACCACTGCCCTGTGCATTCCTCTGGTTCCACAAGGAGGTGTTTCAGGGGCAGAGGACCATTCCCCACAGTATCAAGGCTCCCTTCACTCAGAGAGCCCTTCAGTAATGGGAGAGTTGTCTCCCATCCCCCCTGCCCCATCCACATGCACACCTCCCAATTGAACTAAAGGCTTGTGTGCAAGGCTGCTTTCACTTGGGACAATCCTGCCATGGATGTAATGCTGCCTGTGCCCCCTGCATGCCTCCAATTCCCCAAAGGCATGCAAGGGCTAGAAACTGCCACTGTAAGTCTGCCTGGGTTTGAGAAGCATGTTTTGCTTTGGCAAAATGCCCCTGCCTCTCTCCACACTGCTCCAGATCTGCCCAGAGGCATGCAAAGAGCACAGGGTATTTTCTTGTGATGAGAACGTGACGAGTTTCCACCATGAGAGAATCATGGACGTTGCTTCTTCCAGTCATCTGATTGGTAGAATGGGAGAGAATTCTCTTAGGTCTTAAACCTGTTCAGGGCTGTCTATGGCAGATTCTTCTTTTCCCTCCCAGGGAGGGGAGACAATTGACTGTCAGTTAATGCCGTCTCTTAAGGACAGGGGTAGCCTAGGGAGTAGCTACTAAGTTCCTCCTGGCTGGACAGCTTGCTTGTAAGCTCCAGATCCAAGCCTATAAAAGTGCCTGTCTCTGGCCTGAGAGAGGAACATATGAGGAGCATGAACTTTTAAAGCTTTGGCAAAAGCAAATTGGTATCATGTATGTCATGCAGAGGTACCTGTTAATGCTTAGCATTTAGAATGTGGACATACAGTCACCTCTGCCACTGACCTGTCAGACTCCTTGGTTTTGGGCCATTAATGGAAAATAATTTTTACAGCATATTCTAAAAATAGGCCACCTATAGACATCTGGTTCCTCTTGTGAGAGTTTCTGCTCTCCCAGGAGAAATCATGAGTGTATAGATGTTCAGGGTTTTTTTCCCCTAGAGCAAAAATGGCTAATCCAAAAGAGAAATAACTTGGAAAAACTACAGTTAAATCACTTACAGAAGAGTTGATCCTAGAAGAGCAAATGCCTGTACAATTTACCCTCCTTTGTGATAGAAGCTGCAGCATAGTCTTCCTACATTCCCCCTCTCCCCAGAGAAACATTGCGTTTCTTTCTGGATTCTACTGTACCAGCCAAGGATGGAGAAGAACATATCCCTTTCACAATCGCACTTTGTGCTGCAGAGAGTAGAGTTTGCATCTGTCACCAGGCACACGGAATAAGCCTAAAGAGCATAGACTCACAGAAAATTATTGGAATAAGGATTGGAAGGGACCTCAGGAGGTCATCTACTCCAACTCCCCACTCAAAACAGGACTTTCCAAACAAGATCATTCTAGCCAGAGCTTTGTCAAACTGGGCCTCAAAAACCTCCAAGGATGGAGATTCCACCACCTCTCTGTGGTAACATGTTCCAGTGCTTCACCACCCTCCTAGTGAGAGAGATTTTCCTAATATCCAACCTAAACTCCCTTGCTGGAACTTGAGATCATTGCTTCTTGTTCTGTCATCTGTGACCACTGAGAATAGTCTAATCTAGGTCCATCCTCTTTGGAACCAACCTTTAGGTAGTTAAAAGCTGCTATAAAATTCTCTCTTGGTCTTCTCTTCTTCAAACTAAATAAACCCAGTTCCTTCAGCCTCTCCTCATAAGTCATGTGGCCCGACCTCTGAACTATTTTCATTGCTCTCTCCAATTTGTCCACATTCTTTCTATAGCGGAGTCTCCAAAGCTGGACACAGTACTCCAAATGTGTCCTCACCAGTGCAGAATAATTATTTCCCTTGATCTGCTGGCAACACTCCTCCTAATGCAGCTCAATCTGCTGTTAGCCTTCTTGGCAACACAGGCACACTGCTGAATCATATCCAGATTGTTATCCACTGTAACCCCCAGGTCCTTTTCTGAAGGGCTGCTTCTTAGCCAGTCAGTCTCCAGGCTGTAGTGTAGTGGTAAATAGAATCTTCCATCCTAAGTGCAGGGCTTTGCCCTTGTCCTTGTTGAAGTTCATGAGGTTTCTTTTGGCTCAATTCTCCAATTTGTCTCAGTCACTCTGAATCCTATCCTCCAATGCATCTACTATACCCCTCAGCTTGATGTAATCTCTGAACCCGCTGAGGGGGAAATCCATCCCATTTTCCAAATTATTAATGAAGATGTTGAACAAAACCAGCCCCCATGATAGCTGGAAAATGGTATTAAGAGGTTTAATTTTGAGAGTGTGATTGTAGGTAAAGTAGATGTGCATTGGAACAATGGTCCAGGGGACTGGCAATAGTTAATTGGTTTCTAAAAGCCTGTTTGTGACAGTTTCTCAAGACCCACTGTGTCTGGAGCAGACGCACAGGCTGGGAAATTGAAGACATGTACCATACTGTTCCATAACAGAGATAAGGGACTCTGCAGCATTGGTGCCAAGTCACAGTGCCCAACTGAAAAACCCTGGATATTTCCAGTTTTGGTAGACAGATCAAATTAAGAAAAACCATTAAATAATCAAATTAGGAACTTTGCATGTGATGGGTTTGTGAAACAAAGAAATATGCTGACAGGACAGAGCGTGGACAGTATGATGACCACAGGGAAACCAATCAGTGATGCTCAGAAATCATCAGAGGGGAGAAGGGGTACAAAGAACGATTTCAGAGCTTCAAAGAGTCCCTGAGATGGGCTAGTGGTGTGCTCTCTGGTTCCCATCTCACTCACCCCACTGGGGGTTAGGGTGGTCCTCAGCCCTCGACCTCCAGGCTGCTGATATCTGATGTTCAGGAGGGAATGTCAGGATGAAACTCACATATTGGCCCTTGACTGTGATAGCTCTAGAACTGGGAGATATAGAATTTTTCACATTATTCTTATCTGCTATCACTCTGTATGAATAAAATTTGGCTGTTATCTAACAGCGATGTCATGGTTGGTTTGAGGGTTTGGATCCATCCAAACCAAGGTATCTGGGTCATAAATCCAGTGCCAACACCAGGACTGACCCCTGGGGCACTTCACTTGATACCAGGTGCCAAATAAATGTTAAACCACTGATTACTACCCATTGAGCCTGACAATTCAACCAGTTTTATATTCATTTTACAGTCCATTCATCCAACCCATGCTTCCTCAGCTTGCTTGTAAGAAAGATATGGGAGATGGTATCAAAAGTCTTGCTAAAGTCAAGGTATATTATGTCCACTGCTTTGCCCGCATCTGCAGAGCCAATTATCTCAGCATAAAAGGCAATCAGGTTGGTCAGGCCTGACTTGTCCTTGGTGAACCCATGCTGACTGTTCCTAATTACCATCTTCTCATCTAAGTGCTTAGAAATGGATTATTTGAAGATCTGCTTCATATTTTTTCCAGGGACGGAGGTGAGGCTGACTGTTCTGTAGTTCCCTGGATTCTTTTTGCCTTTCTTGAAGATGGGCACTATATTTACTCTTTTTCATAGATTGTAATGGGCTGCAAGGGACATCACAAGATCATAAGGTCCATCCCTACTGCACTAGGCAGGAAAGATAACTGGAGTCAGGTGACCCCAGCGGGGTGACCGTCCAGTATTCTCTTGAAGATTTCCAGGGTAGGTGATTGTACCACCTCTGGAGGGAGTTTATTCCACAGTTTGGACACTAACTGTGAAGAAGTTTTTCCTAGTGTTAAGCTTGAAATGGTCTTCCAGGACTTTGTGGCCATTACTCCTGGTTTTCCCCAAGGATGCCTTGGTGAACAGTTGTTCGATGAGGCCATGATGTATTTGCCAAGACCCCTCTCAGCCTTTTCTTTGTTAGGCTGAAGAGACGCAAGTCCCTCAGCCTTTCCTCATATAGCTTACTTTGCAAGTCTTTGATCATATGGGTGGCTCTTTGGATTCTCTCAAGCTTTTCCATGTCCTTATTGAAGTGCAAAGTCCAGAACTGAACACAGTACTCCAGCTGTGGTCTCACCAATGCTGAGTAAAGTGGAAGAATTGCTTCCTTGGTTTTGTTTGAGATGCATCGGTTGATGCATGCCAGAGTGTTGTTTCGCCTGCTGGCTACAGCATCGTAGTGATGGCTCACATTCATACTATGGTCTATTATTACCCCTAGCTCCCATTCAGTCATAGCACTAGTCAGTTTGGTGCCACTGACCTTGTATGTCAGAAATTGTTCATCCTCAGATGAAGCACTTCACATTACTCAGTATTGAACTTCAGCTGCTTCCAATCCATCCAACTTGACATCCACCTGTATCTGCAGTCTATCTTCAAGCATGACCACCCTTCTCCATAACCTGGTAAAACTCATAAACTTGGCCAGTGATCTCTTCACCCCACATCCAAAACATTGATAAAGATGTTGAAAAGCACTGGACCAAGCACGGACCCATGAGGGACACCACTGGCCATTTCTCGCTAGGACAACACAGTTCCATTCATTAGAACTCTCTGGGTCCTATCCCACAGCCAGCTTTCTACCGACCTGTCAAGCAGTTAAGCCTGCAATCCTCCAATTTTCCCATGAGAACATCAGGGATACCAGATCAAAGGCCTTTTGGAAGTCTAGGTATACAATGTCAACCTCTTGTCTCTTATCCAGGTGGTGAGTTAGCTGGTCATAGAAGAAGATTGGAAAGACAATATCTTCCTGTGATAAAGCCATTCTGGCTGATATTCAGAATCCTACCTTCTACAAGCATATCACACATAAACTCCTTGATGAAATTTTCCAGGATTTTCCCTGGGGTACAAGTTAACCTATCTGGCCTATAGTTGCCCAGGCCCTCTCTTTCCCTTCTTAGAGATGGGCACAACATTTGGCCTCTTCCAATCTTCAGAGTCCTCTGAGCACCACAAGTTTTGGAAGAGTTTCGCCAGAGGTTCCACAATGACTTTGGCCAGCACCTTCAGCACTCTTGGATGACATTCTGCTGATTTATAAGTGTCTAGCTTTTCTAACTGATCATTTTCCAATCATAAGACTTCTCTCATTCACCATGAGTTTCAAAGATAAAGGCCAGCAGATGTGCAATCGCATCAAACAGCTCCCTTAGCACCCGTGAGTGCATTGCATCTGCGGCCATGGACTTATACCTGTCCAGATTTTCTAAATAGTCCTTAACATGTTTTTTCACCATTGAGGACTGCTGTCCTCCTCCCCAAACTGTGCTGCCAGTGTAGTAGTCTGGAAGCTGACCTTGCCTGTGAAGACTGAGGTAAAAAAGGCATCAAATACTTTAGCCTTTTCCTCATTATCCATCACTAGGTTGCCCCCCCACCTTCAGTAAGGGACCCATATTTTCCTGAGAGCATGCTGAGATAAGTGCACAGGAGCACCTTGGCTATGGAGTGTTAGCACTGTAAAATTTCATTTCTTCAGGGATCAATATTCAAATATTTTTTCAGTCATTGCCAGTTAAGCTTTTCTGCTAGAATAAACCCAGAATAATTTTCCCACATCATCTGACTCTGTGAACACAGCAATTGTCCGCAAATTCTTTCTTACTTCCAGTATACTTGAGAAGATTCTCAGTTTATACCTGCTTGTCTTTCAGTTAGGAAATATTTTCCTGCAATCAGACTCATTAATATTCCATTCACTTAGTGTGAGAAAACAATAGTCCTAGAAACAATATCCCCTTCTGAACTGATCCTGGACACTGATTGAAAAGTAAGCTCACTATGGAAAAATTCTCTAATTCTCTCTTTCTGTAGAGTTCTTTTATATTACTTTACCTAAGAACTACCCCATTCTAGTGTTAGAAGCATTATTTTAATTAATTACCATGTTATCCTGGAATGTAGTAAGCAAAACTAATCGTATATTCAAATATATAATAATCTTTTTAAGCTATTCAATTCACCCCATTTTAATGTTAGTCTTTCTGATAGCTCACAAAACCTAGAAAAGAACATTCATGGGAAAATAAAACAATGGATTCTGTTCTGTATTAATAAAAAATATTCATGGCTATTTCTCAGACCAAGTGGGAAATATTTTAAAACACACACCACCAGTGCCCTTAAACTTATTTTAACAATTTCTGTTAATAGTACAGCTTTTTTTCCTTCTATTGTAAATCAACCCAAATTATTTACCTAATTTGATAACAAATAAAACAAACTCATGTCATTTATTACTGAAAATCAGGGGGAGAGAGAAGCCACATAATTTCCTCTTGGTAATAAAAAAAAAATATAGGTAGCAGTTAATGAAGACCTGGTGTACTAAGTATGAAGTGTTGAGAATGAAATGTTACAACTATTATTGTACTATGGCATGACTGATGTCCTTGGCACTTCACAAATACATGGGAAAACAACTTCCCTTCCAGAATGATCTGATCATTTAGATTAGATCACTGACAGAGTGGATAATGACAGACTAAATCTGGTAAGTGAGGAGTTTAAAAAAAAAAAAGGGAAAAGGGGAGAGAGGAAGAGGGAATCTCAGAGGACAGTAAACAATGCAAAAGCTATACTAAGAAAGCAAATATAACAGTTATTTTGTTTTTATGTAATTTGCATGTAGACAGGCGTGAGAGGGGAAGTATTCTGTGCCAAAGTGCAAATCAAAATGTATAAAAGATATTTGAGTGTGGTACCAGTGACGATGAGTATTTCTACTGACATGGAACTTCAATCAATTTCTTAAAAAAATAAAATGTTCTTGCCTTTTTCCTTTAGATGTTGCCTTTATTGTCTGAAATACTCATTTAACATTACAAAGTTGATTCTCAGGTGAAGACTGTGGGAAGGATCTAGTCATTAGCAAATGCTATAGAAAAGATAAATGGGAGAGAGGAGGATAATCATGCAGAAAGACAAATGTATAAAGGGAGAAAAGATTGTGTGCAATAAATAGTTGTATAAATGCATGGCATGTGTTTGTATTAGTATGTGTATAGTTGTTACACACAATTTCTGTGTTGTAATATGAAACTTTATTATGATGCATATTATTATTAGGTTCTGACTTTATTTTATTTTTTTTAAGATTGTATATATAGTAATCATGTCTCTGAGATGTATGCTATGTTGAAAGTGGTAGCGTCCTTTTAACTGTGCAGGTGAAAAGTGGAGATTTCATTTTAGATATAAACTTTGTAAAGCGTCTCACAATGGAAACATGAGCAAAATTCTTAAAATACCTATTTATTGGGAATAGCTTTTCAATGTGGTTGAATTTTGGGGTATCATTCTTTGTGTGTAAAGGTCTTTGAAGCTGCATTGTAAGCCCCCTGTAATAATATTTTGTATTCAGAGCAAAACTGAATCAAACTTAATTTCAAATCCAATGACAAAGGAAGTCACAAAAAGGAGAGCTGACAATAGCTGTTCTTGTAGGCCAGAGTACTATGGACTTGTAGGTTAGACTTGTTGTATTAACTAGGTCTGAGGCATGGGAAAGGAGCCAAGAGATCCGCTTGGCTCAACATGGATATTACAAAACTTTTGAAAGAGAAAAAGGACACAAATAGGGAATGGAAAAAGGATCAGCAACCAGAGAAGAGCTCGTTTATATAACCAGGGTCTGCAGGTATGAGTTATGGAAAGACAAAGCAGGCATGGAGATTAAGATAACATCCAAAATTAAGGACAACAAAAAGGTACATAGGAAACAAGAAAAAATCAAGCTCCTCTGCGGGACCGCTACTGAATATGGAGGAGCAGCCCACAGCAGATCCCCATGAAAAGGCAGAGCTCCTAAATGGTTACTTTACACTGGTATTCCAGAAAGCTAACAAGAACTGTGCATCTGTCCAGAGGCCCAGGGAATATGAAGATGTCAACAGACAATATGAAATCAGCCTCAACCAGGTGAGAGTCTTCTTAGAATAACTGGATGTTTTTAAATCTGCTGGCCAGATGACCTACATCCTAGAGTCCTAAAAGAACTGTCTGTACTCATAGCAGGGCCTTTGGTGAAGATGTATGAAAAGTTGTGGAACTTGGGAGGGCCAACATAGTACCCATCTTTAAGAAAAGGAGGAGGGATTACCTTGCAAACTATAGACCCGTCAGTATAACATTGGTTCTAGGGGAAAAAAAAAAACTGCTGAAAAAATTGTTGAGGCCATCAACCACAAACTTGTAACTGACAGGATATTAAGAAACAAGCAGCATGGCTTTGTGGGGGGTAGATCATGCATAACAAACCTGGTGTCCTTTATTGACCAGGTAACTGACCAGTTGGACAAAGGACATGAGGTAGTCATCGTTTACCTAGCCTTCAGTAAGGCCTTTGACTCTATCTTCCATGCAATTTTCTCAATTAAACTGGAGGATACTGGCCTGGACAAGCCTGCACTGAGGTGGGTGGATAACTGGCTTAGAGGATGGCCCCAGAGAGTTGTAATTGATGGGGTGGCCTCATCCTGGAGGGCTGTCTCCAGTGGTGTCTCACAGGGATCAGTGCTTGGACCCAAACTTATTAACATATTTATTAATGACTTGGATGATGGGTGTGGAATGCTCTATGATTTAAGATTGCCAAAGATACCAAGCTGTGGGGAAATGTGGGTACACCAGGGGATAGGGTAAGGATCCAGGATGACCTAGACAGACTGCTTCTATGGGCTGATCAAAATCAGATGAGGTTCAACAAGGAAAATTGCTGGGTTCTTCATCTGGGTAGGAAGAATCTTCACCATAACTATAGGATAGCAATAGCCCACTGGCTGACACAATATTCGATTGGGACCTGGGGGTCACAATCAACCTGAAGATGATTATGAGCCAGCAGTGTGGTGAAGTCACCAGCAGAGTGAATAGAACTCTGGCATGCATCAGCCAATGTGTTGCCAGAAGATCCAAAGATGTGCTTCTCCCTCTTTACTCAGCATTGGTGAGGCTGCAGCTGGAGTACCGTGCCCAGTTCTGAGTACTGCACTTCGAGAAGGATACAGATAAGCTTAAGAGGGTGCAGAGAATGGCCACATGCATGATCAGGGGCCTGGGGATAGGCCCTATGAGGAGACACTCCAGGATCTAGGCTTGTTCAGTCTGAGTAAGAGCCCAAGAGGTGACTTGATAGCCACCAACAAATATATAAGGGGTGAGCACCAAGATCTGGGGGATGATGTCTTCAAGAAGGCACCCTTCAGTCGGATGAGGACCAATGGGCACAAACTAACAGAGGGAAGATTTAGACTGGGCATAGGGATAAATTACCTCTCTGTAAGAGTACCTAGAACCTGGAACACACTCCCACCAGAGGTGGTGCAGTTACCATCCATTGAGGTGTTCAAGAGGAGGCTGGATAAGCACCTTTTTGAGCTAATCTGAGCTCATTAACCTCCTGTCTATTGCAGGGGAATGGACTTGATGATCTTCCAGGTCTCTTCCAGTCCATTGATTCTGTGATTCTATGAGGACAAGCTCTTTATGTATAACCTTTCTAAATGTATACATGATAGATATTACTATAAAAATGCATAGACAATCTTATCCATGAAAAATAATTTTCTATTCCCCTCAAGGTATATATAGTCTCATCTAATATATCCTGTCAGGGATAGCCTAAGAAAGTAGTAGGGATCTCCACTGTTCTTCAAAATGATTAATAAAGCTGAACTCTTTCAAACCAAATTAGCAATAATTTTCATCACTGAGGACACTATTTTGAAAATGTCTTTTAAAATGTTGGGTTTGCTTCAGGTGACCCAAAATGCCATGATATAATAAAGTATATGGAGAAAGTGGTTTCTTGAAGACCAAATTGCTTAATTCTTCTTATATCTAAAACCAAATGGAAATTAATGTTGGGGGTGTAACACATTCTCTTGGTGAAACACTACATTATGGCTAGGGACAGAAGATACACATAAATCATTTTAAGTAATCATAAACTGGTTTAAACCTATAACAGAACAGAAGTTCAGTGCACATAAACCATTTTCAAAATGGCTGAATTTGGTTTAAGATAAACCTGGTTGAATGAATGTGGTCTTAAACTTAAATGATTTAGGCCAAACCAGTTTATGAAACTTCTGTCCCAGACCCTTTTCTGGTTCCAGTTAAATAAGAATCTCCTAGAATTACAGCATACTTTTTATCCCAGGCTTGGGCTGTGCTGTCTGCTCCAGAGTACAGGCCTGACCCCACCCCTCTGCTTCCTAGCTGGGGCAGTAAGGACTGTCTCACTGGCTGGCTCATTGCCCTCTCCCCCAGGCAAATACTGGCTGGGGTCAGGGATCAGGGAGGGGGATTAAATTCACTTTCCTTGAGTCCAGAGCTGCCCTGCCTTCCTGGATTACTTAGTACTGGCTGCAGCTGTGGACTACAAATCCCAGGGGCACATGGAAGCAGAAAGAGGAAGTGATGGGCAACCCAGCAGAGTCATGCTGCTGTGATTGTGAACTGCAAATCCCAGAGACCTTGGGGGCAGCAGGAAGAGGAAGGAAACACACAGCCCATGCTGGCTATGTGCCAGAGAGCTGTATTCTAGTCCCTTTCCTCTCCTCCCTCCCCCCTGCCTCCTCCTCTGGCTTGAGCCATTGCAGACATGTAGTCTGGAATTACAAGTGAATGTCTATTCATTTGCTTATTGGTTCAATCATTGCATCTTAGACTAACATGCAAAAACTGAATCAATTCAGCTTCAGGCTTTTGATTGTCTGTAGTTAGCCCATATGTAGATAAATTCATTTTGTATTAGCCAAAATACCCATCTAAAATTCAGATCTGAATTTTATCTTTGTAGTACAATAATCCAATTTCAGAGTGACAAAGGCATACTGCTTCTTCCCTTGCTTTCATATCCACTACCTCTGGTGTATTTAGAACATTTAGTAAGTATTCAAGTGGAAAGTTGGTTGGGAAAAGGGCATAACACTTGAAGTTTTAACTTCATCAACACTTAGACTAATCTATTCAGATGTCTAGAAATACTTAGAGGATTAGCACAGGTACTATTAAAGACATATCTATACCTTTACAGTAACAGGCATTCAAAATCTAATTCCTCAAGAACGTGTAATAATATATAGACGTGTTATATATAAGAGACAAACAAAATCATACTGTAAAATTTTTCACATGATGGGAAATTCTGGACTGGTAAATAATAAGGACAGGCCAATTGTACAATGATCTGAATCACTTGATAGAGTGGAATTGCTTGAACACATCATGTAATAAAATGAAATGCAAGCTCATAAATTTAGTGATACAGGGTATAAGTCTCATTTGCAGGAGGGGAAGATTGTTTCCCAGAATTCAGTGACAATGACAAGCACTTAAAGGACATAGCAGAAACTTAATTGAGTATGAGCTCTAGTGCAAAGCTGTAGCTACCATGGGATTATATGGTCCTGGATGAATAACCAAGATATGGTCAGGATGCAGAAGGGAGGTACTATAATTTTCATGTACAGTCCTTTTAGTTGAAACTACTACTGGAATATGATTTCCATTTCAGGTGTCTGCACTTTGAATACCATTTTAACTTGGAAAGAGTTAAAAGGGAAAAAAAAGGGTGTGTGTGTAGGGTACTAGAATTATGAAGAATGTGTTTTGGACAATAGGCATTGGAATGAACGACTTAAGAATCATAATATGCTTAGTATTTGAATAAAAGTTAAAGACTAGTCTCAATCACAGTTTACAAATAACTACAGGATGTAGAGATGTCTAATAAAAATGGTATGTTAATCTTGCAGAAAAGAGTTTAATGAGCAACAATAGAAGGAAGCTGAAGCTGAAGAAGGAGAAATCAGCTTCATCTAACAATGATGGGGAAAGTAAGCAGTAGAAGAACTTACCTGTGGATAGAGTGGAATTCTTGCCATTTGAAGTCTTTAAATCCAAGCTAGAATGAAAAGAAAGATAGGAAAAATACCTCTTGGAATGATTATGTAGATCAAATAGAAATTGATATGTAGAAACTTTCCCTTCTGATAGGGAGAAGAACAGACTTAGAGGTCAGATTTTTCAAAGGTACTTAAATATCTACACATGCATAGATTCTGTAAATATTGCTGGTATCTATAAGTGTGTCAGGCATCTAACTTACAGGACCTCTTATCTTCACTTTTAGGCTGCAGATGACCAAAGGAATTCTTATGTTTCTAATATCTATGCATTTATTGTATTTGTTTTTTGGTGTGCATATAAGCATTATATTTCTACCAGTGGAATCACGGTATTACCAGAAGAAACTCTAAATGTACAAGCATTCAAACATTTCAAAACTAGTCAGTCTGGTACAAACTTCTACCACCTCCAACAAAGTAGAAGTGGCCTCCAGCAGCAGCAGAGTTACCTGAGAAACTAAGGCTTGTACGCTTATCTCTCAAAAGAAGCCTCTGTGCTGCTTGACATCCCAGTGTCCATTCCTTTGGCTTCTCCACCCCCAACAGAGAGAGAGTCTGTCAGATTCCACTGTGCTGGCTGAGCACAGAGCATACACCTCCTTCTGTCAGAGTTTTTAACTCCCCCTGCCCTGACACATAACAGGTAGGATAAACTAACTGACCAGGACTGGACCCCTGCCCTTTCAGCATCACCATGTACCCAGCCCACCCTCACACTTTCTGGACTTCCCAGACCCAGTAAGGCTGGTCTACATCAGTGGTGAGGATTGGTAGGCTCTCTTCTTGGCAAGGTTTGGCAGTCCCATGCCCTCCTGTATCCAAACGGCATCTCTATGCTGTTTGGATACAGGAGGGCATGGGGCTGCCAAACCCCACCCCTTATACCCAAACAGTATAGAGATGGTCCCCAGCAGGAACAGAGCTCATCAGTTTTTCCCTCCGCCCCCAACCAATATAGACCAGTCAGACACAGCTCCCACTGTGAATGGAACCATACAGGCTTCACAATCTTGAGCAGACTCACCTAACCTCCATTGGAATTGGGTTCATCTACCAGGAGTAAGAGTCCATTGCAGACACCTGAAAGGGAAATTGGCAAGTGCCCCCATGGGACTTTGTATAAAAAATCTCAGGCAGCCTTTAAGCATTCACCCGACCCCATCCAACGGGTGTGTCCCCAGAACGTAGGTGTTGGTTTGTGCTCCACCCTGAGGGGAGCCCTGACAGTTGCCTGGGTGTGGGCCCACTCATGGGTCCAATGTTTTTGATCTTCTCTGATCCCTCGACATTGTCCCTCTTTTTCCTCAGCTGTCCTGCCGCTCAGGTTACTGGGCCTCTCTAATGTGGGGAGAGCCCCTCTTAAGGGATCCCCATCTCATCCCTACTCGGGCTGTTGAACTTCCTGAAACATTAGCTAGGGAGCAACCTTGCCCTCCAGCGTCCCTGCCGCTCTCCTCACCATTTCTCCACCACCAGCTTTTAAATCCGCTGGACATGGGTTTTTTTTTATGACATCAGCTTCTGGTGCCACCAGAAGTAGGCAATAAAAGTGGCTGACAAACTGCACTGGTGGCCCTTCTCAGTGCATCTCACTCTTCCCTTTTGGAGGTAAATACTTCTTCTTTTCAGGGCTCTTTTCTTTCCTTGGTCAGGTTGCCTTGCCTTGGGTCCTGTCATGGGAGGCCATTCTGGCACCTCCATTTTTATTTCCCTGGGACAGCAGGCTTGAAAAGAGTAGCACAAATGCTCTGGTACTCTGCTCTGGCTTTTCAAAGCCTGATACCTGAGAGGATGGAAGAAAGTGTTCTGGGGGGTGATTCTATGGGGAGGCCAGCTTGCGCCTTCAGCTTCTGTCAACTCTATCTAGGAAAACATGGGAGTCTGCAAAGCATGCTGAAATGCATGCACTGGGGCCCCCTGGTTGGGTTCAATCAGCAGCACAGAATGTCTGCAGAACACCCAGCTGGACCCTATAGGTATTTATACACATAATTTTTTGTCCTGCAATGCACCAGAGATCTGCCACTTTGGAGCAGACTCAATTAATCTGCCCACTGTTATGGTGACAGTATCTGGATCTTGGGGAGCATTGGATTTGCAGTTGAATAAAAGGCTATGACCTGTGGCTTAGCAAGCTGCTAACCACAGGGCAGAATGGTATGTTAAAAGTAACACTGCAAAATGCTTAGGCAAGCATTTTTCTAATGATATAGTGGTGTTGTAAGATATATAGCTCATTGTGTAAGAAGAACAGTATGCAAACCCTGGCTATCATTAGAATATAAAGCAGATTTGACTTACAAATGCTTATGCTAAGTAGCCATCTTAACTGTGTCAACCATTTTCAAGTGTGTGTGTGTAAGTCTGTGTGCTGTCAATGAGGTGAAGTCTTAGGAATGGGGAGATGTTACAACATGGGACTGAAAAACATACTGGAATGTGAAAGACAACATATAACTGGTAACAGAATCTGAAATAAACATGCAGAAAGGTATTCACCATTTACCTTCTTAATTGGAAAAGAAGCCTCCCGAAGCTTCCAGGCTTTGGTTGAAAACTGCCCAAGTGACCAAAAGAAGCAGGGGTCAGCATATTAGGCATGCGCTTATAGCAAAAAGACATGTAAATAAGTCAAAATACATAGGCAATTTCATGCTAATGGAAAAAAACAGTAAAGAGAGGTGGAGCTTAAAATGGGAAGGACTAAGGATGGAACAAAGGAGGGACAAAAGTAGGGTAAATGTTAATGAGCATAAACCGAGGTGTATAAATATGAAAAAAAACTAATGCTTGTGGCTTGTCCCCAGTTTGTGAGAGCTCGCCTGAAGCTGCCTTCATTTTGAATAAAGCTGTTGACAAGCAATGTGCACAGGAGGCTGTTGTCTCCCTAGTCATTGGGCATTACATGGAGTCAAGGTCTAACACACACAAGCATCAGCTGTGCAGTTGTATAAGCAGCAACATGCACATCGACACACAGAAAACGGTGGTGGTGAGCTTTTGAACTAAAGCACCCTCAATGTATTTTAGTTCAAAAGTGTGCTGCTGCCATTTTCACACTGCTGACATGCATTTCACCATTTACACAACTGTAAGTTTTGCAGCACCAAGCACTTTTCAAAGTGCCTGGTGCTGCAGTGCTTGCATGTTTAAAAATACCCTATAATGCCTATACAGTGCTCCTTGGTAGGGTTTCGAGCCACTCAAATTGAACTGTTAAACTTCCACTGGTTCATTTGAGTGCTTGCATGCACCCCTAGACTGAAAAATAGTGGGATGTCACTGTATAGCAAGACTGGCAGTTTTCACTAAAATCTGTGTGAATGTATGCAGAATTGCTACTTGAATGTTGTGCTAGTAATGTTTTACAAGGCTGGTTCAATTACTACTTTTCTTTTTAAAATTTCAAATCTGTTTAGTTATGTAACAGAACATGTAACATACCAAATAATGGATGGCTTCTGAATGTTTGGAGCTTAGTTTAAATAAAACTTTTAAAGACAGTTTAATTTACTACAAGTCAAACTGGAGTTAAAAAAAAATTAGACCCTGACTAAACTTGACTTTAATGCTTTAGTGTCTGTTGCCTTGAGGCACATCTGATTAGCAGTCACTTCATGCTGTGCTTGAAACATCAGCACATACAAAGTAGTCAAGCAGTTCTGTAACCTGGAATACAAATTCTTTTTACTGAGAGAATTTTCAGTATTCTTGGGATGTTTGATAGGAAGTAACTCCTTCTACAAAGGAGAAAAAATTTGAAAGAAAAAATTAAACATTCCTTTTTTAACTAAACATCCTCAAATTTTATAGGACAAAATATGAATTGGAATTGCCACATCTTTGAAAAATAGCTATATCATTAATCTGTAATCAGCCATTGACACATTCATTTGTTCAAGAGACCAGCTGTTGGCACAGTAATTTTCATGAAATTAAGAAATCAATGTTATAACCATATGCACTCTTTAATTTGATGCAGAGGGGAATTAGTAATAAGCCCAGAGTGTAGTACTTAATAAAAATATGACATTCATATAACCTTAACTCTTTCCACAAATGAAACTGACATACAAATAAGTTTCATAAATCAAAATAGTTTGATGTACTCTTAAAACAACTGTACTGTTTGCTAGACCTATATAACTGTTGTTATTTCCTCCCTCCTGTTTCCTGAAATTATGTTAAGAAACAAGAAAAAAAAATCATGCAGTGGATACAATAGAAGAAAAATTGGTCCAAGTTTTTTTCTCTCTCTCACTGTAATTTAAAACAAATGAAACTTAAAACTAATTACATTTAATTTGAAAATAAATTATTCTGCTTAGCTTTATTTTTCTGAATTTTAAAGGTGCTGCAGGATTTATTCCAGAACTAGAATAATTATGACAGTTTTGCCCATAGAATGTCAAAACTTTTGGCAATTACTCAGTTGATGCCATTGTGATGATGTTTCACTCTGGATCCTATGGGGTAAATATTTGTCCATAAATATTTCAGATTGTGTATATGCAGCCAAAAACAAACTTCATGTTCATGTTGGGGTCATTCATTTTAATGGAAGATATTACTCTCTCAGTAGTTGAGGACAGGTAATGAATCTTGTGTTAACATTCCAACTACAAAAATCTAATGACTCAAATTAGGATTCATGCAAGGCACTTGGGTTAATAAGCTAATTCTTCAAAGACATATGAAACCCTTTGTCACAATCAAAAAAAAGTTGACAATGATGGAATTTCACTAGGAATGTTGGGGCTGGAAAAAATAATATTTATTAGTGTTAAATAGAAATGTAACAAGTTTATTGGATCTTTCTTCATGTGACTAGTTTGTGAACTGGAATTTAGAAAGTATAGAAAACTCTTATTAAAGGGTGAATGAACAATAAACATGTATTTAGTGGACAAAGAGGAAAAAAGCTATCTTGGGGTGCAGTTATGCGGGGGTGGGGGTGGGAAGAATGATTTACTTTTTCTTTTGTATCTTTATATTTCTTTCCTGACTTTAGAATGCGAAAGATGCCAGGGACATATATTGATCCTTCCGGTCATAATATTGCTGTGATCATTGGTGTATGGGTATAGTACAACAAAGCCAGTATGGTTCCATTTCTATCCTAGCTGCAGTCTCCAGTTCCCACTATAGGGCCATACTTGTGACATTATTGGAGGATAGCTAGTTATGAACTGGATTTGACACTAAATTAATTAGTGCTGAATAAGTTTATCAATCTATAAATATCTTGGGGTACAAAAAGTGTAATCTTAGATCTGTGTTGATTTGAAAACAACTCTACCTCTAGAATGCACTACATCAAAGAGCAATATACATCCTCAGCAAACAGCACTGGGTCTGAGGTAAAGCAGACTGAGGTGCTCTGGGTCAGAATACAAGAGGGAAAGGGACCTAACGGTGGTGGTCTACCACAGGCCAACTAACCGTGGAGAAGAACTGGACTAGGAATTCTCAGGTCAACTTACGGAGGCAGTTAAGTCAAAGGATATGGTCATCATGGGTGACCTAAACTACCTAGACATCTGCTGGGAAGAGCAGTCAGCCAGGTCTGACTGCTCATGCAGGTTCCTAGCTGAGTTACAGGACCTCCATCTAACCCAGGAGGTACACAGTCCCACCAGGGGAAATGCCTTGTTGGACCTGGTCCTGGCCACAGGCAACAACCTGGTGAGGGAACTACAGGTGCTCAACCACCTGGGCAATAGCGATTATCACCTACTGGAATTTACCATCCAGCGAAGGTTGTTAAAGGCATGCAGAAAGGCAGTAGCCCTGGATTTCAGGAGGGCAGATTTCAATGAGGCAAGGAGACTAGTCAGGGAGACACTGAGGTCCAGAAGGGGAGGGGAGGGGAATTGAGAGTCCAAGAAGAGTGGCCGTTCCTTAAGGAGATGATCCGCTAAGCCTAAAGGGTGACAATCCCTATATGGATCCAAGAGGGAAAGAGTGCTCACAAGCCCCCTGGCTCACCAAAAGCATCCCCAAACATCTCAAAGCCAAAAAGGAGGTGTACACCCAATGGAAGGGTGGGGCTATAACCAAGGAGGATTATAGATTAGCTCAAGATTGTAGGGGGACTGTTAGGAAGGCTAAGGCAGAGATGGAACTGGGACTAGTGACCTGGATCAAAGATAACAAGAAGTCTTTTTAAAAATACATAGGGGGTAAAAAGAAGGTACCAAGTAATGTGGAGTCTCTGCAGGACATGCTTGGTAATCTGATGGTAGCACCAGATGACAAAGCTAATCTCTTTTAACAGATTCTTTGCTTCCATTTTTCTGAGCAGGGACGGGGACATCCCCCCCACTGGGATTCCAGACGGACCCAGGGGAGGCACAAACAGGCCTAGGGTCAGTGAGGACCTAGTCAGGGAACTTCTGGGAGACTAGACGTGTCAGATCAGCAGGTTCTGACCATCTCCACCCCAGAGTGCTGAGGGAATTGGCAGAGGTCATTACAGGACCCCTGGCACAGCTTTATAAGCACTCGTGGTGCTCTGGTGAGGTGCCTGAGGACTGGAAATGGGCCAATGTGGTCCCCAGTTTCAAAAAAGGGAGGAAAGAGGACCCAGGAAACTATACACCCATTAGTCTTATTTGGGCCTGGGGAACCTCATTGAGAAAATGATCCAGGAGCACATCTGCAAGGGGCCAGCAGGAGAGAAAATGCTTAGGGGCAATTGTTACCAGATTTGCCCGCTACTTTGGGGTGTGCTCATTTATTAGGGCTAGGGTCTTGGTAACTCTATCAATGTGCTGCTTGTGTTACTTGTGTTTCTATACGGAGCTGTATCTCTCCCTTCTGCAAGCTCTCATCCCCAATGGAGCTATCTTGCAGGACTCAGTTCAGTGGGGCTGGGTTCCTCCAGTCCCCAAATCAGTCATACACACAAACACACCCAGATTAACGTGACATGCCTGACCTGGCCAGGTTGATCAGCATGGACAGGCTGATACCCTCATATGCCAAGAATCAGTTCATCAGAGCAACAATAAACTACAGTCAGACACAAGCACACAGTTAAACAGAATACCTCTGAATCTGGCTGGGTTTCCAGATGACACCCTCATGGGCCAGCATTCAGTTCATTAGGGCACGTCTGAGCCAAACTGGGTCAATCAGCCTGTACAAGCTGATCCCCTTATGTGTTTCAAACTCAGCATGTCCCAATCTTTTAGCCTCTTGATGAGCAGACCCCACAGTATTTCTGGGCTACACAGGGATCTTTAGCTTAGGTAAAAGCAGCGTTGCTGCAGAGCAAGTGGGGAAAGAGAAGTAAAGAAGGCAAAATATACCTAGTTACCACCAGTTTGACTATAAAAGTTATTTATTGCTAAGTAGATATATTGACACTAGTAGTAATAGACATGCAAAGGAAAAACAAACACAAACAGTCACAGTATACCCTGGTTTCACTAAGTATTTGGGGAACCTTAGCTCAAGCTTAACTAATACAGTTCAAGTTCAGAAATCTATGCTTAGAGAGAGAGAAGAGAAAAGAGAGAGAGAGCTGGGATCTCACCAGTCCAGGGCCCTCAGGTTGCAAAGCTGACAGGTCAAAGTTCTCACAATCCTTGAAGGGAGATGATCTGCCTCCTTCAGCCTCTCCAGAAGAAAGCGGGTGGTGTCAGAACACACTGCTGCTGCTTTTACAGATTTTTATACCCCCAGTTCAGCTTCTTTCATGCATTCTCAATACTGTAAATCAAATTGTCTTTTCTATTTCATGCATTCTCAATACTGTAGATCAAATTGTCTTTTCTATTGACAAGGGGTTATCTGATTGAAACATCTCAGGAACTTGATTGATACTCAGGAAACACCTACTTGGGACCCAGCTTGACATTCGTATGGATATCAGGTATACTTGATGGGATATCTCCTGATGTCTTCAGAAACAATAGATTGCAGCATCAGGGTTTTGGATTTTTACTTGCTGTGAACAAGCCTCAGCTTAGCATGACTTTTCCAGATCTTACTATAGTCTTTTAACAGATGTACGGCAATTATTGGAGTGTTCATAACCTGTTGTGGAGAGGACTTCCACCAGTCATCTCGGGAAAAGTATGACAACACTTGTGGTCAGGGCTCCAATGGGCTGGATGCTGTGATGAGCCCTGTACCATTGTTCAAATGTTATCCATACCCCCTCAGACTCGATCTATTCCTCAGCATTCCCTAACCCGGCAACCGAGTTTTAGCCAATTAAGTTTACATAGGCCTCCCACAGTGGGACCGGGGAAGGTACAGCCCAAGATGCCTAGTAAACTTACCTTTGCTTAGAGGTGTGTGTGTGGCGGGGAGGGGAAGGAAAAGTCCTTTGTAAATCCAGATTAGAACTGGTCTGATAAATGCTGAGCTGGGTGTGAGGGTTGATGAGCATATGGAACACAGCTTGCCCATCATGCAGTGCTCCCCTCCTTCGCTGATCCCAGAATTCACTGCAGTCTCTGCTTCAGGCTTTCTGTTCTCCATCTCTCATGTAAATGAATGGTCATCTGTTCCCATCTCAGATGCAAAAGAGACCTAGGGCAGTTGTTTCACTTTTGTCACCCTTATCTGGAGGGTTTTGGATGTGTCTCTCACTGCATCTTAATCAGTTTCTGTTTAGGTAGAGGGGGAGGGGCAATTCTTTGTGAGTCAGACAGTCTGCATCCTGTGTCAGGATTCCCCAAGAACATAGAGCTGACAGGTAACACAATCAACATGGGTTCATTAGAGGCAGGTCCTGTCAGACCAACCTTGTGGCCTTCTATGACCATAGCGCAAAAGCCTTGGATGCAGGTGTCATGTTGGAAAAGTATTTTTGGACTTTAGGAAGGCCTTCAACACTGTCTCTCACCCCATCCTCATTAAAAAATTAGGCGACTGTGGTGTGGATGCTTACAAAGTCAGATGGTTCACAATTTGGCTGGAGGGCTGCACACAGAGAGTCATGGTAGATGGGTCATTTTTGAACGGGAGAGATGTGGGAAGTGGAATTCTCCAGGGCTCAGTCCTCAGGTCTGCACTATTCAATATCTTCATCAGTGATTTGGATGAGGAGGTGAAAAGCACCTTATTCAAATTTGCAGATGACACTAAGATGTGGGGAGAAATGGGCATGCTAGAAGAGAGGGACAGGCTACAACTAGATCTGGACAGATTACAGAGGTGGGTGGATGAGAATAGGATGGGTTTCAATACAGACAAGTGCAAGGTGTTGCACCTGGGGAGGAAGAACCAGTAGCATACCTGCAGGCTGTGGAACTCCCTTCTTGTCAGCACAGAGGCAGAAAAGGATCTTGGAGTCGCTATTGATTGCAAGATGAACATGGGTCACCAATGTGAGGACATGGTCAGGAAGTCTAACCGCACTTTGTCATGCATTCATAGATGCATCACAAGCAGGTCCAAGGAGATGATCCTCCCCCTCTATGTGACACTGGTCAGGCCGCAGTTGGAGTACTGCATCCAGTTGTGGGCACCGCACTTTAGGAGGGATGTGTGTAGCATCGAAAGGATCCAGAGGAAGGCCACTCACATGATCAGGGGGCAGCAGGGCAGGCCATGTGAGGAGAGGCTATGGGATCTGAACCTGTGCAGCCTCCACACAAGAAGGCTGAGAGGGGATCTGGTGGCCACCTATAAACTTGCCAAGTAGGACCAACAGGCAATGCGAGAGTCCCTGTTCCCCTGAGCACTACCCAGGGTAACAAAGAAAAACGACCATAAGTTGACTGAGAGTAGATTCAGGCTACACATCAGGAGGCACTACTTCACAGTCAGGGTGGCTAGGAGCTGGAATCAACTTCCAAGGGAAGTAGTGCTCACTCCTACCCTGGGAATCTTCAAAAGGAGGCTAGACAGCCACCTAGCTGGGGTCATTTGACTCCAGCATCCTTTCCTGTCCATGGCAGGGGGTTGGACTTGATGATCTGCTTAGGTCTCTTCTGACCCTACCAGGTATGAAACTATGAAAGCAGAATTTTGTATAGCAAGTTTTGCATGGAATTTAATAATTTATGAGCAAAAGCTTTTAAAGCTTTCCTTTCCTTTCCTCCCTCCTTGCACATCCATAATAAAAGTTTCAGCTTTCTTATAGGTCATTTTATGACCCATTTGATACATTCAATCATTTGTCTAAAAGATTTTTTTTGTTTAAATGAATCGTAAAAATAAATGAACACAGAATCAATATTTTAACAAAAGGCTACATTATGAACACATTTTATATCTTCTACAATCAATTTTTTGGTCAAACTCAGAAGGTTTGGACAGAAATGTATACAATTTCACAAATATACATTTGACCAATTCAGTTCTCAAATGGTTAAATCCAGAGTAATCCCATTTAATTCACTGAAGTTACTCCATACTAATGCTGTCACACATACTAAAAGCTTAATTTTACCTACTGAATATCCATACATTCCTGGGTCCTTATGGATTGGCAATAAGGAATGGTTTTATCAGGTTTGCCAGCCCAGAATATATATATATAAAATCTAAGAAGGTTAAAGCTTTTTACTGACAGCCAAACTTTTTTTTACTTACACATGTTTTTGCTGATATATCTTATATAGTGTAAATATAACTCTGCAACAAGACCCTTTCCAAGGTTTGGATTCATATTTAGGGTTTTCATAAGAAAAAAAAAAAGGGGCAGGGGGTGTTCAAAAGCATTGGGTTTTGGAGAGATTCAGAGATTTGGACATAGACACAGCTTTAAACATTTATTTCTACATACCTCTAGGTAGCAGGGGCTCATGAGTTCTGCTATCTTGGGGCACATGGAGTGTCCCATAGGAGTGCAGGGGGCTCCCCAGCATGCTCTCTGGTGGACCTGGAAGTGGACCAGAAGCACTTCCAGTCCACTTTCAGGTCCACCAGGGAGCATGCTGGGCCCTCCCCCCCCCCGTGCCCCCATCTCAATAACTGGCACTCCCTGGGTCTGGGGGGGTCCCTCCACAGCCAATTACTGAGCCTGAGGGGTGCAGTGGGGGAGTCCTTGTAGACCCAGAAGTGGACTGGAAGTACTTCCAGTCCACTTCCAGGTTTGCCACTGAACATGTGGAGGACCCCACACTCCTGTGGGACACTCCATGTGCCACAGCATTCAAAAGCTTTGCCTGCTACCTCAAGGTATGTAGAAAATTTTTTTAAAGCTGAGTCTATGTCCAAATCGCTGATTCTCTGAATCAGCATTGAACCTTCAGATTCGGATTTGGCCAAGTCAAATCAAGGACAGCGATTCGACTCAACAAATCAAATCACTGTCCCTGATTTGGGCTGAATCTTTATCCAAATCAAATAAGGCTTTGCATACCCCTAATATTTAGCCTTATTTTTATTTTAATCTTTTCACTGACAAATAAATTTATTGATAGTAAACCTAAATCTTATATTTATTGCCAATTCAAATTTAGGATAATAATAGTCAGCTGTCTATTCAACTCTATTAATAGATGGTATTAAAAAAATCAAATGATTAATAAACAAATATATACATTACAAAGATCACCCGCACAAATGGTGTTGCCTGAGAAATGTATTCACGGATTCACACAAGTTTAGAGCTGCGAGGGACCTGTTGAGATCATTGGGTGCAGCCCCACTTGTTGGGCTCTGGAGGGTGGTCAAAGATAGAAAGCTCAGAGGCTGAATTAACATTCGTGCCCCAGTTGCAACTCCTTAAATTCATATTTAATATTGGTTGAACAAGATGGTATGGAGTAGATTTAATTTGCACTGTACATGCTTTGGCTACTTAAAGTGCTGTCCTGAGTACATTCTTCTGTAGACCACTGGAAGTTGTCAGTCCTTATGACTTTTCAGGTTTGGTCTTCTGGGGCTGGACCCATGTTTGAAAACTGAATAGCTGAATAGACTTTTCTGATGCCATGCTATCTTACACCAGGTGACAATGGGGCTTTGACAGCCTGTAGACAGGGTTTTCTTCAGGATTATCAATTTTTTTTCACATATACTAGCTTTACATATCCATGCTAGTAAATACAAGACAGATTTCACTAACAAAAAAGATATAATAAAACGATACTTTTGCTGTGGCAAAATACGCTTTGTAAAAATTAAATGAAATCTCTCCAGGGGCAAATGAATAAAACTGAATACCTATTTACACCTGTCTCACCTTAGTCCCTGTCTAGCATTTTGTTTTGCAATTCTTTCATGAAAAACAATATCTATGACAGGATACGTGAAAGTGTGTTCTGAACCAAGTTTCTGAAATTATATGGATACATAATATTAAAAATTCAAAATAATGTGGTATAAATTGTATTAAGATTCTCAGCTAGATAGTTGTGTGCAGTTAAGCTAATTCCCACCCTTGACAAACACTTCCTTCCACCACTTTCTATAATGCAGGGCAAACATTGCTCTTCCTTGGAATTTATTTATATTTTATCCATCCTTAGCTCATTAACCAACACTTTGTCATACAATGTAGACCATGGGAAAATATAATCTAACTTTCATTGTTTTGAGTAGTTATCTGTTATAAATCTACGTTGCTTCCCAATGGGCTGATCAAATAACAAGGTATTACTGAGTGAGGAACAGTATTAGGTATGTGACCTATAATTGGATATAGACAGTAACCATCATGAGCCCAGATTTTACTACCATTCCTCTCTTTGGGTAGTGCATTGTTCCAAGATAAGCGCTATTCTTCATTAGGTCCAATATAGCATCATTACCAAAATATCTGAATCCTCTTCATTACTATTTGAACTTACTTTCTCTCTCATTGTTTCCCTGGGGAATAGTTGTGAATTTGTATAGTCCCACAAATAGCTCATACAACATTTTTGGGCTGGTTCAGCTGATCACAAAGAGGACTGGGACAATGTCCCTTGCCCCTGCAGCAGGCATCTCCTGGCCCTCACTCTAGATCTTGGGATCTGCCTGCTGTGGGGGCAGGAGACATCATCCTAGTACCTGCTTAGAGATCATAGTAGAGGTTGTGGAGCAGGCAGTTGCCTGGTGCAGCGGTGTGGGGTGGGAACAGCTGCCTTCTACCATGCACCCCTACCCAAGGCAGCTGCCCCCACACCTCTGGTGCCCAGGCCTGACCCTGGTGCTCCCTGCCAGCCAAAGGCTGGCACCCAGGGAAGTCTAGAACTCCTGCTCTACCCTCCTCTGTTTCCATCAGGAGCAAAGTTGCTCCCAATGGGCACATGTATTTACTGTGCAGTAAGCTTTTTCTGCATTAATTGTTAATGTAGACATGTCCAATGTGAAGTTCTGCTCGGGGGCAGTGAAGACTCTGTGTCTTTATATAAGTCCTATAACACAATTAACTGCCAGCCTATAAAATGTAGATTGATAGCCAACATGGATTCTTTTGGCATAACAGTAACATTTATATTTGTCAAATTTGACAGGAGAAGTAATTTCCTGTTTGTCAACATTCATTAGTGAAAAGTTGATGAGAAAATCCAATTGTGTTATCTTGTGAATTGGAGGAATTTCTGTGAGCAATGAATAACAAATAGTATTAATATCATGGTGTTTTAATTTATCTTTAGGAACTTAAACTAGGATGTTAGCATTTGCTGCCCATCATGTATATATGTCCCACCCAAATGATGTGGCAATGGAGAAGCAAATCCTGATGATCCATGGGGTGTTATTTTAGCTAGTGTTTTAATATATTCAAGACAAGCAATCGAGAATGGCAGAAGGCACTAATGACCAGTTGTCTGGTATGGGGGAGAGGAGGAAGCACTGCTATGAAACAAGAAAATAAGCCTCCCAAAGAGTTTTAACAGAAACCAACAATCTTGTTCTTGTTGAAGTCCATGATAAATGTTGGTTTTAACCCTAATATTAATTTTTCACACTCTTTCACAAACCCTTCACTACTTTCATTGACTCTTATCCTACTTAAGAAAATGTGTTCTTTCCAAGTACAAAATATTAAGAAACACAACTACCAGATTACAGATCATCAGTAGGGATATAAAAAACCCTTGCCATGTAATTCCATTACAAAAGAAGTGATTGGATTCTTTTACACATGCAATTAGCCTGTAGCAATAAACTCTGGCACAGTTCATGTTGGAATTTATTTCTCCCAAGTGCAGCATTTACGTGTGCATGTGATTATTGGGGCCTCACCCCTCATGAGGCAGAGCTAGGCCTAGTTACCCTCTGCTTCACCCACATATACATTTTTGGAAGGTTCCAAGACTCATGACGAGAGCACCCATGCAAAGGATCCATGTGTTAGAAATGGGTATCTGGATTATACACGCGTACTGTGCTGTGCTGAGCTATGGGGTCACCATGGCTTGAAATGCTGTTGACTGTGCTGGGGCCCAGCCCAATGAACTATATGGTAAATCATGAACCTTTAGGATCTGGACTAATATCATGCATCATTTGTACTATATATAAAGTAGGTACAAATGTAGTGCTTAAAAGTGTGTTTATTGCGTTCTAGGGCTGTGCAAAATTTTGATGGATGTTTCATTTCAAAGCTGTTCTGACATGTTTTGAGCTTGAAAGAGCAAAATCAAAATGAAATGACAGGCTTCAAAACAGCCTTAAAATGAAACAAGGGCACTCAAAACTTCTAAACCATGTAGCTTCAAGTTTCGAAGCCAGGCTTGCTTGCAGCTAAACAAACTGAGAAGAAGGGGGAAGAGGCAGTAAGGACTGCTTTGATATTGACATTTTGCTCCCAGTTTGAGTCCCCAGCTCTCTAATCATTTCCCCAGCTCTTCCCTGATCTGGATGTGGGGTTTCAGCAGGCTGCTGCTGCAGGCTGGGGCCAGTGGTAGCCACCTGGTGCAGCTGACATCGAGCCCTGGGAACACTGTGCTGCTGCTACTGGCCCCACCCTAAAGTGGCAGCCAGCTGAAACCCACCGTGCAGATCCAGGGGCCTGCACCCCCCCAAGGCTATCACTGCCTCCAAATGTTTTGCTTTGAACAGTTTGAGGTGCAGTTTCACAAAAACTCCTATAGCTATCTCCTTGAAGCTTAGTAGGTTTTGTGCCCTCAGAAGTGGCTACCATACCTGCAATTTTGATTGGAATTGGGCAAGAAATGACAACGTTATATGCATTTTTGTGATTCCCCATTATAGCCTATGGGCGAAATGTGGAAACAGAGGAACAGTTTTGACAAAATGAAACAGAACAGTGCTTCAAAACAGCAAAAGAAAGCACAGTCTCTTCAAAATGGTGAAATGGAAGTCGAAACTAAATGGTGCTGTTTTGCACAGCCCTATTGAGTACATATGCTAAAGCTGCCAGCAGTTTCAAAAGAGGCAAAATTCATCAATTCTGGATGAACTAAGTGTATGGGATCTCATAATAATTTTTCTATTGATTTCAATGTTAGTGTTTTCAAACTTGCCTGTCCTTTCCAAGTGGCTTCTGGGGAAAGAAACTGGGGTTGCAAAGGGCCAGGGGAGCCACCTGACCCCCCCCCCCCCAGATTAATTTTCCCTGCTGCAGTAGTGGGAGCGGACATTCAAGACAAACCTCCAGTAGTTAGATTCCATACCTGGACATTTATAACAATTTGATATATTTTCCAGGTATAGAATCTAATTATTGGGGGTAATCTTATATTTAGGTTTGTCTTATATTTGAGGAAATACAGTATGTATGTTTAACATTATGTGCATTTTTGTGGATGTTTTCTTACAAAATGCAGAATTAAATTTACTGGAAATGAGGTAAGAGGGAAAACTTCTCATTCCTATTGTTGAAGTGCATAGATTGCTTGAAGACTAAACCCACTATAGTCTTCAAGCAGTCTGTGTGTGCGTGTGTGTGTGTGTGTGTGTGTGTGTGTGTGTGTAACAACCTTTTTAATATATTCTCAATTTGGTACTTACTCCAGAATATTGTCAGTTCATGTGAGAGAGAATGGCTTCCCACTGGGCTGATAGTACTGCTTCAAATGAATTGAAACACTTGCATACCACCTCCTGTGCAGCTGTTGGGGAAATAAAAAAAATTGATTTTGATTAACCAAGTTCTAAAGGTATATTTTTTCTTTGTGACTTTTCTGTTTTGTTTCGTTTTGACATACTTATTGCTCTCTTCACTGCGTTAAGCTATAATGGGTTTTATGACAAATCTGTGATTAAAATGATAATTACTTCTCCACTGTAATGATGCCAAAAGGTCTTGGTTAAGGTCAAAGTCCCATGTGTCCCATTTTACTGGGGCCTGTGTAAATACCCAGCAAGAAATGTTATTTCTCCTAAGGAACTTAAAATTGAAGCAGTTGAGCTGAAAAAAAAATAGGAGTTAATATTTTTGTTTCCCAGATGGTGAATTTACAGAGGTGTGATAAAGATTTTCTTCAAGGTCATTTTGAGAGGACATAGGCAAATTCTCATTATTTTGCTTTTTGTGTGCATTTCAACAATATTATGACCCACACATTTTCTTCATAAAAAGTAAAATTATTTTAATGTATAAGAACATAGTACAATTGATTTGGTTTTTCAGTAGGAAATTCACAGGCCAGAAACCTGGATTGCAATGTCAACAAAATGTTAAGCTCAATTCAAAGACTGACCAGAAAATGATTGTCCTTTTTCTATTAAGAGGTGTTTCCTGTGTTTTTGGAAGGGTTTGCCATATCAATTCCCAATCTGGTTCTCTTCTACAGTCCACACTGTTGGAAGGGACTTATGAATGAGAGTTTCCAATGGTGCATTGTTTAACTTTCTATATTCAAATCATTAGTTGATATTAAGGGAGTTTTGAGGACTCCTTATTATGGGAAAAAATAGAAGATTAAGGGAAGAATAGGAGATTATACCAAAGAAATAGAAGATTCATGGGCCAACAGCAGTGATCAAGCAAAAAAATAAAAAAAACAAGAAAGACCCCCTCCCCCAACCTAAGGGACTATAGACCAGCTGAAAATATAAAAGCTCCCCCCCCCCCACCAAACCTAAAGGACTAAAGACCAGCTGAAAATATCCAGAGACTCACGCACAGATAGATGTCTAACTTCATGGCTTATGAATTCACTAAAGAAGCTAGGATTCAGTGTACTTGTGAAGAATTAGGAAAGCTACACAAATAGAATTGTATTGGAATATAATATAATAAAATGAAATAGAAGGAAAGAAACAGCGGCACAATATCAAGCCAGGTGGAACTTCAATAAAAAATGTAGACAGTATTTTTAGGACTGCGTGCTACTGGGTGCATCTATATGAGACACTACTGTGCAGTAGCTTGTTGCTACTACGCAGTAGCATTATCAGGCGCTAACTATGATATGATGTTACTGCAGAATGGTCACGACCTACTGCACAGTAGCTTGTTGCTACTACTCAGTAATGTCAGGGGAGACAAACCCCCTCCAAACTTTTGATGACAGTACTGCTCAGTAATGTTGGGTACTGCAAAGTCATTTAGTACTTGCTTATACAAGTATTAAATGACTATGCACAAACAACAATGCTGTTTTGCTATTTTAAAATCTGACATTGAAGACCTATAACATGGTGTTCAATTAAATAAAGCCCTTTTGGCTGGAAAAAAAGGTTCAGGCTACATTTCTAAAGTACAGTGTCATACTGGAATTCATCCAGAGGGTGAGAAGACTGTTTAAACATGCACAAGGGGGGACAAAACCCAACAATAATAATAATAAAAAAGATTGCTGTCTTTTCCTTTCTTTTCTTTTGCTAAAGGTTTTTAAAGCCTTCTATTTGGCTTTCTGTAGATGGTTCTTACAGAGCAATATGAATAGGTGTGAAATAGGTCACCAACTTTGCCACAAGTCACAAGACACTTTGCTGTGCTTGCTTTATGTTTTCTGATGACTAGACTATGTGATCCTATGTATAGACAACAAGAATGTCAGTGAAGACAGTTCTATCAAAATCTTAACCTCAGACCTGCTAGCAGAAACTATCTACTTTATGGAAACCTATGATCAAAGGCACACAACTTTTACTCAGATTACAAGGTTCCATTTCCTATATGAAGATTAATTTAGACTGAAATATAGGAGTAATTAACTTCTCTACTGAGTCCTAGTTTTGATGGTTAAGAACCAAACATGTTTCCTTTTTCATACTGGACCATATGATTGTTATATGTGTTTCTTTAAACCTGTTTTTTTTCAGCCTATGTGCTTATGAATTTATAGATATAAAACACATGAAATCCTATGCTCACAGTCAAAGCCCAGTGGGCTCTTTTTATAGATATGGCAGCAATATAGCAAAAACCTACTACAGTGGTGAAGAGTTATCCAAAATTAATCATGCCAGTTTTATTTTTAGGTTTTCATAAATTTTAATTATATTGTGATCATATTTGCATTTTAAGAGCATAATTTTGAGCAGAAATGACTAGGCACTAAATTTGTCCCTAGTGTAACTGTATTCATAGACAGAATTACTCCCATGTATCTAAAAACTAATCTACAGTATAGTGAAGCTAGTAGAAAGTTTTCCACAACCTAAAAATATAGCTCTTAATGCAACCACTACATAGAGTAGATCCAGAGCAAAGGGCATGTCTTTTCATGTGACAATACATCAAATCAATAGCTTTTGATTTAATGAATGGAAAATCAAATAGCAATTTATCTAGAATCATTCTTAGGACTAACAAGCAGAAGGCAGGATGGTGTGGTACCATGAAGACCAACTTCTTCAGAAAGGTTTAGGCTTTTGTAGGATATAGCCTACTTTGTCAGCATCTGATGAAATAGACTGTAATCTACAAAAGCTGAAGAACTCATACAGACATCCAGTTTCTCCTGGGAGAGTCATAGCTCTCCCAGGAGAAACCATAAGTGTATAGATGTTCAGGCCTTTTCTCCCAGAGTAAAAATGTCCACTCCCAGAGACAATTAACCTGGGAAAAACCAGGGTTAGATGGTTCCTGGATAAGTTTCTTCTCAGAGAACAAACATCGCTGAGTGACATAGTCTTTCAGCATCCATTCCTTGAGTGAAACACTGTCCTGGGAAGACAGTGCGTCTCTCATTGGGCTCTGCTGCTCCAGCAGGGAGAAGAATGTGCACCCTTCACAATCCCCATGTTGTGCTACAAGGAAATATGGACTGACCATGGGCAATCTGGGTCAGACAAAAAGGATTGCCCTATGTACTGCTGCCATCTGTCAACAAGCAAAATAATGGAGCCTTCAGGGCATGCTGCAATATGTGCAAAGGGCCCTTCCACTGGTTGTAGTGTCAGCACTTCAAGCTCTCTTCTCTTCAGAGCCTCAGCATTCAAATATTTATACATGTGGCTCTGCGTAGGTTTATTTACCAGGAGAACAAACCTAAGAGAATTCTCCCAGATTTATTTGAATGTGTTTATGAAGCCCAAGTCTTTCTGAAGGGGTTAGCCTAAGTTGCTGCCCTGTTCTGCCTTCTGCCTTACTTAAGACTAGCATAGCTAACTCTCTCAGGGCTAATAGGATAACTGAACAGGATTAGTAGACTAGAAGTAACTCATCTGGAAGTCAGCAGAATTATTTTGCATATATGCTAACATACTTGGGAAAATAATCTGTTCCCCAATCTTTTAATGTACTTTGACTTTTGTTCTTCATACTCACTCTATAGATTTAAGTGGAAAACATTTGTTAACATATACAGGAAAAAATGATACTAAACATTTCTGTTCAGGATTATTTCTAATGAATATCTGGATATAAGAAGCTAAATTAAAAAACAAACAAACAGGCTATAATGTTCCATTGGAGGGTCTCTACACCTTGTGTGTCACCACCTCAGTGAAGTAAATAATCTGTATTTTCAGAGTTAGTGAAGTTAACTTAGTGAAGTTTCTGTTTACTGCATTTTATAGCAATAAATTACTAAAAGTGATTGTAAATTGAAGTAAATGTCTGTGTTATAAGAGAGATTGAATTCAAGAGACTGCTCTTTTCACTGCTATTCAGTTTCTATTCAAGCCTAGCCTTCTTATCCAAAATGACAGTTAAGTGCACCTTAATGAATGATTTAGGATTAAACTGCTTGTCCTATTTTATTTGTGTGTGATGTAACTCTTATTACTGGAACACTTGATTGTTACAAGCCATTTTTACTTTGAAATATATTCAGTTAGTACTTGAGTAGATGTCTAATGCTGATGGGGGGCAAAACCTGTGCGTGTTTGTTACTAGCTGTTGTTCTAGTGAGGATGACCTATATGCCTATCTACAAAACACTTGATTCAAAGATATGAGGAAAAGTTATGAGTGAAAAGTGTTAATGGGGGCAGACGGTAAGCAAAATCCAGTGTCATCTAAACTATATTTGGTTTAGAGTTTGCTGTTCTCCGTTTTGAGACAGCAATGATTATGGAGAGGGCTTTGAAAAAAAAGAGATTTGCAGTGTTCTGTACAAGTGCTCTGTTTGCTGCTTCCTCAAATCACAGAGAGTCTTTTCACTTTAGCTTCAATGAACAATGAATTAGGCTCTCCAAATTCTTAGAGCAATAGCATATCTAAGGAATGGGGAAAGTGGCAGTTTGGAGCACCAGACACAGCAGAAAGTTGCCATCACTTCAGCCCTCCCAGCCACCATAGTGCTGTTGGTACCTTGTAGCAGCTGTTGCTCCATTTGCTGCCACCATCCAGGGCACAGAACTATTCAGTTATTCCACCAAATTATAGTAATAGTGGTTGCACACAAGACCCTGGAACATATGATCCTCAACTTGAACTGCCTTCAGTGAGCCTGATTTTTAAGTGATGAGTGCTTAATGAGCATTGAATCCAGTATTAAACGACACTAATAGGAGTCCTTCCATAAACTTGAATGGCACTGGATCAAGCCCAGTGTATGCTAATGTATGAACAATGTGGTGTTTTAATTGTATATTTGTCCATCCTTATATAATATGGTGTCTCTCACTGATGCTACATATTTTATTGTTTCTTTTTGAAAGTAAGGGATTCATAATGCATGGACAAAGGCATCAGGAAAAAAGACACTAAAATTGAAGTACATTCCCTGAAGAAAGATCTGTGTGAAAATGCAATTTCCTTTATTGTTTTTAAGGTGTTGAAATTTAAGATGTAATAAAACATGAATACCAATTTGGAAGCATTAGTTGCTCCTAGCAACCTTGAGAATGTATTATGCTTCATTTTTCCTCTCCATCATCTCTACAAAAACTGAGCAGGGGAGTGAATGAGTAGCAGCAAGTGCCCACTGAACCAATATACAGATCTGACCTCTTTTTCCCCTTCTCAGTAATAATAAATTATCATTAAAATTGCTGCTGTAGGTATGATACCATTATATACTGCATCTAGGAACAGAAAGAAATTCACCCCCATGCCACCTTTTGACATTATAAAGCAGTCTATTTTAGCCTCGAGCAAATGCAAGTGTAAGTCATATTTCCCAAAGGACAGTTCTGTTTGCATTTTGAAAACCTTGCATAAAGATTACCAAATTAATAACATATTTTTAACATAAATCAGCATCTATTTAAAAACATGCAAATCCCCCTTTAGCAGAAGAGTACGGAAACTCCAAATAGTAGGGAGACAAATAAAAGATATTGAGCATGAAGTTTTATTCATAACTGCTTTGTCAACTTTCCTAGAAGAGTCTGCCTTGGTTTCTGTATGCAAATCTTCCCCCCCTCCCCCCATCTTGTTCCTTCTGTCACACTACACAGTATGATTAAAGCCACAGAGGTTTACAGTCTTCTGAAGTCTTGTAGAAATAGCTATACCTTCAGTAATCCCAAAGCAGCTAAAGTAAGAGGTGTGCATTCAGTGTTATCCAGGCTTTAATTTGTTTTGTTTTTTAATTTTTCCTTTAGTAGTCAGAAGCAGCAAGAAGGGAAGGGAGTCAAAATTTGCATTTGTTTCACATGGGTATAGAGAAATTCAGGGAAGAAAGCATGATTCCAATAAAATAGATTGCAGTTTTGCTATTGATTTTAACGAGGCTAGGATAACACCACAGATGCTTATATGAGTCTTTCTAGAATGTCTGCATTCCCGATCCACATCCACATTTCTGGCTTGCTTGTTCCAAAACATGCATCCTTCAAGCATAGGCATAATTATGGCTCTAGCTCTGTGTCTTGTGATGACAATAGAATCAAAGCCTTGATTTAAGAAAGAAACGTTTCAATCCCCAATGATTATAAAGGACAAAGTGTAACAAAATAAAATAAAAGCAGCCTCATCACTAACATTTGCCTGAATTCAGACAATTTCCAGCAAATTGAAGTCACATGGCTCCACTCCTCTTATCAGAGTTGATCAGGCTCTAATGATGTGGAGCACTCTGCTAGTGGTGTGAAAAGGCCTATCTGTCAACAGAGTTTAGAGCAAGCTTTTATCATATATATCTAGCCCTTTGGGAATGGTTTAGGTATCACTGTTGCCTTTGGGATCAGTGAGCTTGCTGGGACAGCACATGCTGCACTCCCAGCCTCCTCCACCCTGGGCTGTAATCAATCAGACTGAGGCTGCATAAGGTAGAGAGGGTTATGGAACTTGCTATATATAGCAATTCTTTTGTTGCAAAGAACTCAGAAAGACCACAAGGGGTTAAAATATTTTAATAGTATAGATTCCTATGTGAAATGTGCGGATTTATAATGTGAATCATATGCAATTGCTTGTGTACCTAACAATGCTAATATTGCACAGCATTGCAGCATCCTAAAAGGATTGCTTGATCCTGCAGCATCTTGACCCTGCAGCATCCTAAAAGGATTGCTTGATCCCCCAGCCTGCCATAGTACCCTAGTTGAGAATCATTGTATTAGCCATCTAGCCATAATTAGGTAATACAATTCGCAACAACTATGCTTTATTTTAGTTAAACAAAGTCCTGTTCTCTTAATTACTGCTATAAAGTCAGTCCCTTCATTTAGTTGGACTGTGGATGAAACCCTGCATGCAGAATAGCAGTGCCCTTTACCATACTTGTTCTTACGAATTCTTCCTCGATATCAACAAGATAAACATATTTTCATGTATTTTTCCCATTATTTGAGTAATGTGCTTAATTGACAATATCCATTATATGGAGAACTAGAAGCACATCTGATAAATTTTGTTTCTCAAAGTAAATGGTAGACTTGACTGAGGACTTTGCAGTTGTAATGGTTGCTTATTGTGTTTAATTCAGTGTCTTTCATATGTTGTAATGTAAAGTGCTGTGATCTTATTAAACAAGATAACAACAGTATTCTAAATTTAAAAAAAAATAAAATAGAGAGTTAAAGGTGAGACTATAAGCTGCTGTTTTGAAGGTGTTTAGCTATTCAGTAGAAAACCTGTATGTGCTTAGCCTCAGTAGAACCATTCAAGTAATCACCAAGGTAACTTTATATTTGTCAGTGGTGGAGTTAGATCATTAAAAATCCAAAATCAAATAAAAAAGAGAAGTAAATCTGAAGGAATGAAAAAAAGAATTAGTAATCAATGACACATGGTATTTGAATGTTCTATAAATACGGAAGGGGTCAGATGGGATTTGTGTCCAGGGTTTGTATTTGGACTGGCATGTGAGAATAGTCTGGTAATATTCTCATTTCCAAACAAGTCTTTGGTGACAGGCAGCTTAAGGGTAGCAGGGAAACTGTGAGAGAGTTTCATGGAGAGAGTTTTGATGGATTGAGGGAAGGAAAAGATGGAACTAGAACCTGTCAGGGTAATAAGCACAGCTGGTAGGAGAGAACAAGGGATTAGGATAAGAAGATTAGGGCTTCTTTAAATGTTTTGGTTCTCTGGGCATGTCTACCTGAGACACTTAACTGTACAGTAGCCTAGTTCACTGTAAAGTAAGTAAACGTGTCTACATCTACGTGTCATTCACATCCTTTTTTTCTTTTCCCTGAACCTCCCATCTCACCCACATACAGACCACTACTTCTAGAATCAAACAGGACAATCTGTTTTTCACTTAGCTCTGGTCTTAATGAGATGCTCAAGTAGGATTAGGTTAATTGGATCTTGTTGATCTTGTGCATTGAAAAATAGATAAATACCTATATTGATCACTTTACCTGGAGTAGAGAGATGGATCATTTCTGGACTTTCCCGTTCATCTTAGTCTACCAGGCTGCAGGCTAAGTGGACCTTTCCTTCGCTCATTTCTAAAAAAAGAATAATATTGAAACACATTAGTGGACTGTAAGAATGTGTATGATTTAAGCCAGTGTTTTTAAAAAGTCTGATACCTGGGGTGCATACTTTTTCTGTGTGTGCTTTTGTGTGTGTGTGCACGTGCGCTTTTGTGTGTGTGTGTGTGCGCTTGAGAATATCCAGATCTGACATGTTTACTATGTAGAAGTAGCCTTAGAGCTTCTATTGATCAAAGTAAGACTAGATAAGCTGCCCAAAATGAAACAGGAGAATGTACTTCTTTTTATTTATTTACTTATGTATTTATCCCAAATGCCTTTTGCTTAGCTGTCATCAATGTCAACAAACTCAATTGCAGTCTCTCTAGTCTTTGTTGGTTTCTTCGGGCTCTGGCATGAAGCAGTACAGTCAAGACAGATGATGCTGGTAGTGCATTTCGTGGTTACAAATCTCTTAGCTAGCTAGAATCAGTCATATATTTTCATTAACTTTCTATTGATTGTGTCTTCCTAGTTCTATTCAATGATGTTTGATTGGTGGGGGGTTCTTTTCTTGGCCAGCAAATTTCACAAACTGCAATCTAGAGTATCTGTCTTAATGAGTATATCCACTTATGTGTCTTCATCCTTTATTGATGAAGAAAAGCTATGACTTAATGAAGAGCAATTCTTTGATAAAGTAAAAAATGAAAAAAAGTACAAACATAATTTTAGATTTAGGCACCTTGACAATTGTGTATTATCCTCATTGCTTGAAGGATAGGTTAAATTTATTCTCTTCTACCTGAACCACAGTTTTATGTTAAATTTAAAATAATTGTATGCCTTTAAAATGTCAGTGTCATTCAAAGTGGACAACCTAGATATCTGCAGTTAACACTGTCAGATAATTACATGGAGAAACAGATTTGAACAACATGCTCTTTAGCATAAGCATAAATCAATACTTTAAAAAACACAGAGCTTTCCATGCAGACAAAATTCACACTGGTGTTTCCTTTCATAACATAGCACCTTATGAGGTATTTCAAACCAGTGATAGACAACAGGTGCAACACCCCTTGGGACTAGGTTGGTTTTATACCTTCTTTTCAGGTAAGATAAAGCACTCCAAAGCTATTTAATCTGATCATCGTTGGGCAGCAAATTAGTGACAGAACTAGTGACTAAGGAAGGACTCCTGAGTTTTTTTTCTAAAGCTTAGATGACCCTTCTGGTGTGTTTGGCTTGGAGAGTACCTCATTAAAATGGACTCTGTATGTATGTATCATCTCCAGTGAGAAGTGTGTCTTCATTTAGTTAGATAGCTGTCCTGTGCCACTAACTGATTTAGATAGATAGATATAAAAAAAAATTGCAAAAAATAATTTTTGCATTTCTGTGTGAGGTGTAAATTATATATTTATGGTGTATTTTGCACTTACTTTACATTTTTATATCTTCCAGAATTAGATATTTTGTTTTTACAGAATGCTTCTAGGCTTGAGTGTATTGTTGACCTTTTTGACCTTCTACTAGTTTCTCTACTAGACCTTCTACTACATCTCCACATTGTACGGTTGTAAAATCAGCTAAGCTTCAAATGTAAATGGCCATGCAGTTAAAAACCTGTATTTTAAAAGTCCTAGAAAACAACTGATTACACATTTCCTTTGTTTTCTAAGTTACCATTTAACATAATAAGTTTTATACACATGTGTAACAAGAGCGATTGAAAAAAATAGCTTTGTATTTGGAATTGGCTAACGGGCTTCAGCCCCTCCTCAAAAAGGTTTTATGTTGTACGCTGTTGAATTAGCCCTTGAATTGTATTCACATTATGACTTACTTGTTCTCAAAGACATAATGGGAGTCTTTACACTGACTTCAGTGGACTTTGGATAAGGCATTCATGCCTGTGGCTCTTTTTCTCCCCTTGATTTATTGGTCATGTTTCAGGCATGCATTCATTTTTCTTACTGGGTTCTTCTTATACCTGGCTTTTAAAGTGCTTAGGAGTTGTACAAATGAGTGAAAAACAGTAACAGTGATAGAATATTTATTTTGATACAGAAGTCCTATATAAATCAAATAAATACATGCATTTTTACATCATCATCTGAAACTGCACTGCATCTATTTAGTGTATTATTCCATAAGAGCTATACTGTAACCTAACAGTCTAGCATGAGTAAAGAGCAGGGAGATTCTACATTGCCCCAAGAGCAGGTCAGATGTCAGAATTTGATTGACAAGGCGCTAATCCTTTCTATGCCTTTTGCTTTTCTAAATAATTTTCTTGTCTGAACCAGGTCTGCTTGGTCTATTGGCACATTGGTGTCAGAGCTAAATTTCTGTCCCTACCCACTTACTTTCTTCCTAGTTGTGTGGGAAGACGCAACAAATTCTGATGTCTCTGATGGTACAGGTAATCACATACAGAACAGTAAAGGGACGTAGGAGTCCCTTCCCATTCAGGGAACTTTACTTTCTAATCAGTAGCCAAAAGAGTGAAGAGAGCAGAATTCATGACTGAGCCCTTAGCTTCCAACGTGTATCTGCTCTTAAATTCTTTAAATAATGCTTCATGCATTTACTTCTATAAAAGTGAGATACGGTTTCGGGACTTAAATCAAATATATGCTTGCTTGAGTATCTTTTCATTTCTTTCTAGAAATATAATTCCCATATTGCCAGCTGAAGAAACTATAGCTACTTTTCTGCTGTATTTTAAAGAGAAGTTACTCCAGCTCTCTGACTTACTTGTGTAAGAGATCAATTCCAAAGCTGTACAACTGGCCACCTGTGGGTCGCACAGTCCTGAGGACTGTACACAAGCACTATGTATGATCTCTAACCATGGGGAAGTTGGACAGCTCTAAACTGTTCCATAAATTAATTTGAATGAATCAAGCCAATAATGTTTCAGGAAAAAAAAAAAAAAAAGCTTTTACTTTAGGGTCTGATCACAGACCACTTAAGCAAGCGGGAATCTTCCCATTAATTTTACTGGGGGCTGACTCTGTGCAATAGGTTTGCAATATTTTCATATGAGCCACCAGCCATCCAAAGATTCAGAGTACAAGAAGCTTTGCACAGGAGGGCTTTGTAGCACTTTCTAAGCACACTTTTCCCAACATGCCCAGCTGGAGGATGAAAGAAGAGCTGTACATTGCCTTAGGAAAAAGTGGCACTGATCTCTAGCAAAGGAGAGGGTGGTGTTGAAGACAGTGTGGGAAAATTTGACTAAATGCTGCTAGGGTAGAAAACATTAGAGTAAAGCAAAAGTCTGTTTTTCCTCAGGAGCAGCCTGTGTGTTGTATTATTAGGAACTGAAATTCATTTTTAGAATTGAGCACAAAGGAGCCTGAAGAGGTTTGGATGAAATTAAGAAATATTTTTAAATAATGTCTAAGAAATGGAAAGATTACTCAGTAACAATATTTGTGAAAATATTGTGGTTGGGGTAACTCTCAAAAACCCTAGCTGAGGACTGAGATTCAGAGAAATTTCGTTCCTGTTCCAGAGATGTTACATTTGAAGGCACTTGATTGGGGTTACATAAATTTAGTTTTGTCTAATAGCTGTAAACCCCTAAATGAAGAGGTGGTAGGTTCTAGGATACAAAACAAATCTTGGAAAAGATAGACCCTTTTAGGATAAGCTTTTCTGAAGCTCATTGAAGATAAAACAAGTTACAGATCAGAAATCACTATTAAATCTACTAAATCTTAAACACAATGTACAGAGCAGGTCTTAAACTAGAAAATATTAAAGAAAAAAAATCCCCCACACACTCTCAATACCTGCAGTTCAGTTACCACTACTATGTGGTAATAAGAAGAATACCAAGGACTCAATGATGTTTCAGGAAACTGCTTTTACTTTACCATCTGATCTTTCACAACTTTAGCAAGTAAGAATCTTCCCATTCATTCTATTGGGAGTAGACTCTGTGCAATAGGTTTTCAAATTCAGAACTTCCATTGACTTCAGGGTTTCTCCTCTAGTGCTGTTCAGCAGTCTACTGAATTAATTAAACTTGCTTTGCCGCCCAGGCATTAGTGCCTCCACCATTGTATAAGTGGAAAATGCCTTCTACTCTTGAAAGACAGCTATTCACGTACTGGATATCTGCTCTGACCCATCCCAATTAGCACATGTTGGAGAAGACTTGATTGAGTCTGCGTCATGTGTATTCAATGTCCTCAAATTTCAAATGGCGGGGATGATATTTAAAGAGCCCCCACTGCCATTTTGAAGTATGGGCTGCTGAATACACATGACACCGTAGGCAGTCAGAGCTGCAATAATTAAACCCTCACCCCCCATCCCATGACTATCTGTAAAGATGCCTAAAGTCAGTATGTGAAAATATAGGTGCCACATCAGCTTGTATATTATTTTTTGAAGGCTTTGGGACATCATTCCTATGATAGAAATGATACATATTGAATATACTGACTTTGCAAGAACTGAGATAATTTTGCCTATCAACTTGAAAAAAGTGGAGGCCTCACTCATTAAGTTAACTCAAGCTTTCAGCCTTCCTCAAGCCAACTTTCTTCTTGAATTGCTGTTAAGTGACTGAACAACTATTTTCCTATATTTAAATTCAAATTCAAAATATTTTTATTGTTATGACGGTTATTTTTCTTTCAACTTTACATTATTCAGAAAAGGAATACCTATAGAACTGGAAAAACTATTCCATCTATGCCGAGCAGTTAAAATATACAAGATTGCAGACTGCTCAAAAGAAATACATTGAAGTGTAATGTAACTCGTCTCTATTTGTTTCTCAAGATAGAGTTGGTCAGCAAACATTTATATATTTTTTTTAATTTGAAAGGACATTTTCATAAATATTTTCTTTTTGTTCCCCTCCTAATGGATGCTGTACCTCTTGATTTTATGCATTTATTTTGAATTTTTTTTTTTTAGCCTGAAGGAATGTAAGAGGAGAGAGTCTATAGAGTCAAGAGTTTGCTCTAATGTGTCTGACATGGCAGTTTTTCTTTTTGTTGCTGCTGTGGGAATGAAGCTGATTTTTAATGAATTGGCCCCATAAAACTGGTTTCAGTCCATTTAATCTTTATTCAATTCTTCTCTACTATCACTTATCCTCTAAGCAGATAGAGGTGGGGAGATCAGTAACCTCACAAGATCTCCTTTATAAAAGAAAAAAAGTTTAGAAATGTACCTATTCTCTTCTACTTAGGAATCTACTCAGAAAACTTATTTACTATAACATTAACAGCCTAACGAATGTGCAGAATAAATATTTGATGGAATTTATAAGTTATACACAATTCAGGATGAATGAGTTAGGAAAAAGCAAAGCTTTTATGTATATTACTAGGAGGTAAGCTTCCTAGTAAGTTAATTCTTTATTTTCAGCTTTTGCACTAATGTCTCCTCCTCTGATATAGCTGTGAATATTTCCCATTCATATACATTGTTGTTACATTCTCTTGAGCCCTGATGGCTTTAAAGCCATAATGGAGGGAAGCCAAGGCTCATTTTGTTCTCAGATAGGAACTATTTACTCCGTGTCTCAAAGCAGGGCTATTAATAATCCTGATGGGCACTTCTACACAAGACACTACGTCGCCGTAGGAATGAATTTTGATGACGTAGCACTGGCGGGCAAAAACCCTGAAACCACAGTTACATCTTCATAGTGACATGCTCCCTCAGTACAGTGTGTCACTACAGTGACATAGTGGATAAAAATAAGCATGCACCACACAGATGGTGCAGTATGGGCTATTATTGGGCTATTATTACACCCAATTATTGCACCCAGTTAGTGCAGTAACAATGATGCCGCACATGTAGACACTCTTAATGAGATGTAATATAATTTAGTAAGAAATTCAATTAAAAATGGTTGTTTGACTGCACATATACACCCATTGACTTTCCAAAATAAACCCATGCCCCACCCAAATGAATTGTGGTGTGTGTCAGATACATAACTAGTTTTCCTGATAAATGGTCTGGTGTCATCTGATATAGGTCTTTAAAAAAGAAAAATATTCCCCCTCTCTGGTTTTGGTGTTAATAAATGGACATACTTTTTTAGGAAGTGATGACTATGCTAAACTGAAAAGCTACACATTTATCATGCATCTATATATTCTACATGCAAACCGTCCATTGAGGTATCCACCATGGACTTTATCTTTTATTGCAATTCTGTTTAGAGCTCCAGGATCTGCTGAAATTGGACATTCCTATTGGAAAACATATTGTGTCACCTGAAGCTGTATTAAAAGGACACTTTTAATACACTATGCAATAATATATTTAAAATTATGGTCAAAGTTGTATTAGTCACATGGTCCTGTACAAAGCACATTTGTAGCCACAACAAAGGGTACCTTAGAAGGTTAAAAAAAATGCCTTTAATATTTTTTCTGGAAAACATTAGTTCAATTGTATAAAAACTGACATTTCAATATGTGCTTCACTTAATTAGGAGCATTTTAAGTGGAATACATTTTGAAATGAATAGTTTGGGTAGGACAACCTAGTCCATTTCCTAACCTCCTAACCCATGCCGCCTTTTTTTGGGGGTGGGGTGGGGCGCTGTACCTATCTGATCATTTATAACTTTAGGTCAATAATCCATGCCTTTGAATCATCCAGACTGGCTCATTGCAATGTGCCCTGTTTGAAAGCTATAGCTACAGCTGGTGAAAATTTTGGTCACTCACCTTTCAGACAGTAATAACCTCAGAGAACATATGACACTAACCCTCCAAGAACAGCCTTCTTAATTACCCTTGGGCACAATTCAAGTAGTTAACTTTGACTCTGATATGTAAATTCTTATATAGCTGACTTGACTTACTGATGCTGTTGATTGCATTTTTCTCTCTTTTATGTGCTGTCACAACAGTTGTGAAAAGCTGGAGTTCTTAAGTGAATAGACTACAGATTTTGATATTTGAGGGGAAATCTCATTTCTTCCATATCCTGATAATAAAAGAACTTAAAGTTGATACTCCCCTGCAAAAATATAATTGAGAATGTAGCTAAATATGTGAGGAGATTTTGGGGTTTAGGGTTGTGTCCTTTCTTTTTTGTAGTGGAGACCTCTTTTTTTCTTTTGGGGGAGCCTTCATAATGCACAAATTCTCTGAAACATATTTGAATATTTTTGTATAAATCACCTAAAGAATAATTTCCTCAGAGAAGAGAAAGGTTGTCACTTAGTAAACTTTAATTCCACAAATATAAATGCCATAAAATGAAACACTTAAAAGTTCATCTACCTGTTTAAGAACCAACCATCAGGAAGTAAATGTAATCCTTATAGTGGCATTGACATTAGATATTACTTGCTAAGCTTGTAGGCAAGAGCTCTTTCACCTCTCAGAGCAGACAAAAAGGAAAATCTACCAAAAGGGAAATAGAAATACCATAAGCCACAGTGCATGCTTACTTTGAAAAAAAACATATTCAAGGGCTTCTGTGATTTTTGCAAAATAGGTGATATCACCTGGTTTGCCAAGGACTACATATGCTTCCTCATAAATCAATCAATAAAAAAATAGGATTGTTAAAATATGTAACATGAATATATCAGAATGGACTGATAGTCATTCATTTGTAGAAATTGTACCTTTACCAATGCACTACAAACCTAGAAATGGATATATAGCCCTCTTTCTTTAGCATCAATAGATAAATATGTAACCTTTCCTTGAATCTAATAGAAGAAAGTAAATTCTTAACTTTTAAAAGTAAGCCTGAGAAAAACTGAATGGTAAGCTGATACCAATCAAATGTATATACTATTTAATTTTGAAACAAAAAGTATTCATTTGTAATGGTCTAAAATCTTGAACAGCTTTATATTTGTAGTTTCTACTGTAAGAACAGTGACTCTCCCAGGAAAAACTGAATGTCTGTATGTGGTCTATATATATGAATATAGTTGCTTAAAGAAGTGGAAGAAGGACATAAAAATGTGGAGCAGAGTAATTATCAGAAGTAGCTAAGTAAAGGGCAGTTCATAGATTTATAGATGCTAGGGTCAGAAGGTACCTCAACAAATCATCAAGTCCAACCCCCTGCATAGGCAGGAAAGAGTGGTGGGGTCGGATGGCCCCAGCCAGATGCCTATCTAGCCTTTTTTATCCCTTCCCCCACCCCGAGGTAGGGATGAGCACCACCTCCCTTGGAAGCCCATTCCAAATTTTTGCCACCCTTACCATGAAGAAGTTTGTCCTGATATCTAGCCTAAATCTGCTATCTGTCCATTTGTGACCATTGCTCCTTGTTGCACCAAGAGGCGCCCTGGTGAACAGAGCATCTCCAATTCCTTGCTGTTCCCCCCTAATGAATTTGTAGGTGGCCACAAAATCACCTTTCAGGCTTCTCTTGTGGAGGCTGAAGAGGTCCAGGTCCCTCAGTCTCTCTTCATAGGGCTTGTCCTGTAAGCCCCTAACCATATGAGCAGCCCTCCTTTGGACCCTCTTAAGTCTATCAACAACCATCTTGAAGTACAGTGCCCCAAACTAGGTGCAGTACTCCAACTGTGGTCTGACCAATGCCACATAGAGGGGAGGTATCACCTCTTTGGTTCTATTTTTCATGCATCTGCCAATGCATGATAAAGTGCTGTTAGCTTTGCTGATGATTTCATCACACTGATGACTCATCTTCATCTTGGAGTTCACTATGACTCCGAGATCCCTTTCCATTTCTGTGCTGCTGAGAGTGCAACTTCCCAGCCAGTAGGTGTGCTGGATATTTTTGCAGCTTAGGTGCAGCACTCTGTACTTGTCCTTGTTGTACTGCATCCTCTTGTGTACTGCCCACTTTTCTAATCTTTCCAGGTCCGTCTGCAATCATTCCCTAGCCACCATAGTGTGCACTTCACCCCACAATTTAGTATCATCTGCAAACTTGGACAGAGTACACTTCACCCCCACATCCAAGTCACTGATGAAGATATTGAGGAGTATAGGTCCAAGGACTGAACCCTATGGGACCCCACTACCCACATCTTTCCAGGTTGATACCAACTATCTACTACCACTCTCTGGGTGTGACCACTAAGCCAATTTGCCACCCACCAGACCATGTAAACATCTATGTCACAGCCTCTTAATTTATTTATGAAAATGGGATGAGATACCACATCAAAGGCCTTGCCAAAATCCTAGAAAATGGCATCTACCTCTACTCCTGTGCCTAAGCATTGTATGACCCTGTCATAAAATGAAACCAGATTGGTCAGGCATGATCTACCTTCTGCAAATCCATGATGGTTTCCCTGCTGCATTATTTTTCCTGTCGGACTCCCACAAATATGATCTTTCAAAGAATATTTTCAAAGACCTTCCCAACTATGCAGGTGACACTGACTGGCTTCTAATTCCTTAGATTCTCCTTCCTCCCTTTCTTGAAAATAGGGATCACATTGGCCCTGTTCCAGTCCTCCAGGACCTGATCCAAGCACCACAAGCACTCAAACAGCCATGCCATTGGTTCCGCTACGACACTGGCCAATTCCTTCAGTACTCTCAGATGAAGCTCATCCAGGTCTGCTTACTTAAACATATCCAGTCCATCCAAGTGACTCTGCACCAAGTCAACATCTACAGTTGGAGGGCTGGTGTCCCTCTGATGCACATCTAAGAACCCCTTAGGAGACTTATTGTGACCCCTGTTCAGGAACACCGAGTCAAAAAACTCATTGAATAGCTCAGCCTTATCCTCCCTGTCTGCTACTAATTGCTCCTTCTTGTTCAGTAAGGGTCCTATGTTGTCCTGCACATTGCTTTTATTCCCTACATACCTAAAAAAATACTTTTTTGTTGTCTTTAATTTGTGTTGCCAGCCTCAGCTCTGTAGTTGCTTTCATCTTTCTAACTGCCTCTCTGCAAGTGTGTGCCAATTAGGTATACCCCTCCTTGGTAGCTTCCCCCTGCTTCCACTGCCTATTATGCCTTCTTTTTTTTGCCCTTAGGCTCCCCTGGATTTCCCTGTTTACTAAGGAAGTTTTTTGGCTCCTTTTCAAAAGTCCTTTTTTAAATATATAGGGAGGATGAAGAAAGAACCGGGAAATGTGGGGCCCCTGCAAGATCCTCTGGGCGATCTGGTGGTTGTGCCAGAGGAGAAAGCAAACCGCTTTAACCAGTTCTTCACCTCCGTTTTCTTGGCCAGGGACTGGGACTTCCCCACCGTAATGTAAGATGGACTTGAGGGGAACGCCTCCAGACCTCAGGTTGGGGAGGACTGGGTTAGAGAGCTTCTGGAGGGGCTAGATGTGTTCAAATCAGCGGTTCCAGATGCTCTCCACCCCTGGGTGTTGAGGGAGCTAGCAGGGGTTATTGCAGGGCCCTTGGCACAGCTTTACAAGCGCTCATGGTGCTCAGGCCTGGTGCCAGATAATTGGAAGATAGCCAATGTGGTCCTCATCTTTAAAAAAGGGAGGAGGGAGGACCCGGGCAACTATAGGCCCGTCAGTCTTACCTCAATCCTAGGGAAACTCTTTGAGAAGATCATTATGGAGCACATCTGCAATGGGCCGGCCTCAGAGATGATGCTCAAGGGCAACCAGCACAGTTTCATTAGTGGCAGGTCATGTCAGACCAACCTGATTGCCTTTTATGATCAGATCACAAAAGCATCGGATGCAGGTGTTGCCATGGATGTAGTCTTTCTGGATTTCAGCAAGGCCTTTGACACCATCTCCCACCCCATCCTTATTAAAAAATTGGGCAACAGTGGCATTGATGCCTACACAGTCAGATGGATTGCAGATTGGCTGAAGGGTCGCACTCAGAGGGTGGTGGTGGATGGGCCATATTCGACCTGGGGAGAAGTGGGAAGTGGAGTTCCCCAGGGCTTGGTCCTTGGGCCCGCACTGTTCAATTTCTTTATCAGCGATTTGGACGATGGGGTGAAAAGCAACCTGTTTAAATTCGCTGATGATACCAAAATTTGGGCTGAGGTGAGCATGCTAGTAGGGAAAGAAAGACTGCAGCAAGACCTGGATAGGTTACAGGGGTGGGCTAGCAAAAACAGGATGCTTTTCAATACTGAAAAGTGCAGGGTGCTACACTTGGGCAGTAGTAACCAGCAGCACAGTTATAGAATCTTCTTGAGACCACGGAGGCAGAAGGGGATCTTGAAGTCATTATTGACTCCAAGATGAACATGGGCCGACAATGCGAAGTCACGGTTGGCAGGGCTAACCGGCCCTTGTTGTGCATCCACAGGTGCATCTCAAGTAGAGCCAGGGAGGTGATCCTCCACCTCTATGCGATGCTGGTCGGCCACAGCTGGAGTATTGTGTCCAGTTCTGTGCGCCCCACTTCAGGAGGGATGTGGACAACATTGAAAGGGTCCAGAGGAGGGCCACCTGTATGATCCAGGGACAACAGGGCAGACCCTACAATGAGAGACTGTGGGACCTGAACCTGTTCAGCCTTCACAAATGAAGGTTGAGGGGGGACCGGTTACAGTCTATAAACTCACTAGGGGGGACCAGAAGGGTTTGGAAGAGACCTTGTTTTCCCTTAGCGCCCCCTGGCATAACAAGGAATAATGGCCACAAGTTGTTGGAGAGTAGGTTTAGATTAGACATCCGCAAGAACTACTTCACAGTTAGGGTGGCTAGGATCTGGAACCAGCTTTCTAGGGAAGTGGTGCTGGCTTCTACCCTGGGGATCTTTAAGAGGAGGCTTGATACCTACCTAGCTGGGATCAATTGAGCCCAATTTTTAATCCTGCCCAGGCAGGGGTCAGACTTGAAGATCTACAAGGTCCCTTCTGACCCTACTTCTATGATTCTATGATTCCCCCTTTTCCCTCATACTGGGGTATCCTCCCTCTGTGCCCAAAGGATCACTTCCTTTAGGATTAGATAATTAGATAGTTGAATTACATAACCCAATTATGTAAAAGAATAAGAAAAATTCAAAAAGGGCTTTGTTACATATGAAGTACAGAAACATTAACCTCTGCTAACCTCTCTTACACTGCTTGTATTGATGTCTGTCTTAAATAACTATCTAGGGATAATATTTGACAATATCTTGTAGTGCACTAACTGTACAGTTGGGAGAGAAATATATGATATAGTTGGAAGTGATTGGAGTTTGGACCATAAATAACCCTTAAGCTCCCTTCCAATCTTATTATTCTATGAACTGTATTGCAGCTTCCTTTTTTTTTTCCTTTGGCCTACCCAGGAACATACAAAAAAATCTATCAAGAATGGGAAAGATTGGGTGAGAGGGGCAGGGGAGGGAGCCTTGGTATCAGAAGGGCTTTCTCTTTGCTGCATATTGTCAAGATAGAGTTGGACAACAGCTGAGTAGAGTTTTAAGACAGAAACAATTTTTGGAGACTTAAGAGGAAATGCATAAAAAACAAACAAAACAAACCATAAATAGAATCCATCCTTCTTTTACTTTATTTGGGCACATACAGTTGTTACACTTAGAAGTTCAGGAGTTTAGATCAGGTAAAAAATGGCCACCTAATCTAATTCAGTGATTAGATAGGTGCTGGGTGCCCAATCTAAGGTAAGTCTCAATAATAGGGAGTAGCAGGGGTGATCAGGGAGGGGATAGCAGGATCATAGAGGGGGTTGATGGAATTGGGGGGCTAGCAATGTCCATGGGGAGCTTGAAAGGATCAAGGTGGTAGTGGGGTCCTTGGGAGGGTTTATCTGCAGAGGGGTTTCTGGGGTACACAAGGGAGTTGAGGGGGGATTACGAGGCTCTGTCAGAGGGCTTGGGGGATCAAAGGAGCTTGGCAGAATTGGAGAGTCTCTACAATCCTGCCAAGCCCTCAGACCCCCCAACTCCCACTCCTGCCCCTAAATCCTGCAAACTGCTTATGGTGCAGTTTTACTAGTGCTTGCCATTGCTGACAGCCTGATCACAATAAGCTGGGGTGGAGGAAGGGGTAGGTGGATCACGGTGGAGGATGCTAGTGGCTCTAATGGGGGAATTGGCAGGGTTGGGGTGGGACTAGTGGATCTGTGAGGGGGTTGGAGTTTGACAGGGGTTTGGTGGAATTGGGAGGGAGGTGTCTTTCTTCCCTGATCAGGGGTTATTTTGGCTCCCCAAACCTCCCCAACCCCAGACCAAAACTCCCTCCCCACAGCTGAATAACCTCCTCTCTGATCCTGGCAGTCCCTTCCTGGACCCCAACTTACTTCAGTGGGGCTCCTGGAACCAGCAAATGCCACCAAGAGATAATTTGTGGGTTCAGGGTGGGGGTTTGCAGATTCAAAAGGCCTACCTGGTCTCTGGGGGGTGGTTTTCTGGGGTAGGGAAAGGGGTCACGGGACTAAAAATAGTTCAGTGCCTGGCAGGGGGGTTAGAGACAATACAGCTGTTGGGCTGGAGTACAGCTGCATTTTCCCATCCCTGGTCTGTTCCAAATGTGTACAAATGTTTAGTTAGATTGGTTTAACTGTGCCCAATCTAACTTAGTACACCTCTCAGGTGAACTAAATTTAGATTGGGTTGGACATTTTAAAACCAATATAACCTTTAGGTGATGTCTGTATAGTTCAACACTTAAATTGACCTACCTAGGGAATCTAAGTGCAAGATCCTCATATAGGTGAAATAAGTTAGATTGGGTGGCCCTTATTAATCCAATCAAACCTCTGAAATGCCTGTATTTTTATTCTCTACTTCAATGTCCTATTGTCTTACAAAGAAAATGATGCATTTAATTTTCAATTCGAAAGACACATTGCACTTAATCCTTTAGGGTGAATTTTATGTTAAGAAAACAACTAAATAGTCTAATACTACAAAAGGATATTAGTATTATTTTTCATAAAAGTACTCCTTAGGCTCTAATGAAGCACTACCTTGAATATATAGTCTTGTTAAAGTAGGTATACTGAAGGTAAAGAAATCTGAGCCCTGACAGATCAAGTTAGGAAATAAAAATCAAAGCCAAAGCCAAAACCATATTACTGGTCTGCTTATACTGAAGAATTGTTAGCTTGAGCACTGATGAGTGTAACCAATGTAATATTGCATTGTAAAAAGCTGAATGGATTTTGAAGAAGAAAAATGCACAGTAGAAATGGGAGCTACTGATTGGGGAAAAAGGTATAGCAAGTGAGAGAGAATGTTTAATGTTTACTCCCCTCCTCCCCGCACACTTCAGTGTCTTGTTTGACCACAAATAGATTTAAACTTTTAAGAAATAATTAGGACTGAAAGTATGGCAGAATATTTAGAATTTAGTTGGAAACATTTTTTGCTACCTATGCTATGCAGCAAACTCCATTCAGGATATTACATGGTCTTTTGAGAGTCAGTCATTTGGGGCTTTGCCATATATGTTATCAAGGTAATGTCAATCATTTGTGGCTTCCCTATCAATCATTTGAACAACTTCTGCCTCTAGATGGAGGTAAATTTCAGGCGACTGAGAGATGCTGTAATTGATCGATACTCCTAATGTGGACAAAGCCTTAGAGAGGTTGAACAGACAATCTCTCCTTCTCTGGAGTGGGGAGGGGAGGGGGGGTGAGGAGTGACAGTCAGTCCAAATAATAACAAGCCAGCACCTCCTCCATGTCTCTCACTAACACGGGAAAGTATGGCCTGAGTTAACAAGTCGAAATGTGTATATCCTTCATTCAGTATTGCTATCTGTTTCCCTACCTGCATCACTCTGCTACCACAAAAGCTAACAAATGAATCCAGATACACAAGATAATTTGAAAAGATTTTCAAAATGGAAAAAAAAAATCCCCCAATATGACCAACCTGGCTTAACTTCCCAAGCTATACTGACAGGCCCTCAAATTATCTGGATTAGAAACCTCTCTTCCTGTCCTATAATTTCACTGATTTTGTATGGGACCTTTCCTAAGAAATGCAAAAAAATCTTCTTCAAAAAAGGATAATTTCAAATAGAGATAAAATTAAATTAAAATAAGTAGATTTGCTGTTGGATGCACAAATTCATTTACATGAAATGGACTTGCATTTATGTGAAGGCAGAATTTAGCTCAAACAGCTGGCTATTTGTAAAGATATAAAATCTATGTTTCTCAATTTTTAAAAAAAAATAATTGTCATGATGGAATAGTTCCAGGAAATTTTAAGCCATCACTTTATTGCTGACACTTTGTTTCCATCAACTCCAGGAGCATGTTATTTCCTTTCTCATTTCCCTGCAAGAATTGTTATATATATTCCACAGTAAATTTCCATCCCCATGCCTTTCGTTCCCCATCATACTTCAGAGCAGAGAATCTATTCCAATCCATGTGACTTCCTGGAATTAGCTTTTGGTTATTTAATTCAGTGATAAATTTTAAGCTTGTGGGTCCCATAGGTGAAATCTCATTGATTTAATTCTTTCCCCAGGTAATGCTTCTCTGTGCTTTTACTGATTTAAGCTGCAAAATATAAGCAGCCATTGAAAGTTAAAAATCTGCATTGCCAGTCATTGTTTTACAACAATTGCTTGTTACAGCGGCTACAAGGGCAAGGAAGCTGTCATGTTGTTTGATAGAAGATTATACAAGCCATAATCTTTAAAGTGTGTTTTATGAAACCAGCTAACATTTATGCCTGCTTTCTTTTTTTGTAGGAGAGTCATCAATGTAGCTAGGTAATATGGAACATTCATTCAAATGGTGCCAGAAATCATTTAAAAAACAATAAGTCAGAATCATACAGCTCCTTTCATTTCAGGCATCTAGAAATTATTCTTTGTTGCCTATCTAGGCTTACAAGTAAATATAAATTATACATTTGGATTTTGAAATATTATTTGTACATAATATACTATCTCAAATTGAATTCAGCATCTGCCAAGGCAATAAAGAGTTATTTGGAAAAAGAATATAAAGTTAAAAAAGTGAAGGTCGATATGAGATTTACTTTAAGTGGAAATATACTTGGCGCCTATTTTATTCATACACAAATACTTGTATTTGAAAGAAACATTTTATGTTTTGATGAGAAAAATATCCTCCATGAAACATTGGAACAAAGTCTGAATATTTTATAATTTTAGTAATTCCAGTTGTTTTTATCTTAGCTTTTTTGTTTTTGTTTTTGTTTTTTACTGTTCTTTCATGATTTTATACCTGGCTTAGTTTGGGCTATGAAGTAAAATTTAATATAATTTCAGAAGCTTAATAAAGTAGTGATGAAAAGTCTGTGAATTTCATGTTATACCTGACTCTTAAATTTAAAATAATTTACAATATGTCACACAGTGTATCGCTCAAACAAAGTTCCCTGAGTTCTATCTATTGTCCTCTCAAATTACTCACTAGCCAAAAAAACTATGTAGGATGGTCATGGAGATAGCTGGCCAGTAAAAAGAAATGATGGCTACCAGCTGCCATAAGAGTGCACACTGGAATACAAAGATATTAAAGGAAGATGTATACACTGCTTTGCTAATCCTATTTTTAAACTAACGTTTTATTACTACTCCATTAATTTGATATAATGTCTTTGGTGAAGGACAAATTATTTTTGCATTGGGTAATGGCAATGCAGTTAAGTTTAAAAAAAAAAAAAAAAACTCAACAAACTGCTAGGTGAAGAGGGACTTGAGAGAACACACTTCAACTTTAAAAAAAAAAGCACAATAGAAAAACAACAACAAAAACCCCAAAACAAAAATAGGTACAGAACATACCAATCAAACAAGAGCAACACAGAATATGGAAACTAGTGAAGACCAACATATTTCCTTTGACTTAGTTAATTGGATTTGTACTAGCTGAGAATCTGTATACTGTAGGGAAAATTTTGTAGAACACTGAAAAGCTTCTGGAATAAGAAAACACACAAGAGTATAGGAAAAACAATGTGAAGTGGAGAGCAACTGTGTCCAGTTTTGGGCACCACACTTCAAGAGGGATGTGGATAACCTTGAGAGGGTCCAAAGGAGGGATACTAGTATGGTTGAGGGCCTGCAGGTAAGACCCTATGAAGACAGACTGAGGGACCTGAATCTCTTCAGCCTCCGCAAGAGAAGGCTGAGAGGCGATCTTTTGGTTGCCTACAAACTCATCAGGGTGGGGTCAGCAGGGAAAAGGGGATACTTTGTTTACCAGGGCACCCCTTGGGGTTACCAGAAATAACAGCCACAAACTGAAGGAGAATAGATTTAGATTGGACATAAGGAAGAAACTCTTTATGGTGAAGGTTGCCAAAATATGGAATGGGCTTTCAAGGGAGGTGGTGCTTTTGCCTGTCTTGGAGGTGTTCAATAAGAGATTAGACAGGCATCTGGCTAGCGTTACTTAACCCCAGTGCTATTTCCTTCCTGAAGCAGGGGGTCAGAGCCAATGATTTACCAGGTCCCTTCCAACCCTATAAATTTATGAAATAAGAGCCCACATAGCAAACTATGTTTTTCTTTTTAGGATGGAAATGAATTTAATGAGTTTTTGAGCAACTTTAAATTAGATACTAACTTGTGTTCTTTCCTGGACTTAGGCCAAAATAGTGAAAGAAATTGAAAATGAGAAAAAGAGAGAGGGAAGACTGGTGTGGATTACGGAGAGCAAAGAGAATGAGTCTGGGAGGGGAAGAAATGAGAGCATGCCAGAGCAAAATGTATTTCTGCAAACAGCTTTGATTATGACTTCCCATCACTCAGGCTTCAGGGCAGAGTGTGAAGGAGCCATCTGTCAGTTCTTTTACCTCCAAAGTAACTTACTACTGGTAGCACAATTGTCCCAGGGGTGGCACTGAAGATGTCACATTCCATTCCATTTTAACAAGAAATATCAGTCTTAGCTGCCCAATATCTTTAAGATTTCATTTGTTTGTTGCTTCAGTGACTTTATAGTCTGAAATATAAGCCCATAAGTTAGTCTCCTTGAATGATTTTCATGTTTGACCCCGTGGGTAATATTTTTATCTTGGACTCATTTTAATAACAGTATTGATTGTTTATCTTTACTACCCATTGACCGCTCAGTCTCTGGCCTCAAATGAATGAACAAATAATGAGTTAATAGACTAAAAAAATCATTTAAGTTGACAAAGTTTGTTTAACAATGCACAGTAAAATATGGCTCTATGACTAGATAACATATCATAGCTAGAATTTCATTGAATAGCAAAACTGTCTACCCAACAATTATTCTAGCCTATTTTAATGAAAGAGGTCAAGGTGAATTATCTGCTCTGAAAGAATTAAGCATACATACATTTTAATTTTATGCAAATCAGGGACTATTTTGTTTGTATATCATGTAGCACTATTGTATGTTGTGTAGCACCATTGGGCTCCTTGAAGCTACTGCAAAGCTAATAATAGTGATATGATGAAGACAGAAATCCAGGGTGATTGACAAATAAATTATCATGTACTTTCTGAAAAATCTTTTGCAAACATTTCTAAGCTAGGCTGCTGCAAATACCTACATATTTGTATTTGTTTCTCAAGAATACACAACACAGTCCTTCAGCATCTGAGGGTGCTTTGCTCCTGACCACCCTCCCTCTCTCCACCCTCTACCTCCAAGACACAGTGTGTCTCTCCAACTGGACTCTTCTGCTCCAGCCAAGCAGGAAGTGGAACACACACCCTTCACGGTCTTCACTGAACTACAAAGAGAGAGAGCCTGTGAGGCTGTCTGGGACAGCCAATAGGGGCTGCCTATGCACTGCTACCATCTGTTGCCAGGCAGACTGAAGGAGCCTGCAGAGCTTGCTGAGATGTATGCATAAGCACTCTGGCTGCACAGTATCAGTACTGCAAGCTCTCTGCTCTTCAAGGGTTCAGCATTTGAATGTCCATTTGGCAGCCTCAGCTGTTAATCCTGGGAACTACAATAAGAGTTGCACAAAACTATCCTTTTTAGCTGTTCAAGTACTTGTTTGTGAAAACAAACATCCTTGAAGGCTTTTTCAAAAATTCAAAAGTTTCAGCACTTATGTTGTCATGCTGGAGCCAAAGATTAGCCTGATCCTTGCCAGATGGCCAAAATATATTTCTGAGTATTCAGTGATCAGGTACTAACACTGTAGAAATAACTAACTATATAAATATTGCACAGAAGTTTAGATTTATAGTGGAGGAGGTTGAGTATTCACAGAATTGGTAAATCACCTTTTCCCTGCGACTGAAAAAAAAATCACCATAGAAAAACTCATTTTTGAGGTGTTCCTTATTTAATCCTACCATGGTATCACACAATTGTCATTCTCTTTGCAAGACAAGTTTGCTGTATAGCAAAATAGCAACTCTGGAAACTGTGTGCGTACATGTAAAAATGCTAAAAACAGATAAGTTTCCAAATAATATCATTTATCAATCTTAAAACTGTCTAGCAACAGCATAAGTCAGGTTAAGGCTGATTGTCCCATGTGCTTAAGAAGCCATAAACATAAAGTTAATGAAAACTGTAACTCCTCAGAGACCTTACAAATCATGCTTAAACTGGACACCCAGATTTAAAAAACCAGCCACTTTTTAAACTCTGGCTTATTGTTTTCCTTTTGCATATTCAGTCAGTGCTGAGGACATTTAACTTATTCATGCATTTTTTCTTCTCCTTTTTCTCATGGGAAGGCTATGTTGTCTTATTTCCTCCTGTCCTTTTAGGTACTGTTATCAGTAATCTAATTGGACCTGAACTGGGTCATCTTCTCTCACTGCCCAGTACAAAGGGCTTAATGGAAACAGTAGTGGGGAAATGGGTATATCAAGCACTCTCCTTAATACATTCTTCCATTTTTCCTGTGTTCTGCAAAACAGAAAGAAAGCCCATTGGCTATTAACTCCTATCATGCTATTTAGGACTTGCCTTCTTAGAGTCATGGAACAGAACCAGTGACAAATAATATACATCTTTTTCTCCCACTACTTCCCCTTCCCCTCTCCCCATGTCAGGGTCATGGTTGAATTAGAATTAAAGTCCTTTATGTAGTCTATAGGATTCATAAGAACCCTAAACTTCCACAGTCTTATCATCAGTCCTTCTTCCTTGCAAATTCCATGGGATAAAGAGACTCTAACTATCCTGGAACCACTTAGGGAATACTTCTGCTGGAAAGGGAACTGGGGAAGACAACCTGAGTCTTTGGAGGACCCCCTTCTAAGCCTTGCAACAGTCATATCCTTCAAAGGACATTGCAGGAGCTATGTTGGAAGACAGTTTCCAAGTCTGTTTCACCTGATTTTCGCTTCATTACAAAGTAGGCAAGTAACAGCAAATCCCGGGTTTTCGTTTGCATCATATGAAGTAGCCTCTTTTAAAGCACCTCTAATAGTGGAAAAGGGATGGGCTAAAACTCAGGTAAAAGTAAAGATTTAACTGAGAAACATATATGTGGAGCATCCAAGGATCTTCAAATTACAAGAATGGCTTACAACTGCACCAAAGCTGCAAGTTCTGTACTGTGTTGGGTCATAACTCCATCAGTTTTGCCTCTCCTTAGTTTCTGTCTACTTTCTATTCTGCAGTGGGACACTGCAGAAGGGCAAAAAAAAAGGGCACAGATTGGAAAAGAAAGTTTGCTTTGGGTTTTGTTCTATTTTTTGTCCCCCCCCCCTTCTGATTTGTTTTATTGGACCTAGCCAAATACAGCAGTGCTCTTTTATCAGCATGTGGGCTAAGAATATCAACTATATTGCCATCTTCAAGCTAGGTAGTGTCAAGATCCAATCTTTTGTGTTAACAAGCTTTGTTAGACTGCTGTTCTCTTTCCTTAGCAGTCATTTCAGACACTTTTTTTCTTTTCCCTCTCCATCACTGGCTGGTGATTCTTTTTCTGACAGGAATCACTGACTGAACTCTTGTGGCTGAAATAATGGCATACCACATGTAATGCTCCATTGGATGTTTTAAGCAATCTGACAATGGGAAGTTTGTCTAGAAACAGCACCAGTATCTCTAAGCTCCTATGTGCTTTTCTACCATGTCTGACTCACTTTTATATTCCTACTCAGGCTGTCAAAAGGCTGATATAATAACACTGCTATTTGTTGGGTTTTCATTTAGATGGTCTTATAGGAGACTTTCCTCTCATTCTGACAGTCCATTGCAGTGAATTTTAACTACCCACACAAATCTAATTAATGTATTAAAAGAACTCACTTTTTTCCTTAGTATTTTGATAGCACCACTGAAAAGGCAACATTTTAAAATCATAACTCTCAGTATACATTCTGTTGAAATGCAATCCAAGGAAGAGAACCTGAGATTAAAGTGGAATGGTAATTTTCTCTGGGTTTATGACTCGCATACCTTTAGAAAACAAATTATGGCTACATTATACACTGGAGATAGGCATTAATTAATGTATTAAAACTTTGTTAATATGAACCACAAATGATCAGCAAGGTTCCAGTTGTTGTCAAGCCAAATCTGCAACTCTTTATGTCTTTCTTGTTTATTGCTATGAAACTGTAATTACTGCTGAATCATAAGAGTATTAAATTATTCTTACTAGTTGGCAATAAAGTATGGCTCCAGTTTGGATTACTTGCCTCTATCTTGACTTGATCTCTACCTCTTTTAATTCATTCTTTTTAACTAGATGATCTTTGCAGTTTTTTACTTTATGGCCAGGGTCAGAAATTGCATATAAACTGGTATAAGTAATCAGGAACTGGTTCAAATCTGTAACATAACTGAAGTTCAGTGCTCAAAAAACACCTTTCAAAAGTGGCTGAAACCAGTTTAAGATAAACCTGGATGGATATAGTATCAGACTTAACAGATTTTAGGTTTAATTGATTTCTTGAACTTCTATCCTAGATCTCTTCCAGATTCAAGTTAACTTATAGTCCCAGAGCATCCCAAGATGACTGTCATCACCACCACAACCCCCCTGCCCTCCTCCCATGCTCTCCACCCAGCCCCCTTGCAGGATGGGTAGGCTAACCTTGGCCCAAACTGTTTGATCCAGCTGAGAAAGGAGATGTGCCCTAGTGCGCTCCAGCTTCTGGCCTATGCTACTACAGGCATTTCTGTAATCAAAAGTGGATGTCTGTTCACTTGGTTGTTGCTTCAATCTATGCAGCCTAGACTAATCTGTGAAAATTGAATCACTTCAGCCTTGAGCTTTTTGACAATCTGTACTTAGCTTATTTCACAATGAGATACTGCAGTAAAAAAAAAATGGGGGGGGGGAGTAGTCAAATTCATGGCTGATAGGTCTGTTAATAGCTATCGAACAAAACGTTTAGAAATGTTTCCTTTGGCTTCTCTAAGCCATAATGGTAGATGGCAGGGACAGTAATGAATATGGGATAGATCACTCTGGATATATCCGATTCAATGCTTTCCCACTGAAGCATCTGCACTTGTCACTGTCAGAGACAGAATATTTGGCTAGAGGGACCATTGATCTGACCTAGTTTGGCACTTTTTGGAATCATCCAGATGAGCACTCGTGCAGTTTATGGCACCACAGACACATCTGCAGCACTGCAAGCCATGTATGTTACACATGCAGGCATTCCCTGTGTTGCCAGAGATCCCTGTGTCAAAAAAAACACACTAGAAATCAGTGGGGCAGCGCACATAATGGCAGTATGTGCTATGTGAAATCAGAGCCTGGCCAGCCAGAGCCATGTTCCAGCTGCTGGTCAGGCTCTCCACTCCCAGATCAGTGTTGCTACAGCTCTGGTAAGCTCCCCAGGACCTTAGATAAGGCTGCTGGGGCCACCCAGCTACCTCTACCTCACCCAGAGCAACTTGCTGCACACCAGGGCTCACATGCAGGGGGCTTCCCCAGAGTTAATTGGCAGTGACACAAATATATGTCCCTAACTTATAAGCAACCACATGCTCCTTCTTTTGCATTCTTTCTGTCCCAACAAATTCTTTGTTATAGTCTTGATAATCATAGAAAACTAGAGCTGGAAGGGAACTCAGGAGGTCATCTAGTCCAACCCCCTGCTCAAAGCAGGACCATGCATAACTAGATCATCCCGGCCAGGTCTTTGTCTAACCAGGTCTTAAAAACCTCTAAGGATAGAGATTCCACCACCTCTCTGGGTAACCTGTTGCAATGCTTTCCTACCCTCCTCATGAGAGAGTTTTTCCTAATACAGATTCAACTTAAACTTTGCTTGCTGCAATTTGAGACCCTTGTTGCTTTTTCTGTCATCTGCCACCACTGAAAACAGTCTAGCTGCATCCTCTTTGGAACCATCCTCCAGGTAATTGAAAGCTGCTATTAAATCCCTTCCTGACTTCAGTATCACCAAACTGAAAATCCCAAGAGGTTATAGAACTTTTGAAGTCTTTGTAACTGTTCCTCATATCTGGCCTTACTATCTCAGTATTGGGTTTTCTTTTGCCTTGTAACTTCAAAAAGCTGAACCAGATCTCTCTGGAGAGCATAAGTATTCCCAGCCTGCATATTACATTGATTTCAATGGAGCTGAAGTCCAGATGAAGATCTATCCCAGTCTGTGTACCAGCTTCCATCCTAAGACAAAGAGCATAGGAATCCTACTCAAAATTCCCTTCCTATAAAGGTCTTTCATAAATTTAATGTACCTTTCCTTAGATTTTGGCTGAGTTCTCCCTTTTCTACCTAATGATGGCACTTCTAAAGGAAAAGGACTTTTGTCTGTGTAAAATTGTGGGATTAGGGCCAAAATGTTTGCATTTGTCTCATAAACATTGTTATATTACATAAATAAATGAGTGTACTCATGAAAATTAAATGTTATGTAGTAACTAATTCATTTAACAGTCATTGAATTTTACACTAATTGCTTTATGAGATTAATGAATTTACATAGTTACTTGAGTTTCACATTTCTTGGCAAGGCATGGTGTAAGAATCTAAGAAAACCAGTTCACAAGCTTCATTTTCTGAGAGGCAACCGAGAAAAAATGTTTTCCTTGTAGCACTGAATGCTGTATTAAGGATTTGTTCAAGGAATATGTTGTTCTAACTAGAATAAAATAGCAAATAACTGTTTACTTAAGAAAAATAGTTTTCCAAACTTTAATTTAGAGAAGGATCCATGTCTCATAGGAATATTGTTGTTTTCAGGATGTGCTGTCCTCTCCAAAATAACCTAATGGAATGATAGTTTTCTTTTAGTGTCAGCCTTATTATGGAATGTGAATTTTTCCTCTTTGGAAGTCAGATTTATTTCATGGTAAATTGTTCCCTGATTGTTGGTATAATACTTTGCAATGTTTTTAGAAGTCACTGAGTTGAAAAGTTAAGACAGATTACAAAGAGAATTGGATGAGAAATTTTTAATTAAAAATTGAAGATTTGCAGAAAATCTGAATTCTATGTGATGGCTTGACAGTTCCATTTTTTTTAAGTAAGTACAATAATATTTAGATAGACAATGATGCCAAGTTCTAAATTTTTCTATGACAATAGGACTAATTTATGATCCCGGCCCCTCTGTCTTTTTTATTTTTGGTGACTAAAATTAGAGTCAGCCATATTACTTATGTAAATTACAGTAATTTAACCCTTCGTATATGGTTATAGGAGGGGGGTGGAATCACTATACATTTATTTTCCTTTGAAATAGTTTGACTTTGTTCAGTTCTTAGCTACCATAAAATTGCGATAAAATATAAGGTGTCCCGAAGTCTATGGGCATACTGGCAGAGAAGGGGATGTAAAAGGAATAAAAATTTACCTTGAGAGAATTTTTCCACATTATTTTCCCCATGTATATGTTCCTACTTCAAGGCAGTTGAAAGCTAAATCACGGCATTTGTTGTTCTATTTTCTTCTGCATTGAGCTGCTGTAGTAGTTTTTATAGGGCAGCTGATGTACAGGAAACTGCTGCTCTAATTGACAGACTTCCTCTGGTTTTCAGATATGATTCTGACACTGAGATTCTTAAATACCATTTTCTTACAATGACTAGCACAACAGTGAATATACAAGATTGATCTGCAACAGCGTTTCCTAGCATCACACAGTGGTGTCATCTGTGTACTGAAGATTGCAGCCTAGTGTAGAGATACTAGAATTAGCTTTAAATGAGCTAGCTTGGGTACTAGAAGCAGTATGAGCCAACAGCGAAAAATTCTGTATGAGCTTGTTCACCCTGCTTCCATGTTGTTGCTGGAGATAGATTGTTTTAGTACCTAAAGAAGCTCATTTAAATCAAGTTGCTTTAAGTCTAAGGCTCAGTACAATCAAAAAGCCCAAGGCTGAATCAATTCAATCTTTGTAGGTTAGTTTAAGCTGCATAGATTTGAACTGATAAGAAAGTGAACAAGATACTCACTTTTGATTCTGGAAATGTAGCCATGTGCCTACAGTGACCCAGGCCAAAAGTGCTAGAGCATGTCTTCTTGCTGAGTTGGAACAGACAACTTGGGCCAAAGTTAGCCTACCCACCTTCAAGGGCAGGGGGTTGAGCGGGGGTTAGGGAGGTGCAAGGCATCCAGATATGCTGGAAGACTGTGAATTAACTTTAATCTGAAGGGACAGAATTTCAATAAACTGATTTTAACCTAAATCAGTTAAGTTAGATACTACATACATCCAGATTAATTTTAAACTGGTTTTGGCCATTTTGAAAGCGGTTTATGTGCATTGAAGTTTTGTTGTATTATAGATTTAAACCAGTTTCTGAATCACTTTTGTAATTTTTGTGTCTAGCCCAAGTGCCTGGATCACTTTTGAAAATGAAAGAGTTCCCAAATAACTTAAATGCTGTGTTAAAAAAAATCACTGCATAGAGATTTGTTTTCTTTTCCTTTGCCCAGTTTCTGCATAATATATATATATATAGGACAGCTTAAATCCACAGGATCCCTTTGACCAGGGCATACACGGTGATATTTGTTATTTAATTCTTCCTTTATTTCAATAGTAATTGGCCTTTTCCTTCTCTGTGTCCCATTTCCCTTTTGACTAACTTGTAAGCATGGCTTTCCATTGAGGAAATGACAGTGGAGGAAAAATTAATCTCAACTTGTCACTTCCAGTCACTAGATCTTTTGACAAGTGGAGCATTAAGCAACATTTAATTAAATGCTATGAATGATGGCCTAACTATGGAGCAAGAGAGACTAACTACTGCATGTAATTCTGCATGTTGTTTCAATTACTCGTTCTGCACTGAAAATTGCTTTTGTAAGTTATTTTCATTACTGTTTATGAAAATAAGCAACTCTCCTCCTTTATTGTATCGTTCTCTATTAGAAGTGGCTGACTGCTAAATTTCTTAATACTTCCTGCTATGCATCCTGTTAACATCTTCAGTTGCTTCTTATAAAGATATTTTTGTTTATTATTGACTTCCAATTTAATATTAATTTGCAATATAAAAAGCTGATCAGAATCAAATCAAAGTAGGACTATTATAGTTTCATAGTTTCATAGTAGCTAGAGTCGGAAGGGACCTAGGTAGATCATCCAGTCCGACCCCCTGCCTTAGCAGGAAAGAGCACCGGAGTCAGATGACCCCGGCAAGGTGCTCATCTAACTTCCTTTTAAAAATCCCCAGGCTAGGAGCCTGCACCACTTCCCCTGGAAGCTGGTTCCAGGCCCTAGCCGCCCTGACTGTGAAGTAGCGCCTCCTAATATCTAATCTAAACTTACCCTCCGCCAGTTTGTGACCGTTATTCCTGGTCACTCCTGGCAGCGCACGGGGGAACAGGGACTCCCCCAATACCTGCTGATCCCCCCTGACCAGTTTGTAGCAGGCCACAAGGTCCCCCCTTAACCTTCTCTTGTGGAGGCTAAACAGGTTCAGGTCCCGTAGCCTCTCCTCATAAGGCCTGCCCTGCTGACCCCTGATCATACGAGTGGCCCTCCTCTGAACTCTTTCCATATTGTCCACGTCCCTCTTGAAGTGTGGCGCCCAGAACTGGACGCAGTACTCCAGCTGCGGCCTGACCAGTGCTGCATAGAGGGGGAGGATCACCTCCCTGGACCTGCTCGAGATGCATCTGTGGATGCATGACAGGGTACGATTGGCCTTCTTGACTGCCTCCCCACACTGCCGGCCCATGTTCATCGTGGAGTCAATGACGACTCCAAGATCCTTTTCCGTCTCCGTGCTGGCAAGAGGGGAGTTCCCCAACCTGTAAGTGTGGTGCCGGTTCTTCCTCCCCATGTGCAACACCTTGCACTTATCAGTGCTAAACCCCATCCTATTCTCATCCGCCCACCGTTGCAACCTGTCAAGGTCAGCTTGTAGCCTATTGCACCCTTCTAGTGCGCCCACATCCCCCCACATCTTAGTGTCATCAGCAAACTTGAACAGGGTGCTTTCTACCCCCTCATCCAAGTCACTGATGAAGATGTTGAACAGTGCGGGCCCGAGGACCGAGCCCTGCGGAACCCCACTGCCCACATCCTTCCAGGTCGAGAAGAACCCATCCACTACCACCCTCTGGGTGCGGCCCTCCAACCAGTTGGCGACCCATTTGACCGTGTGGGCATCGACACCACAGTCTCCCAGCTTTTTGATGAGGACAGGGTGAGAGACAGTGTCGAAAGCCTTCCGGAAGTCCAAAAAGACTACATCCACAGCAACCCCTGCGTCTAATGATTTGGTGACCTGATCGTAAAAGGCCACCAGGTTGGTCTGACAAGACCTGCCACTGATGAACCCATGTTGGTTGCCCCTGAGCATGCATTCCCCCGCAAGGCCCTCCTGGATGTGTGCCAGGATAATTTTTTCAAAGAGCTTACCCGGGATTGAGGTCAGACTAACTGGCCTGTAATTTCCCGGGTCCTCTTTTTTTCCCTTTTTGAAGATAGGGACCACATTGGCCCTCTTCCAGTCCTCCGGCACCTCGCCAGAGCACCACGAGTGCTCATAGAGCCGCGCCAGGGGTCCCGCAATGACCTCAGCCAGTTCCTGTAGAACCCTAGGGTGAAGATCGTCCGGACCAGCGGATTTGAACACGTCCAGCCTCTCCAGAAGTACCCTAACTAACTCCTCGCTAACCCTTGGCCCAGGCGTGTCTCTCTCGGGGCCCGAGGGGGGCCCAGCAGGGAGGTGGCTGAACTGGTCCCTACTTAGGAAGACAGAGGCAAAGAAATCGTTAAATATGTTAGCTTTGTCATCTGGCGTGATGACTAAGTTGCCCATCGTGTCCTGCAGGGGCCCCACATTACCCGGGACCCTCTTTTTACCCCCTATGTATTTGAAGAAGGACTTCTTATTGTCCTTAATCCGGGAAGCTAGTCCTATCTCCAACTCTGCCTTGGCCCTCCTGACTGCCCCCCTACATCCTCGGGTGACTGTAACATAGTCCTTCTTGGTGATGACCCCATCTCTCCATTGGGTATATGCCTCCCTTTTAGCAAGGAGACATTCCCAGATGCTCTTAGTGAGCCATGGGGGTTTATGTGCCCTCCTGCTCCCTTTGACCCTTGTTGGGATTACCTCCCTTTGGGCATGGAGGATCGTCTCCTTAAGGAGCAACCACTCACCTTTGACATCTGATTCCCTTCCCCTCTGGGTCCTCAGCGCTTCCTCAACGATCCTTCTTAGCTTGGTGAAGTCAGCCCTCCTAAAGTCTAGGGCTGTTGCCTTGCTGCAGCCCTTTGCCACCTTACGCTGGATGGTGAATTCCAGCAAGCGATGATCGCTGTCTCCCAGGTGGCCCATCACCCGCAGCCCCCTCACCAGGTCATCACCTGTGGCCAGCACCAGGTCCAACAAGGCGTCTCCCCTGGTGGGACTGTGCACCTCCTGGGTTAGACGGAGGTCCTGCACTCGGGCTAAGAACCGACGTGAGCGATCAGACTTGGCTGACTGCTCCTCCCAGCAGATGTCTGGGAAGTTCAGGTCCCCCATGATGACCACATCCTTAGCCCTCACTGCCTCTGTAAGCTGACCTAAGAATTCCTGGTCGAGCTCTTCTCCCTGGTTGGGGGGTCTATAGTAGACTCCCACCGTTAAGTCTCTCTCCCCTGGACTGCCTTTTACTCTAACCCAGAGCACCTCAGAGTGCCCCCCCTCTACCCCCTTGCTAATTAACGAGGAAGTATATTCCTCCTTGATGTAGAGTGCTACTCCTCCACCTTTCCTTCCTATCCTGTCCTTCCTGTATAGCCTATAGCCCTTGACACTCACCGCCCAGTCATGCGATGAGTCCCACCACGTTTCTGTGATCCCTACTATGTCAGGGCTGGTGACAGCTAGGAGGAGGGCGAGTTCCTCCTGCTTCTTCCCCATACTTCGAGCATTCGTGTAGAGGCATTTGAGGCCTTCAACGGTTGTGCCCACTGACCCCCTAGTCTCAGCAATGCCCCGTCCCCCATCGCTTACCTGTTTCTCCCTTTTGACCATTGGTCTGGGCTCGCTGGCTGTTGCTGGGCCTGGTAGTTCATCGTCTCCTCCGCCCTCATCTTCCCCCTCCCCCGACGAGCCTAGTTTAAAGCCCGCCGAAGGAGGTTCACCAACCTGGAAGAGAACACACGCTTACCTTTAGGGGAAAGGTGGAGCCCATCCCATCCCAGCATGTCTCTTATCACGATGTGCCGGTCATGGCTGAGGAAGCCAAAGCCCGCCTCGAAGCACCATTCCTGTAGCCTCCAGTTGGTCTCCGCAATGCACATCTCGTGACGTCTGCCGCGTCCGCTCACTGGCAGGATGGAAGAGAAGACCGCCTGTGCGCCCATCTCCCTCAGCACGCCTCCCAGAGCATGGTAGTCCTCCATCAGGCGATCAGGGGCTCTCCTGGCCGCATCCTTAGTACCCACATGGACAAGGACCATGGGGTAATAATCGGTGGGCTGGATGATGGACTGGAGCATCCCCTTCACATCCTGAATCTTCGCTCCGGGCAGGCAGTAGACCTCACGTGCTGAGGGATCCTGGCGACAGATGGGGCCCTCCGTACCTCTCAGGATGGAGTCACCAATCACGATGACGCGACGCTTCCTCCTCTTAGGCCTCTTGACTCCCGCCGCCCGCACAGGACATTGTGTGCACAAAGTCTCCTCCCTGGAATCTTCCACTGCTCCCTCCTCCTCCAGGGCTGCCAGGACCTCATATCTGTTCTCCAGATGGACATGGTGCCGCAACATGGTTAATAGCCCTGGCGCGGGAGACCGTCTGCCACTCAGCAGTGGAGGGCTCATCCCGGGCTGCCCTCTCCTCTGTTGTATCACCCTGCAGAGAAAGAAAATACCTATCAATTTCCTCCTCTGCCTCACGGATTCCCCTCAGCCTGCTAACCTCCTCCAGGAGCTCCTGCACCTGCTCCTCCAGGGTCCTAAGGCGGATACCTACAGGACAGGTGCAGGAGTCCCCAGTCCCTGCCCCCCCAGACCTTGCCAGGCAGTTCCCGCAGGCCAGGGGGTTGGAGGACGGCAGCCCCCCCGAGGGCTCTGTCTGGGTGGAGACCTCGGACAAGCCCCGGGAAGGCCGCGCCCCCCGGGCAGGGGCCCTGGCAGAACTCCGTGTCGACACCATCGCAGGAGTTGCTGCCCTTACTAGCAGAGCAGGGGTCAGCCTCTGGGCCCCGCCTGCTCGCCCGCCGGCGCGAACGCCGCCGCAAACGCCAGCGCGCTCTTACAGACCGCGCCTGTTTACGCGCTCTGTTCGCGCGGCTCAGGAGCGCGGCTCCCTACCGGCTCAGCTAAGAGGGACCCGGGGGGCTATTCATATCTCAATGCAATGCCCTGTTGCTATAGAAACTAAAAAGGACTGAAGACTATACTTTTGCAAAAGTCTGAAGTTAAGAGTCATATAATTTTGTTGAGTATGTGAAAAATATATATGTGCACATGTTTGTACACACACAACCTACCCACATGTATCCTTTTAAATACCATGTATAGCAAAGACTACTGTGCTCCATTTACCTTGCCCTGGAAATTGAAATAATCAGACACTGGACTAACTGTCCATAGTTTAATTTTCTGTGGGCAGGGGTTCCTCACTGAAGACCCCTAAGATGAAATTATTGCAAAATCCTCATTTATTTTCATAGCACAAAGCAAGTGAGGAAGGAAAGCAAGTTATTTTCCTGGCGGGTGCTAGAGCAGCCCTTCCTGCCCTTCCACAGAGCTAAACTGAGGGGAATGCGGCCAGGCTCCAGCAGGGCTCTGATTGGGGATGGGTGTGAAATCCCATCCTGCCTGCAATCCCAGGCTTTTCCCTGATCACTGCTCAAGGGACGTGGGTGTTGTCAGCTTGCATCCCTGGGCTAGCACTCTGAGGCAAGGAGGGGTATGCAGCGCATGTATCTGTTGATGATATGGAGTTTTCACTCTCCCTCCCTGCTTCTGTATACTGTCTACAGCAAACTAATAGGCAAGCAAGCGGGAGTGGGGGTAGGAGGAGCTGATAACAGTGTTCATTACCCTTATCTCAGTGTTTATTGCCCCATTAAGAAAATAACAGAGAGACAATATCAGCTATCTGGTTGATTAAGCAAAGGCCCAGCATGTGGTCTGCTGGTTAATACACAGATACCTCAGTGAAGTGAAAGGGGAGGGGGGAATTTGTATTTAGCAGAGAATGGTGAGGGGGAGGAAGGGGAGCAAACAGCTCTGCTTAAACATTTCCAAGGAAGGACATTAAGCAACCTGTTGATTAGCTCCCAAAAGTCTGTCTGCCTTTGTCTCTCCCACAACACAGACTATAGCCATCATGTGGTTTCCTAGCTAATCTGGAGGTGTCTGCTACACCAGAGGAGTTGGGGGGAATATCCCTGTTCAGCACAGAGAATACAGGCAGAAACAGAGGGGAGGGGCCAGCCATTATGTGGAGTAGAGAGCCCCACCCAGCCCAGAGAGGATGCTGGGATGCTGAGGGTATCTGATTTATCTTGAACTAGCAAGGGGTCTGGGACAGACATTGCATAAACCAGTTTGAGCCAAATCGCTTAACTCTGACACTACATTCAACCAGGTTTATTTCAAGCCACTTTCAGCCATTTTCAAACTGGTTTATGTGCAATAAACATCTGTTCCGTTACAGGTTTAAACCAGTTTCTGATCATTTAAACCAGTTTCTGTGTAATGTCCATCCCTAGCCAAAGTGACTTCAACTGTGCCTTAATCTTTGAGCTAACTTAATGTTTGGTTTGAGCTACACATTGACTGCATGCAATGTTGTTTCAATACAAATTATATTTTGTGAAACTACTACCCATACCAGGATCTCCTAGAAATGCAGCGCACATACATAATGGGTTGATTCCTGCAATGTGTTTTTCTTTTTGGCATGTTTTCTTGCTTCCCTGGAAAGGCCCAGTGAATTCAGAGGTACATACCAGGCATGTCTACACATTCATTAATGTACCATAATTATGATACATTAAGTTTGTACCTGTAATAACTGTAGAAGTAATTGGCTTACTTGACTAGAAAAACAGACAAAGACCAGATGTGCTGATACTGCTTAATTCAAATGTTCTGAGATAAGGAATCCGCATTCCTGCATGCCTTGGGTTATCTTGATATCTTGCCCTATGCATAGATAGTTTGTTTAAGTAAACTTTCTAAGTTTCTGTGTAATTTACTATTGTTTTGTTTCTCCAAGGTGTATTTTTTTATTTCTTTCTCTGTCTTTAGTATAAATATGCTTGTAAACTTAGAGAGTCTGAGAAATCCTTTGAAACAGACAAGTGGGTGATTCCCCTTGCTGTATGGAATTCTCCCTGTGATCACAGTATAGCCTTAAATAAAGAAAAGCTGGCTCTGTCAGTTCTGATTCAACCACAATGCGAAGTTTGATTTCTTCCACATAACTTATACTACTACTACTAACCTGTAATATTAGAAAATAACAAATGCAGAGCTACTGTGCATTAGCACAGATGAATGCTTTTTTGTGATGTTAATATGCATTAGATTAAGACAGTGGTGATATGTAGGGGGTGCACGGGGTGCACGTGTGCCTCCTGAGAGCACTGGTGCACCCCCTGATCAGCTGCACTTGCCACTTGGGCAATAGGTGGGGAGGTCAGGCGGGAGCACTGGTGCCCCCCTGCACTCACCACCCAATTGCTGCAGCCATTCTCAGAAGTGGATACAGCCACTCCTAGAAGCAGCTTAAGTGATCGGCCATAGGGAAACTCTTCCCCCAGGCAACAAGACTGGTCATAGGGGGGGGCACGTGCCCCCCCAACTAAGATGGCACCAGTCACCCATTGAATAAGTCTGATAAGTTATTGCCAGTTGCACTAATGTGCAGCAGAATTAATCTAATGTGCATTAAGCATTTCATGTAGGCCCACATTGCATTATTTCAACAAAATTTAAAGGGCAAATGTCACATGTAGTGATAGTCTACAGAGTAAAGGTTGTTAGAAACTAGGACTTATTTCCTGCTTTCACACATTCTAGCTCAATGCTCAACACTGCCCTTCCAAGTATCTTCCAGAACAGGCAAATGTAACAGTTTTCAGAGCTCCAAGCATCTATCTGCATAGGTCCAAAGACATATCTCCAAAAATCCTTGGAGATTTTGGGATTGAAAATGTGATCACTGAGGATCTTTCTATGCAATGGTATCTCATTAATTTATTATTTTAATTAACTTTTTACTGGACTCTTTCTTAAAAGACAGACAACAGAGAGACACTTAATTCAAAACTATTCTGGTACAAATACATTATATAGTAACTTTTAAATCCATATTGGTATAATACAGGCAACTATCTATCTAAAACTATCGTTGTGTTAATGTATAATACGATGCTGTAAAGTCCAATTCAGTTAATAGTTAACTATGTGTCTAATGAGGCATATGAGCACTTTATTTGATTTCAGCAAAACAATATGTACTTGAAGTCAGTCACATGTTGAAGTATCTCTCTGAACTAGATAGATTTCTCTAAGTAGAAACCAGATAGAGCTGCATCCTAAAATGTCCCATAGTGCATGTTTGTCTAGTATCTTTTAAAATAATAATCAGAGCTTGAATTAAAGTATAATTGTGAATTAAGGAAGCCTTCTAAAAAAAAAGGTTGGTTTGGAGTGCAAGGCATACCTACACAAGATGCTTTACTTGAGATTACTGCAAGCATCACCATCTTCACATGCAGAAGCTTACTACACAGTAATTTACTCTAATCATGAGTAAATGTGCTACCTGTAAATACCAGTAGTAATTTTACTTGTGATTAGTTATTGCACTGTACAACACATGCAGATAGCTGACTGGGAGCAATCTTGCTCCCAGTCAGCCAGGCAGCAGGGGGCAGGGTGGGCTCTGACATCTCATTGCAGAGTAGAGGCTGGGAACAATTTCTCCAGCACATGCCCTGTGATTGTGGAACTGGGGCTCAAAACTGTCCTGGTCAGGGGTGGGTCCCAGCCCCTTGCCCTGATCAGGTGACCAAGGTATGTAGTTTGGAAAAAACTGTGGGGCTGGAGCAGGTCCCAGCCCCTTGCCCCAATCTGTCAGTGGAGCAGCTAACAGTTAGTCCCCAGCTAGGTGAGGATACCTTACCTGGCCAGCGGTTTGCTGCTAGGCGCCCCACTGGCAGATTGGGCCAGGGGATTGGAACCTACCCTTCCCTCTGCAGTTTTTTCCAAGCCTCCTTCCCCTTATTGGGGAGCTGGGGCCAGGAGCTCCCTGCTGCCAGGGCAAGGGGACAATGCCCCCATCTGGGCTTTAGTAGTAGAGCCCATCCCAGCAGCAGGCAGCTCCTGAGGTCATGGAGCAACCTCTCAGCCCCTACTAGGAGACAGATCCTGGATTAGCACCCAGAGGGAGCAGGGTTTAGGCCAGAGGGGGTGGGAGCAGAACACCTATGCAGGGTGAATTTACTCCACAGTAAACCCATCCCACAGCATTTGCATGTGTAGACACACCCACAGAAAATTATCCTGCAGATTTTCACTGTGTAGGATTTGTAGATTAGAGAAAATACCACAACTCTGTGATCTTTGCATATTCAAAATACAAGCAAACCTGATGTGAGACGCTTAGCAATGAACATTTTCAAGTAAAAATCTGATCATAATCCACCACCTCATTGGTGATTTTGACTTGGATCTAGTTCACTACATTTGTCACTCCCTTAGGCTTTACTGGAGTCACTACTGCCTTAGATTGATGACAACAAATCAAATTACATATGTAATGGTTCAAATTAAAACCTTCCACTTTCTGGATTCTAAATACTTTAGGTTAATTAAAGAAAGAAAGTATTTGAAACCCAGGTTATTGGAACTGAGAATTTAGAAGGATTCACTCCATGGATTTGGGGCTGGTGGTTCCTGACAAATTGGTAATTGCACCTGATAGCACGTCATTTTTCACTGATTGACGTGCCATATCCTTGACAGCATAACAAGTTAAGAACAAAGTCAATCATTGATTAGCTGTCACCTCTCTTGCTCATCTCTATGATTGGATTGACTAGTGGCTGTATTCAAAATGAATTAGTTATAGCCAAAGGGGTTAAGGTGACTAAGAAATGCTCTTACACACATCCTGAGTTGGGAGGAAAATACTAGCAAGAACAAAAGATCATTAAATTAAAAATAAAGGGAGATCTAGGGTGATTCCAAATAGGTTGTTACTGACCAACAATCATTTTTCATAATTATCCTTTAATCAATTAATAAATAGGTAAATTAGGTAATTCAAAAATAATTTGCATGGAGAAGTGATTGATCGATTTAAAAATAGAAAAGAGAATGTTATTGGATACAGAATATATACAGTCAATGGTTATGATGACACATTTCTCATGGTGTAAGAAAAACAATTATACCTGTAAACTAACTACTTTTGCAATGTGTGGAACGAGTAGAATTTAATGCTTGAGACATTTGTTCATACTGTCTTAAATAGTTTATGCATGTGTGGGTTTGTGAGATTTTTTTCCTCTTTTCCCCCCCTCAATAAATAAGGTATTAGATACAAACTAAAATAAGAATTAAAATCCAAACCCATAATAAAAATTCAAATACCTGACTCAAAAATCACTGTGACGCATTTAATTTTGTACTGATTCCAAAATTAGAAGAGACTCATCTTCTTATCCTTATGAAGATAGAATCACATACAGCATGTGTAGTTTCCTCTATTGAATGCTCCAAGAGCCAATTAATTTCAAATCCAGCCCCAATCAAAGAACAACCACTATAAACATTTTGTGAATTAAAAATGGATTTTTGGAAATGTTTATATCCTTGTCAACAGCAAAATGAAGCCCAAAATAAAAATAACTGGAGAAGCTATCTTTAAAATAACCCCCTGGCTCCTATGCCATCCATGGGTTGTAGCAGAGAGGTAGACTATGAGTCTGGGTTTGTAGGTTTATTTCTAATTATGTGGTATGTAACTTTGCGTGAGTTTTCTTTGCTTTATCTATTCATAAATTATATGCATCTACATCTGCCTCACAGAAACAATTCTTTTTTGTGCCATAGTAGTAAATGTTTCACTGTACAATTGTTTTACCAATAAAGTAACTTATATTATACATATGTTCTGATCTCTGTCAGTAAGGGCCAAGTACGCTTAATAATTCTCACAAAGTACTGCTTTGCTGAACAAGTAACACAACTGATTTAAGCATATCCTTTCAGAGAGAAAACTATGGTTCAGTGTGTTTAAAGGTATGAGAATCTATTCTCAGAATAAATGAGTAACACAATCAGGGTACAATTACTTTCAGAGGAGTCTTGAACCACAAACCCCTCTCTACTATCTGCTGCTTGACCACTGAAAACAGACTGAGATTTACCAAAGGGTGAACTTCTTGATTTGGGCACCTTAACTCCACTTGACCCAGTCCCAGCCTTGCCAGCTCTTAACTTTACCTGGCCTCTGTAATAATGTATAGGTTCTTCTTCCCTCGTAGCATAGACCAGACCATATTGCCAACTGTTTACCATAGACAATCAGTAAGGTGTAAGACATAGCAAAAATGTTTATTATATAAACAAGAACAATCTTAAATATTGTGACCATATAGTGAGATAGACAGAAATGCATGGAAAATTAATCATAAGGAAATATAGTAAAATATAGTAAATGTTTTACCCTTTACCACTTGGCAGATTAGAGCAGTGGTTCTCAATTTTTTTTTTTTTTGTACCAGGACCATTTGTAAACATCAATGTCCAGTCTCAACCCAGTGTCCCTCACTCACAGGGGATGTGTAGGTTGGCACAGGGGAGCACTTGCTTCACCACCCCCCTGCCCCGAGATTGGCTGACACTGCTGCCATCTTCTATGGATGGTCAACCCTCACCACCCCCAACCCCACCACCAGCTTCTGTGGGCAGTCACCGCTCAGAGGCCACCGTCCCCACCACTGCCGTCAGCTTCTGTAGGAGCTCGCTGCCCCACCACTGATGCTGCCACCCACAAATTGTGTCCCTCCAGTCTCAGTAGGCACCAGTTATTTATGCCATCACCCACTGCCCCCTGCCCCAGGCTCCAGCTGGGCAGTATGTGGGGCAAGGTCCCACAACAGAGCCCTGCACAATGGGCACCATGTTTTCTCCAGGGGTGTGTGGGACAGGGCCTCCAGCGGCTTCCTGCATCTTGTGTGTCATGTGTAGCAGCATGTGTCCTTGAATGAGCTTTAGTTCAAGCACCCCTGCTGCCATTTTGAAGTGCTAGGTTGCTGATACATGAGATGCTGTGGAGCTTTGATTACAGTGGCTCTTAGAACATGAAAAAACAGACCTAGATGGTGAGAAACAGGGATTTAGGAGAAGGGTGAACCCAACACCCCAAAGCCATAAGATTGAACTACTGGGACATCTATTCAGGGATCTTTTCTTTCAAGAAAAGCTTTTATTGAATGGTATTGATATGAAAATTAAACTGACCTGTAGTAAAGATGATTTCTGGTAAACGTGTGATGTTCTTACTAAGCAACTTAAACTGCATATTGTATCAGCCTCACTTTTTGTTAAGAAGGTAAGGGTGTCACTGGGTGTACAGTTGGGGCACATTGAGGCTCTGCTGATGGCCAGCACGGAGTACCACATAGAACATGTAGGGATGAAGGTGTTTAGTATCCTGGCAGGCAGCTGTGTCACCAACAAGGAGAAATTTATTCATGGGACAGCTTCCTAAACAGCTCATCATTAACTTTCTAGATAATGATGCTTTCAGAAGAAAGAACACCAAAAACCCCTTTAACTTAAGCATTATAATATTAATTTTGTGCTCTGTATACAGTGAACAAATATCATCTAAGCCTCTGCACCCATCCAGGCTGGGAACTGTGTGAGAGAGTATATGAATTTTGTGCAAACATTCAGTAAGCATGGAAATATCATTCATGCTTATGCTGTGTCTTTGACCTGTCATTGGACCAGGAATACACTGACTGCTACTCACTGATTAAAACAGGAAACCTGAGAACAGAAATATGTTTTGCCAGAACCTTCCTGATCACCATCAACATGGTGGTGGACAGCATATTTAATAATGTTATAGAGATAAATTAGTGAAGATGCATCCCATTTGATTACATGTGAATATGAAGACTTTAGAGGTGGTCCAGATTTTATCTGCAGATCCTTATACAAAAGGAATTTTTTTAATGTGTTCTCCAGTGACTGCCTCCTGAACAAGTGCTTGTCTCAGAGACCTGTAAGCCTAGTGAACAATATCCACCCAAGCACACAACCAGATGAACACTGGCTCACCATGTATGTGATGGGAGGGGACCATGGAGAGTTTATCTCCTACAGGCACCCACCAGACAGCATTCTGTTTCCTAAAAGCTGAATGAAGCTTTTAAACAAAAAAAGTTCTAAAATAGTATATCAAAATACCCAGCTGCAAGACCCCCTTCTATGGCCTGTGGCTACCACTGCATTTTCTTTCTACTCTGTTATTTCAAGGGCTTCTCTTTTGACCAGATTGTACATACGTATTCTGATAATTTAGTACAAAATGACTGGATGGTCATACAGTTTGTAAAAGCAGGCATAAAACAACAGGTATGTCTGGACATGCTTGAACTGTATTTCAGTAGGCCCAGACTTGCGTATCTTGTAATGGCTTTCAGTGCCCTGTGTTTCAATAAAATGTATGTTGTTAATTTTGAAAGATACATTTTTAAATGACAGCAAATACTATAAACATGACAGAGTTAAAGATTGTGATTGTTTTATTATCTTTAAATGTTTTGTAAGACCTTATAGACTAATCCTGTCAGATGGCTTAGCCCCTTTACTTATTTTAGGAAGGGAAGACAGTGGTTCCTCACTGAGACCCAAGTCCATAACTGACATTTTCAGCTGTTCCAAATGGTCTCTGTTGTGGCAATGGACTATGATAGTGGTTAGCAAGTTTCATTCAGCCAGCACTTTCATAAATACATCCCAGCCATTAGGAGGCTGCTTACTGGAGCTGTGCGAAGATTCGGTCACTGATTCAATCCAGCAAAGATTCAGCCTGATTGGACCTAGACACAGCTTTAAATGTTTTTTCAATATACCTTAAAGTACCACGCAGCTTGTGAATGCTGAGATGCTAGGGCAGATGGAGCATCCCACAGGAGCACATAGGGGTCCCCAGTGCATTTGGTGGTGGACCCAGAAGTGGACCAGAAGAACTTCCAGTCCACTTCTGGGGTCCACCATGGAGCACATGGGGACCCCTCCCTGCCCCCCAGCTTGTCGACTGGTGCCTCCTCAGTCAGGGGTGGGCACTCAGGGTCCCCCTGTGACTTGCTGAGCTGGGAGAGTGATACCCCTCTTCCCCCAGTATGCTTGGTGGTGGACCCAGAAGTGGACCAGAAGTACTTTCAGTACACTTCCAGGTTCACCTCTGAGCATACATAGGGCCCCCCCACATTCCTGTGGAATGCTCCATCCAGCCCAGCATTGAAGCATTCATGAGCCATGCCTGGTACCTTGAGGTATGTAGAAAAAATATTTAAAGCTGTGTCTATGGCCAAATCGTTGATTCTCCAAATCACCATTGAACCTTCAGACTCAAAGTTGACTGAATCAAATTGGGACAGTGATCTGAATCAATAAATCAAATCACTGCCCTGATTTGGGCCAAAACCAAATTGAATACAGCCCATTTTGCACACCCCTACTGCTTACTGATAGTTTGGTAATACCACTGATTAAATAAAGCATATTAGAACTTAACAACAGAGACCTTGTACACAAAAGAACTATCATTATGCCATGAAGAAACTTTCTTATTCTAGACCAAATCAGTTTAACAATACTGCAGCCTTTTTCCCTATAACACATGTATACTCCTTCCAGCACTCCCTGAACAATGCGGTCTGAGGCGTTGGTGTTTCTGGCTGTTTGGCAAGGCAGGGTCTGTACCTGTTTTGGTAGAAACAGATTTTTTTCTCTTTTTCCATGTCAGCCTACCACACTTAGATTAGTTATTTTTCTAGCACACTCACATAAACTTTAACCTTTTCATGCTCTGATAAATCTGCTCAGTAAAGAATGCCATTCACTTTGGAATCCAACATGCACGTTCCTGCCATTCTGATGTTGTCTTTTGCCAGCAGGGTTGTCCCTAATTGCTCTAGCTGATGACTGGGCACCAGGTACATTTTTAAAAACCTGGTTATCAGTGGAACATCAAAACTTAACAGGGGGCTGATGAACCCCCAAACTGTTTAACCAATTTATTTTTTCTTTTTAGAGAGTTTTATTCTGGGTTTGTATATTTCTATGATGCCTGTTCAGTAAGACCAGTTACTTTGGCATTAGAGAGATATTTCCCTTTAGGGAATGTTGTTGAGAGTTATCTCTGCAATGGCTGTTACTAGATCAGAGGCTGTGCACAATATAGCTTTCCTCTGTTGTGGGGAGGTTTTAATAAACAGCTTTAAAAGACACAGATTTCTCTTTATTCAGCTAGACATACTTGTGTTCAGAGGCCCGGGTGTTATAATGGGGTAGGGCCGCTATTTTTTTTTTTTTATATCCAGAAGATGTTTTCTTACTAGTTTAAACTGCTGGCTGGTCTAGGGAAAGAGTTCTTAATCTGTAAGCCTCCAGTGTGGGCATATTTAAATCTAATATGAGGTAACCAAAAAGTTCTTTTGTGGCATCCTCAAAGTATCTAGAAAAAATGGGACCTTACCAGGTTACATTTATCATGTCAGGGTAAGTGCTTGTAACCTGTCTCAGAAATTTTTAAGAGGAACTATGTACTTTGCATTTGGGTAAGTTGTATGGCTCTTCCCCCCCGCCCCCGACAGAGCACATTCTGTACTAGGGGTGTGAAAAGCAGGCCCTATTCAATTTGGATTTGGCCTGACTCAGGGACAGTGATTCAATTTGTTGATTCAAATTACTGTCCCTGATTTGAGTCAGCTGAATCCAAATCTGAAGATTCAATGCTGATTCAGAGAATGAGCAATTTGGAGACAGACACAGCTTTAAACATTTTTTTTCTACATACCATTTCTGGTCCAGTTTTGGGTCTGCCGGGAAGTGCGCTGCCCCCCACTCCCCTGGCTTGGTGATTGGTGTGGGGGGACGCCAGGTGGCCCCTGCCTCCCCAGACCCAGAAGGAACCAGTTCCCAAGCCAGGGGCGCATGGGCCCCTCCCCCACTGCATGCTCAGAACTAGACCAGAAGTGGGAAACAACTTATCATTAAAGGTTTCAGGCAGACCCTCTACAGACTTAGGAAAAGGATATTTGCCAAGAAGTTCACTACCAAAACGTTGCCAACAACTATAATGCCACATAGTATTCCTGGGCATAACAGAGAAGGTATGTTTAGCATTTTTCAGCAGCTTTTTTTAAAAAAAAAAATAAACTTTTCCTGCTCTTACTAGGCCAGGCAATAATAACAGAAAAAAGGTACATTCCATTTAAGATTTAGTGCCACCTACATTACATTCTGTCTTTAGTCAAGCCCACTTTTAAACCCCTCCTTTAGTCCTGCCTACTTTTAATCATGGTAAGAGTTTAGATGAAAGCTGTACATGCTATACTACTTACATTACTGAATAATGTCATTCACATTATAGAATCTAAACATACCTTCACATCACGTGTCATGATGCACACATTGGTGTTAGGTACAACTACAGACGAAAAACTATGTTACCGTATTTAATTACCTACCTTGAATATAGGAAAGCCCTCAATACTTAGACTCTATATCTGGAAAATTTAGAAATGTGTTATAAATGCCTAGGTTTAGAATCTAATTATTGATGGTTTTTCTTGCATGTGTCCATCTCCCACTGCTGCAGCAAGGAAAATAAATTGGGGGGGGTCAGGTGTCTCCATTCCCCTTTCTTCCTCCACTTCTTTACTATTCTACCATGCTGTCCTCAAGCACATGGTAGTGAGGGGCAAAAGTAAAAACACTGACCCTGAAATGAACATAATTTAACATATAGGCAAATTACATTTAATTTATACAGAATTTGATGCATTTGACCTATTTTGAAACTGCTGCAAGTTTTAGCACAGGTACTGCATAAACACACTTTTAAGCAGCGTTTTTGTGCCTACTCATATATAGTACAAACAATGCATACTATTAATCCAAAGCCAAAAGGCTCATATAGTTCATTGAGTTGGTGTCACTGGGCATAACCCTGGGTAACTCAGAGGGATGGAAGACCACGAGTGTCGAGGAAGTCCTTCTGCTCCAGGCTCAGACGAGCCAACCCCCCCCCCCCCCGCCCAACCTTTGTAACCCTTTCTTTGGCGTCTGCAATCTCCTGTCCTTCTGGAAAGCAGGCGAGCTAAAACTGTTATCTGTGGAATGCAAGGGCACCGTTCAGAGAGAGAAAGGAGGAGGGAAAGGGGAGAAAGAGGGGGGCCAGCTGGTGGAAAATCACTGACAGTGAAACTGACCGGGGTATAAAGATCCCGCTGTTGCAGGGTTAGGTGTGCAGGATTTGAGACCATACAGTCTCCCTGTGCCTTTTACTTGAGCTCAAATATACTCTGTCTGCTTCTCCCCCAGTGTGTTTATTTGGCACGACGCACACCGGGCAACGAACCCAATTGTTGCCTCCCTCGGGCACCTTGTGCCAGCAACAGTTGGGCTGGGCCTCAGCAGAGTCCACAGCATCTGAAGCTATGGTGACCCCAGAGTGTGGAATTACTAAATATGATTGTATAATCTAGGTACCTCCCACCCCCACAAAGATCCATGTGCTAATTAGCATCCTACCCTCATGACTGGAACCAGGTATTCTTGTCATGAGTCATGGGATCTTCTCAAAATGTATATGCAGATGAGGTATAAGACAACCTCTTCTGGCTTTACCTCATGGGAGGCAGGGCCACACTAATCCTATACAACAGTTGGAGAAAGCAGGTATCAGAGAGATTTTGAGTGAACTCTTTGGGCCCTTTTTCTTGATTTCATAGACATTAGGGCTGGAAGGCACCTCGGGAGATCATCGAGTCCAGCCCCCTGCCCAAAGGGCAGGAAGTCAGCTGGGGTCATAGGTTCCCAGCAAGATAAGCATCCAATTTACTCTTGAAGGTGTTCAATGTAGGTGCTTGAACCACCTCCGCTGGCAGACTGTTCCAGACCTTGGGGGCTCAGACAGTAAAGAAATTCTTCCTTATGTCCAGCCTGAAACGGTCTTGCAGGAGTTTGTGACTGTTCGACCTCGTCATCCCTCGGGGTGCTCTGGTGAACAGACGTTCCCCCAGATCCTTGTGGTCACCCCTGATAAACTTATAGGTGGCCATCAGATCACCCCTGAGCCTGCGCTTTTCCAGGCTAAAGAGTCCCAAGGCTCTCAGCCTGTCATCGTAAGATCTGTTTTCCTGACCTCTGATCATGTGCATGGCTCTCCTCTGGACTCTCTCAAGCTTCTCCACATCCTTTTTGAATTGTGGAGCCCAAAACTGGATGCAGTACTCCAGCTGTGGCCTCACCAAGGCCAAGTACAAGGGGAGAATGATGTTTGCCAGACATTTAAGGCTAATAAAGAAACAGGAATAATTGGAAAAGAAAGTTGAAAGTCCACTGTAGGAGTGAAGAGTAAGCCAAAATGTTTGCAATATAGTAGCTCACAATGACTTTAAAAAGAGACAGCACAGAGAGGGACTGCAGTCAACAGATGCTACCATATATTTTATTCAGATAGGCTGCACTAATCTATTCTTGTGCTGGGTTACCATCAGTATGTTTGCCCAATATGGGAAATGTGTTTTATAATTATGCTTAGTGTTGGCTGTATTTATCAACTTCATGGTTGGTTTCAATTATTCAACACATGCTGATTGAGAGAGCAGTTTAATGATAGGCTGGGGGCATCTACACATGTCCCTACAGTGCCTTTGTTACTGTGCCATCATTTAGTACTTCCCTTTGGAAGTACTAAATGACGGCACAATAACAGTCCATACTGCGCCATGCACACGGCCACAGTTATTTTTAGCTGCTAAGTTGCTATAGCAATACATTGTAACAAGGGAGCATATTGCTATGGCAATGTAGCTGTGGCATCAGGATTGTTGCCCACAGATATTACATCTCCATAGTGCATTGATATGGTGATGTAGTGCTACCTGTAAATGAGCCCATAGTGTATTTAATGAGATTTCCTTGTATGTGATTATAAACTGAGAGTCTTTCCCCTCCATGCTGATTTCGGAGGAAAACCTCATTTTGTATTCAAGTAAATATGGTAGTAAATCTAATTTGGTAAAATATATATGCATCACATTTCACAAGCATCCCAAAAACATTTCTACCTTTGTGGTGGAATTGTGACAAACCATTCCCCCCATTGCTTCAACTACTCTTGTATGCTTTATGAATTTATACTAGAACTGCTTCATACTGGGTAAACTTATTTGCATAGAACTCTGTCTGCTATATGCAGAGTTCTTTTGTAATACTTATTTTAATCAAGTTACAAAATACCATATTTAATTTTCCCCCATGCATCCTGGTCATATGGCTAATGTCTATTGATTTCTTTTAGAAATATACTGTAATCAGACATTTCATTAATTGTATGGTAATGAAGTGTATGGTTACCAAAATGCTTTATGTCAGCTTCCCCTCTTTGACCTTTGTCTTCTACAGTTTGTCCATCATTTAATGTCTTACTTCACTTAACTTTGTCATTTTATTTCTTAGGTCTATGGTAGTGTTTTATGATGTCTAAAAGCAAGACAGCTAGACTAATAAAAATCTTTTATCCAAGCCACAAACTCTAGATAGCGAAGATTACAGTTCCATGGTGCTCTTAGCTCCTCTTACAAAGTCTAGATGGGAATCGTAATCATAGAATCTTAAATCATCCATAACTAGAATATTAGATCCTTTCCAATTGAGATTTTCTGCTTATACATGATACCTTTGGACCCTTAACTAACAAAACCTGACATGTGGAGATGCAAATGGCTAATCCATAAAGTATTTTGGAGGTCCAATGCATTTTTGGATAAACATGCATGCAATCAATCAGTGACTGCCTTAAAGAAAGACTGCTGTTCTCTTTCCCAGGGTTACTGCAGGAGAACCACATTTTATATTATGAACTAGTGGTTAAAGTATTCACCTGTAAATCAGAAATACCAAGGCTCTCCTCTGTCTTTGGGAATTCCTCTTGCCCTAAGTACAAGGCTATGGGTTGAGTTACTGCTGTTCAAGTTGTACCCTTGTATATAAAGAAAGTCAGAAAATGAGACCAACTTAGAGAGTCATAAGACACATGCTAGCTCTTTCTGGCCCTTACAGAAAGAAGGAATGGAATGTAGATTGACCACTTCCTGAGTGAGTATTTAAAGAACCAGGCTTTTATATGATATTAAGCACCAGTTTTTCAGTTTACTGTATCACTTGGATACATTCTGAAATTATCTGTGCTTGTGCTGTAATGCGCTGAAGGCAGCACTGCCTGTGGTAGGCAAACTCTGAACAGGTGAACTTCAGTACAGACATACCTAAGGTTTGGACTTGAGAGAGGCACTGAACTGCTTAGTTCTACCAGTATAGGTAGGATAGGCATGCTTAAATGCATAACTACAGATGCCTATATTACTTTATTGGTAAAAATGTAGGCTTTTCAAGGATTAGGAAGGGATTTTGGAGGCCTAGAAGAACAATGACACTCAAGCATTTTACTTGCTGTAAACAGGTAGGCAAACCAGATGTACTTCAGTTTGAGTATGAATGTTGTCTCTGTTTCTGTCTCTGTCTCTAATATCCAAACTTAATTGCAGCATATTAGTCCTACATAGCTACAGCTTGGTCTAGGAAAATATGAGTGGCAGGAAGAAAGTGTTCATACAAAAAGTACTATACATATTCTCAGCTATTGTTATGAGATAAATGTAACTTTTGTTCAGGATGATGCAAGCAGATCAAGAAAGTGCTAGCCACTGGGCCATTAGTACGGGGTTTTTTGCCACTGCAATGCAGAAACCTTCAGTTTTTTGAATACAAAGAGTTCTCTTCAAAGTGCCTGCTTTGGCTATTCTTGTTTTAAATGGATTACAGAGGATGTGGAGACATGATCTACCACTTTTTCAGTCTTAACACTCATAGTAAATTTGGCCTGTTGTCAAAGGAATCAAGAAAAATATATACCACATTTTCTTTCAATCAGCATAGTAATTTGTGTTCATTCAGTACAATGTAATAATCTGAGAGCCTTTTTTTTTTTTTTTTTTTACCTAACCTAGGAAGACAGGAAGCTCAGGAACAAAATGTGTGGTGGTGACAGTGAGGATACTGCTCTTATTTTTTCTGGACTAGTTTTTCCCTTCATAATTCATGCAAACAGGAATATTTTATAATGGAACTGAAATTATTGTTTTGTTATGATGATTACCTTTTTAAACTTAATGTTTGCTCCTCCATATGTTCAGAGTTATTTCTGAATAGCAATACACTTTTAGTGCTGCTTTAGTCCTATGAACTCTGCCATATAACAGTAGTCAGAATGAGATGTTTTGTAATCTTCCTTTTATGTTCTAAAAACCTGTTTTACCAAGGTTCAATCAGCTATAGCTGTGAAGGCTGTAAATGAAAATAATATTGTTCAAGTGATCAAGAGCCTAATTTGACCTGCAGAACTAACTTTTAATGGTGATGATTCATGAGAAGGAAAAACTTCAGGATGACTCATATTTAGCTTGCTGGGGTGAAAAAAAAATCTGTGAATTGAGAACTCTTTGGGAGACAAGAAGTGAGGAACTACTTAATGCCAGATATAGAGAAAATCTGCAGTTTATTGCCATGCTTAAGGGCTAATACTAGTGATTTTGAAGTCAATAAGGAAGCAGTATTAGGCCTTTCAAGGTGGGTTGTTGTACGTTTGCATTGAAACTTAGGCAAGAATTTATCCTGTGCTTGTATATCAGTTAGGAATAACTTAATATAGAAAGGTTTTCTGAAATCATGTTTATTCATTAAGACTTACAGAAAACTATGAGATTAAAATAAGATGTGGCTCTACTTTAAAGGATTCAAAATATTTTCATTACTTTCAATTTTGAAACTAAGCTACATTGTTAATGGTCTTTGAATGACAAAACACAAACAAGCTCAGTCTTCAGTATTTCCTACTAATTAGTAATTCTGTTTCCATAAGGAGGTTTAATGTTTCTGACTAAAATTAACCATGCATGCCTATCAGAATGTGTATTTAAGAGAACTCCTGCTGGTATGTTAGAATTTTCTTTTTGTTGAATTCTTGTAAACATGCAAAAATTAACTTGTGCATCTGGTTTATGTACTTAAAATTCTGGAACAATAGTTATCTATATATTTCTGTCTGTGTGTACACACACACACACACACACACACACACACACACAACTATAGTATAATATAGATGTATATAATAGTAGTAACCCACATTTAGACTAATCCAATGAAACTGATCCAAAGTTGAATGTAGTTAATGGGAATTTTTCTACTGATTTCAAGAGGCTATGGATCAGTCCTTATGTGGTAATCAACATTTTTCCTTTTTATCTATCTTACCATGCACAAAACAGGCTGTGAATATTATAGCAGAATGATCTGAATGTAACTTAGGAAATTTGGATTCACACTTAGTTTTTAAGAAATAACAGAAGAAAGCTCTACTTCTATGTAAAACAGCTTTCAGGATTTGCTGAAGTGATTCTTCTTGAGTATGTGGATGTTTTTCCAAGTGGTTCAGCATGGAGTTCCAAAGAAATGTAGTAATTTTTTTACATGAATGACCCAAAACATATTCAGTAATATATTCAATACTGCCATGTCTCCACAAATTCCCTCCTGCCACTAGGTCTGTTGCTGACAAAATTAACTCCACTCACATGGGTGCACCAGAGACCAGAAATTGTCTCAGAGGCAGCCCTGAGTGGTTTAGAGCAGAGTGTAGGGCCCCCAGATGTTGGCATCTGGGGGAGCTACCCTCCAGGTTATGCAACTGGTCAGGGGGAAATGAAACAGACATGTCCTAGGAACCTAAGTGCTACATGTATGCCAGACTGTGCAGCTGTTACTGCACAGGCATTTAGTAATTGCTTAAGTGAGTACTAAATGAGTGCAGTAACTGGCCTCACTGCACAGTCTCAACACTACATGGTTTTTTTCCTGTGCTATTGTGCAGTACCAACAGTACTCTAGGTGAGCCCCCACCAGACATCCCTTGATTTGCAAGGGACACTCCTGTTACCCACTGCTGGGTTTTTTTGTTTTTTGTTCCCCAGTAAGAGCACACTGTTGGCTCATTCATATTATGGTGCACTATAGCTCCATATCCTTCTCTGTAGCACTGCAACCAAGCCAACCATTCCCCCATCTATATTTTTGCATGTGGTTATTCCACCCCAAGTGCAGGACTTTGCATTTGTCCTTGCTGAACCTCATCTGACTGATTGTGGACCATTTCTCCAGTCTGCTCAGGTCATTCCAAAATCCTAGCTCTACCCTCTGAAGTATCTGCAACTCCACCTAACTTAGTGTCAATCCCATTGTCCACCAGTTATCTACACACCTGACAGTACTTCTGTCTAATCTATATTTCCTTTATCTTATTAATGAGAATGGTGTGAGAAAGTATCAAAAGCTTTGATAAAGTCAAGGTATCCACTGCTCCCCCCCATGCATTTTATAATAGAAGGAAATCAGTTTGGTCAAGCATGAATAACTGGCCAGGCATGAATCCATGCTACCTGTTCCTGATCACCTCATTATCCTCTGTACTTCACAGTGGATTCCTTGTGGACCTGCTGAATGATCTTTCCAGGGATAGAGGTCAGGCTGACTGATCTGTAATTCTCTCGATCCCTCTTCTTCTCCTTCTTAAAGATGGGCATTATATTTGCCTTTTTCCAGTCATCTGGCAACTCACCTGACCTCCCTGACTTCTCAAAGCATATAATCCATAACTCCAGAATTACCTCAGCCATTCCTTCAGTACTCTAGGATGCACCCTGTCCAGCTTTGCTAACTAGAAAAAATTTAGCTTCTGTAAATGATCCGTAACCTGTTCTACCATTACTCAAGACTGTTTGTCTCCTTTCCTGTTGTTGCTGCTAGCTGAGCTCATCATTTGGTAGCCAACCCTGTTTGGTGAGACTGAAGTAAAACAGCATTAATTACTTCAGCTTTCACTGCATTGTTTATAACTATATTGCCTTCTACATTCTGTAAAAGACCTGTTTCCTTGGTCTTTCTCTTGCTTTTAATTTACTTATAGAATCCTTTTTTACCACCTCTGATATAACTTGCCAGCTGCATCTGCAAGAGTTCTTTGGCCTTCCTAATGTTCTTCTTATGTGCCTGTGTTTATGCTCTTTTCAAGTACTATGACCAAGTGTTCAGTTTTTATAGGATTCCTTTTTGAATTTCAGTTCATTGAAGATGCTAATCAGGTTGGTCTACTGTTGAATTTCCCATTCTTTCAATTGCAAAATAATACCTTGCCCCTGTGCCCTTTAAAAAGTGTCCTTAAAATACTGCCAGCTCTCCTCCCCTCCCCCCCCCCCCCCGACTTGCCTCCCAGGGGATCCAGCACACCATTTACTTGAGTTTATTAAAGTCTGCTTTTCTGCCCTGGGTTTTTATTCTGCTGCTCTCTTCCTTCCTTTTTTTTTTTTAAAGGTCGCATACAGTTGCATTTGTGGCAATGAATAAAATGCACTGATAGTATAAGTAAATAAAACCAATCTTGCATCAACACTATTAAGTAATCAGCCTTGAACTTTAACATCTCATGGTCACTGTCACCCCAGTTACCTTCCACCTTCACATTCTCAAACAATTCCTCCCTGTATGTGTGCAAAAAGTCAAAAAGCACTTCCCCACTAATTGGCCTGTCTACCATCTGTATCAAAAAGTTATGCCCAACACATTTCAGGCATTTGCAGACCACTTGTGCATTGTTGCATTTCTCAATATAGTAGATATCCTAATAATTAATGTTCCCTATGAGAACCCCAATTCATAGGATTTGAAAGTGTTTGTCTGCTGCTTAAAGAAGGCCTTATTCACCTGCTTCTCCTGGTTTGTTGGCCTGTAGCAAAATTCTGCCATAACATATCACTACTGTTGCTTTCCCCTTTGACCTTTATACAGAGGCTTTCGACAAGTAAACCTGTAGAGCAACACATCTGCCTTCTTCCCCCAACCTAGCCTTTCTGAACAAGTTAAATCTACCCATGGAAGTATGCCAATAATGTGAACTTTCCCAGAACTTCTCTATAATACTAGTTAAAGAATAAGTCAGTGCTAGAACCTCCAAATTTTCCTGTTTGTACCCCATACTTTTTGTATTAGTTTACAAACATTTCAGATATCTAACTGACTATCTTCTCCTTGCAAACATGCCAACATCTTGCTCTGGACTTCTGTCTTCAACTTCTGGTGAACCTAGTTTAAAGCCCTCCTCACTAGATTAGCAAACCTGTACTCACAGGGAGAATTCCCTTTTTCTTTTTTCAGGTGGGCCTCATCTCTTCCCAGCAGTCTATATTCCTGGAATTCCAAACCATGGTTGAGAATACCAAAGCCGCAACCAACCAAAGCTAGGTATCTGTTCCTACCTGGCTCTTACCCTTGATTTCAAAGATCAATGAAAATGCCACCTAGTGTCCCGTCCCCTGCACCCTTGCTTCCAGAGCCATGTAGTCAATTTTGATCTGTTCAGTGTCAACTCTAGTGGTATCATCTATGCCCGCATGGATGGGGTAGTAGTCAGAAGGCCAGAAGAGTCTGGGCAAACTTTCTGTTATGTCACAGATACAGGCTCCTGACAGGCAGCAGACCTCCCAAGCCAACAGATCAGGTCACCATTTAAATGACTTTGTGGCCCACAGAAATGAATCACCAACTACCACCACCCATTTCTTTCTCTTGGTAGCAGTGGTTTCAATCCACCTTCTCATGGGGTGCAGTAGTGCCCCCTACCATCACTGGGGTGGTCTTCTCATCCAATGACAGGGCTTCATACCTGCTTTCCAGCTGCATAGCTGAGGTCCAAAAGAGGAGAGTCTGTAGCCAGAAGTTACAGGCTGCCAGCTTCCACCTTCCAGAGAACCCATTTTTCTGAGTCTTCCAGTGACTTCTTTGGCTGTCCCACTTACATGATGCTGGAGGTCTCTTTGTGCATTGGGGCATGAGGCTGCTAAAAGTGCAGAGTGGTATGGTTAGACAGCAGGTAGGAGTCTGGCCCCCTGCTGACTGGTTTGACCGGGCACAATTTACATTCACAGTCAGCATCCACACCTGCATTTAATTGCAGTTAATCACACTGCTGAAAGATAATACTGTCTTTGGCTGTGTTAATTGGCTTACTGCAACTGAATAATATTGCATATTAATAAGTAGGAGTGGATAAAAATCTATACACTTCCTGAAGGAAATTTGGAAGGAACAGTTTCTTTTCCAGGTCTTTACATTTCTTGCATGTAGTATTCTTTAAAGACAATGTTTAACTTGGTATCCTTAATAATTTCTTTCATGTATGTACTGTTCAATGGTAATATTAGATGTCTCAAAAAATGCAATTTGTAGCTTCCTAGCAGAAAATAAGAACTCCAGCAAGCAGCTTATACAAGCTCTAAGTCATTCTGATTTTATGTAGGCCCCTCTTGGAAATTAACTCTGTCCATAAATAATTTCCATGAATGTCCACCTTGTTTTTCTTATGTATACGGAAAAGTCAGACTGCACGGAACTCTAATACCAGTTGTAAAAGAAAGTAATTTTTTTCTGTCTGCCAGTCAGCTGGAAAAACAAGAATGATCCAGGATGGTCTGAAAGAGATCTGACAGTTGGGGAGGGGTGGGGTCTAGTAAACTTTCCATTCCCTTTTCATCAATGAGAATAGAAGGGAGTAGTTGATACTTTATTTCCTTGGCCTCTGAACTACAAGCACAAGACTTTATTCCTACTTTAAAATTTCAAATGGTAAAAATTACCTCACTGCTATCCTCTCTCCTACCCTCCATCTAGAATTTCAATTCTTTATAGCCTTGGATAATTTTCTGCCTATTGAAGCCTCCAAACATTGAACAGGACCTCATTTCACATGACAGCACTTTTTAGTGGGCATAAGAATAATCTGAATCAGTTTATTGTTGAACGGATCCTCAAAGGTATTTAGGCAGTTAATTCAAAATGCACATGTCTACACATGAAATTAATGCACCTGAATTTTCTGAGGAGAAAATTCAGATGCATTAAACTGTGCTTGGGAACATGCCTACATGGGTACCCAAGTTGGAACCAAATTGAGCCCGATGGGAGCAGCCTGCTCCAGAGCTGTTCCTACCTTGCTCTGCCCCCCTGCAGCATCCAGGGGGAGCTCCAGGCTCCAGCTGCAGCTTTCTAGATGCCGGCCCCAGGATGGCAGTGGGTATCGGGGGGTGGGGGTCAGCCTCAACCTGGCAAGGGGCTCCAGGGGCAGCCTTTGCCTATCAGAGGGCACAAGATGGTCAGGCCTGGGTGGGGTTGGAGCTGTGCTCAGCTCCAGGGGTATCTCTGAGTGGTTCAGAGCTTGGAGCTGGCCCCAGAGTCAGGGACAGCTTCTCCCTCATCCCTAAGCTGAGAAGCAATTATGGTCCCCTGCTGCCTGGGCTGACCAGGAACATTTTGCTCCTGGTTCATCATCTATATGTTTAGGTGTATTAATGTAAAGATCTGTTGGCTAGTGATGGCTAGAAAATGGTATTTAGAGGTTTTCTTTTGGGAACTGACTTGTTGGTAAGGTAGGTATACATAAGAACAATGGTCCAAGGTAATGACAAGGGATTATTGATTTCTAAAAGCTTGTTTTATGAGAGAGTTTCCTCAAGGCCTGCTGTGTTTGTTACTGGCAAGCAGAGAACACACACATAGGCTGGGAAATTATAGATATGTTCCACACTGTTCCATAACATGAGATAATGAAGGAGGTGATGCATCCCCTCTACGCAACATTGGTCAGACCACAGTTAGAGTACTGCATCTAGTTTTAGGCACTGTACTTCAAGAAGGATGTTGATAGACTCAAGGGAGTCCAGAGGAAGGCCACTTGTATGGTTAGGGGCTTACAGGACAAGCCCTTTGTAGAGAGACTGAGGGAGCTGGACCTCTTCAGCCTCTGCAAAAGAAGGCTAAGGGGTGATCTTGTTGCTGCCTAAAAATTCATTAGAGGGATGCAGCAAGGGTCTGGAGATGCTCTGTTCACCAGGGCGCCTCTTGGGGTAACAGGGAACAGTGGTCACAAATTGACAGACAGCAGAATTAGGCTAGATATAAGGAAAAACTTCTTCATGGTAAGGGTGGCCAAAATTTGCAATGGGCTTCTGAGGGAGGTGGTGCTCTCCCCTACCTTGGGGGTCTTTAAAAAAGGCTGGATAGGCATCTGGCTGGGGTCATCTGACCCCAGCACTCTTTCCTGCCTAGGCAGGGAGTCAGACTTGATAGTCTGTTGAGGTTCCTTCTGCTCCTAACATCTATGAATAGCATGGTACCTAGTCATAGTGCCCAACTGCAGGCCCGTGGGATTTCCATTTTTGGAAAACAGACCAAATTAGGAGAAGGTTCAGAAAGATCAAATTAGGATGTCTGCATGTGATGTGTTTGTGAAACAAAAGATTATGCTGATGGGGCTGGACATGGACAGTATGATGATCACTGGGAGAACAGACGACCACTAAGAGAGCAATCAGAGATGCCCATGGATGAAGAATCTTCAGAAGGGGAAAAGAATACAAAAGTATGGATTTTAGAATAGCAAAGAATCCCCAGGAGGGGAACCTGAGGTCACCATGGACAGACTGCATACTACCAACCCATCTCACGCACCCCACTGGAGGATGGTGGACATTGACCTCTGACCTCCAGGCTGCTGACGTTCAAAAGAGAACCTCAGAGTGAAGCACATGTACTTGAAAGACATCCCTTGATTCTGTGCAGCTCTAGGACTGGTAGGTATAGAATTGTTTGCATTATTCTTATTTGCTATCACTGTGTACCAGTAAAATCCACCTATTATCAAATGCAGAGGACATGGTAGGTCTGAGGGTTTGATTCTATTTTGGTCTTCAATCCAGTGCCAACAGCTCGTATCTGTATCTGTTGGTAATAGCAAACAATGCTTTGCAGTAATCTACTGTGCAGTCATTACTGACCACATGTAGGTGGTGATACTTTACTGCACATCAGATTAGTCTAATGTGCAGTAAAGCACACATGTCGGCACACTGTAATGGGGCCCCAACCTCCCTATTAGAAGGGGAATGTGGATATGGCAACCCAGGCACCCAAGCCCTGTTCTGGGGCTTTCCTGTCCCTCACCTCTCCTCCTCTCACCTCAGGATCCACTTCCAGGGGCTGTGGGAGCATTGATCATAGGAGAGCTAACGGTTTCTTTTCCCAGCACTAAACATCTCGCCCACCTGGCAGCCAGGAGCTGGGTTGCCAGGCAACAACAGGTGACCAGGTCAGCTGGCCAGGAGGTCAGCTGACCCAAGATGCTGGAAAGAATAAGAGGGGATAGAAGAAGAGCAGCAGGCAACCAGAAGGGGAGAGCCAGAGCTGTGGTGGCTATCTCCTAGTGAACCCCTGAGGAAGAAGGGGGAATCAAGGGAGCTCCTGCCTCAGGACAACAGATTGAATCTGCAGATAAGTTTTGTTTTCTTTTTTCTTTTCTTTTTTTATTGACATTTTTGGCTCTGCACAAATCCATTAGCAGCCTGGGCAGGGCTTTCAGGGCCAGCTGGGGATATGAGTTTAGCTAAGCAGGGAACATCCTGTAGCTGGGTGCCTGAGGCCAGAGTGGTTTCTATACTACACTGCAAGGGAAGATCAGGTTCCCATATCATGGATATGGAGTGGGACCCTAGGCAGCTAGAGCCAATGTGGCCAGTGGCATGCCTGACCAGACACACTTTGAAAAATGTTCCAGCCTTGCAGGTGTGCCCCAGGGTGGCTTACACATGCCCACTGAGTATTTGGTCCTAAGACCCTACATATATCTGTCAGGGAACAGGTCCCCAAGGTCACGGTGGGCCGAGCGGTTCGGATCAAACACGCGGGGTTAGTTGCGAGGAGTCTGAGCGGTACGGGACTCGTGCAGTTTCAAAAGATGGATTTTTATTTACTTACATTTCTGGAGTGTAGGCAGAAGTCTTGCTTGTTCAGTTACAGTATAACAAACAACGAGAAACTGGTCTGTTGGCCCACGAGGTTCTCGAGCTGAGCCCTTGCTTTCTAGCCGGAGCTAGGTGCGGCTGCCCAACTCGATAGTCCCAGGGCTGGTCAACAGCTCATTAAGGGAGAACGAACTACAAAACTGTAACATGAAGAACATTGTGACTCCAGTCCAATGTGGATGAAACGGGTGGTTAGTGGTGATGCCAGAGTCGATGGAGAGCAATGCCGAGGTCGGTGCCGGAGGATGTAGCAGTATCATAACCAGTGGTCGAGATGCAGGTCAGGTCAGTCAGAATCGTGGTCGGTCAAATGCCAGAAATCGGTTCAGTAGCCAGGAAATCAGATCGAAGGCGTTGAAGAACAAAATGCAAAAACCGCAGCAGTCAGGAGACCAGTGGGACCAAGGCCCTCCTGAGGAGCAGTCCCTGTCAAGACAGCCTCTGCTCTTAGAACGGATCGCTCTCCCCATGAGACAGTCTCTGCCAAGGCAGTCTCTGCTCTTGGGTCAAGTGAGGTCTCCCCCCTGGGCGGGGGGTCACAAGTCTTTTAAGACAACCAGGTGGCCAATCAGGTTGGTTTCCTCATAGAATTTTCTGGTCTGATTACATCATAATTTTATCAGTACTGAGCAGAACTGAGCATGCGTGTTGCTACAAAACTAGGTCAGTTGTGATTGACAAGTCAATAGGTTGTATAGGGGGCAATTTGTAGCTTCCTAGCAGAAAATAAGAACTCCAGCAAGCAGTTGGGCATGTTGGGCATGCCTTGGAATTTTCTACTTACTAGGCTTGTCTGCACATGTTCAGACCTAACTTTCTGTGTTATCAGCATACATTCCAAATTTTGCTCGGACAATATCCATGGATTAAGATATATAGCCCAATCTGACTACTGGGAGTTACCAATCTTGTTAAATGTTGAAATTAGTTTATACCTCACTGCTTTATCACAGTGCAGATGCACTGTAATAGCTTAATAGTTTTCTTCTTCTTGCAGAACATGTAACAACACATTAAAGGTAAAGAACACAAAGTTTCAGGTAGAGCCAGTAATAAATAAATACACACATGTCAAATTCCTCAGTAAGATGTCTGTGTTTGTGATTATTAAATACCGTATGCTCGTTATTTGTTTAAGTGTCACATGCAGTTGCATGTGTGGCAATGAATAAAATGCATTGGCAGTATAAGTGAATAAAACCAACCTTATACTAGCCATAGTAAGTAACCAATCTGGTATACCAGATGGAGAATTCACTGAAATTCAATTATCTGTATTAAAATGACTCCTAGGTGCAATTGAGAAAGATACAATATTAAAAAGGAGAGAATTGACCATATGTGGATGTTGGAAAAAAAATTCTGAGTAACTGGTAAGAAATGTGTGCTCAAGTCGTAATGCAAATGTGCTTTAGTAAGAGATGTTTTTATAATGGGATTTCACTTAAACTGAGATGCCTTTATATAAGAGGGAGTTTTTCCTTTCCTGATTTGGCCAGAACTTCCCTGCTCAATAAAGTGAGAAATATTATATTTAAATAAAATAGCTTTATTTAATCAGGGACAATATATAACTGAAAAGCTGAGAACCAGTTTAAAATAGCTAATGACAGCTCCTAAATATTACAAAACATGGAGCATATGGGTGCATCTACACATCGTTGTATGGTGACATTGCTATGGCACTGTGAGTAGGTTAAGTGATCTTATCCTGGTTTCTTTCTTGTACTCTCCTGCCACGACTGGAAAGATTGGAAAGAAAAGAAGGGAGATCAGTGTCCTCTGTGGTTCTGAGACAGATAAATGCCATCCTGATGTTAACGACTCACAATGTTAGATTTTATTTCTGATTTAACAGCAATACATTTACAGGATCCTTGCCAATTTCTTCACTGATGAGGATAACTTGGGTTACAGTTGCAGAATCCCCAGGCTGGATACTTTGTATATGCTTTGTAAAGAATCTTTGCTGCTAATTACTTCATTAATGGTGTATACTCTCTGTGGCTCTCATTCTCTGCGGGTACAGGTTACTGAGAGCATTCCCCGGTCCTTCTCCCTCTCAGTCTGCCTGGCTATTTCTAATTTCTATACTCCTGATGGGATACAGGCTTGAGGATGACTCTGATCCTCTCTTTTCTATCTGAGGGACACCATGCCTCCCTCCTTAAGTTGCTGGTGAATCTGCCTCCTGGTGCCTCCGTGTTTCCCTGCACTCACCAGCACAGTGGATGTTCTTGGCAAGGCAAGCCTCTTCCCGGCTGACCTGTCATAGATCCAGAGCTCTCCTGACATCTTTCTGGATCTCAGGTATTACTTTTTTCTGTTCCCTCAGGGACCTCAGTCACTCCATTTCTGTCTCTTGGTGCCTGAAGGCAGACAGTCTGTGCCCTGCTGTCAGTTTTATGCCTGGTTTTGGTGGGCTAATCACCCAGTCCCCTCCCAGTTGTGTAATCCCCTCCACCTGGTGAGGGTTCATCATCGGGTCAGTCTGACCCAACCTTGTCTCAATAACCGGGCTCCTGACTGAGTCCCTGTTACAGGCACTAAACTTTTGGAAGTACTAAAGCACAGTGTAGTGCAGGTGGTTACTCTGCTATGCTCATGGTGCGCAATAAGATTTCTCTGCTACGTTGCCACAGTGGCACATTACACTGGGAAAACACACCATTACAGTGATGTAGCTGTTTATCACTCGTAGACCTATGTGATCACTACATCACTGCAGCACGTCACTATGTCACCGTGGGGTGAAATGTAGGTGCATCCAATAAGGATTAGTTTAGATTTTGTGTTTATAGGAAGGTAAAATAAAAATATAGGTTTAAAGAGGTATCATACAAAGCTATTACTTAATAATGTTTAAGAAGCTCTTATTTATGTATTTAATTTTTATTTAATTTTATATAGGAATCTTCCATATAAAAATATGGCTCATACACCTGCCAGTTCTCTCACTTAGGATTTTTGCAGTAGGATTTCATCCTGTAGCAAAACTACATCCCTATTGCATCCTCTTCTTTGTCATAAGAGTAAAACTTCAGAAGTATGTACTCACTGGAAAGTGAAGTTGGTTTGGTGAATGACTTGCAGGAGTTGTCTTGATGTGTATGTTTTTCATGCAGCTTCCTGCTCTTGATTCCATAATTTGGGAGACATTTGCACAACATGAATTCAACAAAGGTAGATTCCCCTTTATCACTCTTGAATCAGCTCTTTCCTATATTGGAGCTCAATAGCCTCAAATTGATTTGCAACTCTAGCAGAAGAGTCCTGATAACGATAATGAACTGCTATGTCCATATACTTCCTGTCTTTTATGTCAGGGCTGACTAACTGGCAGCCTGTGAAGGGCCAACATGTGATTCATGGTAGAGCCTGGGAGTGCTTAACATTCAGCCCCAGTGGAGGCCTCTCCTATTGCTGTGTGGTGGGGGTGGTCCTGAGGTAGCTGCGCAGTCAAGTTGTTGAGGACCCATGTGCCATTGATGTAGCCCATGTGGTGGGGAAGCCACATTTGCAGGGGGCCATATGGCACTGACACAGCACTGTGGCAGGGGTAGAGGACTGTATACCACCAGAACAGCCCATCTGGGGGCACATTCCAACACTGCCTGCAGCCTCTGGCCACACAGAAGGTGGATTTCCGTTTTTATGCAATGTTTTAATATTAAAACAATAGCATTGAACCATAGAACCAGAGAACATTACGGTTGGAATGGACTTCAGGAGGTCATCTGCTCCAATGTCTGCTCAAACCAGCATCATCCCCAACTAGATCATCTCAGCCAAGGCTTTGTCTAGCCGGGTCTTAACAACCTCCAAGGATGGAGATTCCACAACCTCTTTGGGTAACCTGTTCCAGTGTTTTTACTACCTTTCCTAGTGTAAGAGTTTGTCCTAATATCTAACCTAAATTTCCCTTGCTGCATCTAGAGACCATTGCTCCTTGTTCTGTCATCTGCCTCCACTGAGAACAGTCCTCTTTGGAACCATCCTTCAGGTAGTTGAAGACTGCAATCAAATCCCCCTCATTCTTCTTTTCTCCAGATGAAATAAGCCTAGTTCCCTCAGGCTATCCTCAGAAGTCATGTGCCCTAGCCCCCTAAAAAAGTTCATTTCCCTCTGCTGGATGGTCACCAATTTTTCCATAAGCTTTCTGTAATAGGGAGCCCAAAACTGGACAGAATACTCCTGATGTGGCCTCAGTGGAAAATAGAGAGAAATAACCCCTTCCTTTAATCTGCTGGTAGCACTCCTAGTTATGCAGTTTAGTATGCCACTAGCCTTCCTGGCAACAAGGATACACTATTGGCTTGTATTCAGCTTACTGTTCAGTGTAACCCCCAGTTTCTTTTCTGGAGAGCTACAGTGTAGGAAGTTCTTTTCTGAAGACCACCCAGCCAGTCACTCCCCAGCCTGTACCAATGCATGGGATTGTTCCATCCTAAGTGCAGGATTTTGCACTTCTCCTTATTGGACCTCATGAGATTTCTTTTGGTCCAATCCTCCAATTTGTGAAGAACTCTCTGAATCCTAGCCCTACCTTTGGCATATTGACTATTCCCCCCAGCTTGGTGTCATCTGCAAACTTGCTGAGGGCACATTCTATCCCATCCTCCAGGTGATTGTGTTGCCCTGAGGGGTCAGGCCAATGCTCAGGATCTCAATATTGCACTGTTAGACAAGAGGGCATGGTGTACACTTGCACATATACAAACACACAAATCAGTTAGGAGCATACACACACACTACCACCTCAGACACATACACATCCAAACCAGCCTAGGCACATGCATACCTATCACCAATTCAAGCACATACATTATACACCCAAAAAGTTAGACACATATCACTAATTCATATATCATACACACAATGCCACACACACACACACACTAGCAACTTAGTTACACACATTCAAAATAACCAGTCTAGCTTCATGCACACCTAACACCAGTTTAAGGCCATACACTCTACACACACCAAATTTAGACAAAATCAGTTACCAACACCTGCACATGCAACACACATACATGGATTACTAATTCATATACCACACACACAATGGTATCTATATATGTAAATTCTCTAAATCACACACATACCACCCACCAACGCATACACACAGGTGAGTTCCTAAGTTGACTGTTGTGGGGGGGGGGGGTGTATGTGCTTGGTGTACTTGGGATACCTGGGGAAAGGTTAAGGTAAGAAAATAGAAGTGTAGGGAGTGAAAGTTGCTGGAAATGAAAGTCACTGGGACCAAGATTAGAACTGGTAGACTAGAGGGGCCTGGGGTGAAGAACTGAGGTTCAGGGCTAACTTCAGGTTAATTGATCTTAATTGATTAAAAGACAATGCCCAAAGCCTGCAGAACAGGGAAGTGATGCCAGCACAGAGGCTGAGGCTGGGACTGGAGCCAGAGCTATGGGGGAGCTGAAAAGGTAGGTGGGGAGAGGGAAAATGGGACTAAGGGAAAGTGTGGGTGTTAAAGAGGGGCTCTGGGTATGGGTCAACAGAGGATGGCTCTGGGGCAGCTAGAGAAGTTGTAGGGAGTGGCAGTAGGTGCTGGGAGCTGGAGAAAGGCTCCAGCTGTGGAGAAAACTGAAGGACAGCCATGAGGAGTTGGGAAGCTGCTGGGGGGGTGGGGAGGTTGACTACCGAAGGTGTGGGGGAAGCCTGAAAACAGAGAGATGGACAGCAGAAAATCACAGGAAAAGCAGGAGGAGAGACTGAAAGGTGGCAGGGCAGAGGGAAAGCAGAGAAGGCCAGCAGAAAGTCACAGGGAAAAGGCAATAGATGGCATGGGAGGCTGAAATGCAGCAGGGACAGCAGGAAAGCAAGGAGAGGCTGAGAGGTGACAGAAAAGGGGAGATGGAATTGGGAGGAGATCAGGAAACTAGCAGAGAGGGGGTGGGGCTGGAACTGAAAGAGAGAGAGAGGGAGAGAACGAGGCTAGAATTTAAGATAGGAAAGGGACTGGTATTCAGTAAAACATGACCCAACTTGGTGTTGCAAATGACAGTGGTTTTATTGAACAGGGGAGATGCTAACACAATGTCTTATTGGTTCCCTTGCACACGCGCGCATACACACCCCCCCCCCACACACACACAATGGCAGCAGGGGTTAGAGAGGCTTGGTGCAGGGGCTGAAGTCCACTGACATCCAGGAGAAGAGAGAGAGTCCAAATTGTAGAAAAAGGTGTGCAGGTAATATCTACCTATCCCAGGCTGGAAAGGGGTCCTTGCCCAGTAGGTGTTGTCCTGACGGGGGGTCGCTGAATAATTAAAAATAATTAAAAAAAAAATCCTGGGGGTTTTGCTACAACTGACAAAAATATTGAACAAAACCAACACCAAAATCAACCCCTGTGGAACTCTACTTGATACTAGCTGCAAACTAGACATCAAGCCATTAACTACTACCTTCTGAACCTAATGATTCAGCCAGTTTTCCAACCACTTTACAGTCCATTCATCCAACCCATACTTCCTTAGCTTGTTTGGGAGCACGTTGTGGGAGACTGTATTAAAAGCCACACTAAAGGGATTTCACATCCACTGCTTTCCCTGCATCCACAGAGCCAATCATCTCATCCTAGAAGGCCACCAGGTTGGTAAGGTATGACTTGCCCTTGTTGAATTCAGGCTGACTGTTTCTAATCACCTTCTTCTCCTCCAAGTGCTTAGAAATCGATTCCTTGAGGACCTGCTGCATGGTTTTTTTTCCAGGAATTAAGAGAAGACTGACTGGTCTGTAGTTCTCTGGATCCTCCTTCTTCCCTTTCTAAAAAATAGGCACTGCATTTGCCCTTTTACAATCATTTGGGACCTATCCTGATCACCACAATTTTTAAAAGATGATGGTATGTGGCTCTGCAATCACGTCGGCCTACTCCATCAGGACCCTTGGGTGCAGCCTATCTGGCCCCATGGACTCGTACACATCCAGGTTTTATAATAGTCCATAACAAGTTCTTACACCACTGTTGACTGATCTTCTCCTCCCCAAACTGTGATGCTGGATGCAGTAGCTGATCGTGCCTATGAAGACTGAGGTGAAGTTCAGCCTTTTCTGCACCTCTGTCAGTAGGTTTCTCCCCCATTCAGTAAGGGACCCACATTTTCTCTGATCCTCCTAGCATTGCTGATATACTTGTAGAAACCCTTCTTGTTACCCCTCAGATCTGTTGCTAGATGGAACTCCAGTTATGCGTTGACCATCCTGATTTCATCCCTGCAACCCTAAGCAATACTCTTACATTCCTGCTTAAGTGTTTGTCCAAGTTTCCACTTCTTGTAAGCTTTTTTGTGTGTGTGTTTTAGTTTATTGGAAAGTTCCCTGCAAAGCCAAGCTGATCTTCTGTCAATAATTCAACACTTTGATAACAGTAAATGGCACCCTGACTTCAAAAGGGGAGCACGTAATTTCTGCTTTACTTCAGAAATCCCTCCTGTGTAATTAGAACTCTTCATTCTTTTAACCAGTGTAGGAAGTTGTAACAAGAGACTCCTTCCCCTTGCTACTTGGAGCAAGTGCAGCTTGCAAGGCAAGCGTGGTGCTAGTTGCATCTACTGCCATGTGGTCTGCAGGGCTCAGCCTCTAGTTTACAGGCAGTTGAACACCGGTGGCTGAATAGGGGATGAGCAGCACCTAGGCCTTATGAACAAAGTTCTGGAAGGTTAGGTACCCCAAAGGTTGCCCAACTGAAATGGTCGTGAGCAATGGCCTCAAAGGGTAGGTGCCCCAAAGGGTGGTCAGTCTGGGATTGGCAGCAGGAAGAGGCCTAGAGGGTTTTTGTGCTCCAAAGGCAGTCACAGGCAGCACTGAGTCTCATGGGTTGTTATCCAAACCAAGTGACCAGAATTAGAAGATGTCACAGGGGTAAGTGCCTCAGAGACATTCCACATGGTGAGGGCTTAAGGCCCATACAGAGCCCTGCTAGGTTCTGACACCTAATGGGCAACTAAGGGCTAAAGCCTTAGTGAGAGGGGCTGAAACCTGGAAGGTCCAGCAGGCCAAAACAAGAACAAGAGAGTCCTGCATTGCTTAGGGTATTAGGATGAGCCAACGGAGTGCCTAATGATGAGCAGGGTGGGGCAAAGCACTAAAAGCCAGACTCCAGATATCTGAAGGCAGCCTCTCAAATCTATTAATTTTTTTGTATCAAGGCAATGTAGGTGAAAGAGGAAGCCCAAAAGGGGAACCAGAGTAGGAGAATGGGCACAGTGTTTCCCTTTGGGGCACTGTGGCTGTCCCTGGAGGCAGAACCCATTACAGAAGTTCAGAGGATGACTTTCATTTCCAACATTACAGTGTGAATAAAGAACCCATAAAAGAGATTTATTCAATGAAAGACCTTAAATTATAAAATTTTCAAGATGTATTTTAAGAGCTTTGATAAACCATAAAAACCTGCTTGACAATTCTTCCCATATGCACCCTTATTACTAAGATACGGATCAGCATGTAAATAAGAGAAGGTATCCCCTAGGAATGAGGTCCCCTAGAAATATGTCCTCAGTTTGGTACTGTTTAATATTATTATAAATGACTTGGAATGTGGAATTGAGTTCAAACCTAGTAAATTGGCAAATGACTTTACACTGGGTATATAGAAAATATTTTGGAGCACAGGATTAACATAAATAAATTGATACATTGAATAAATGATCAAATAAAAAGTGGATGGAATTCAAAACTGACATAAAGTTTTGACTTTAGGACAGAAGAATCAAATGTGCACAATTAAATTTGAAAATGGCTACTACCGCAGAAAGGGAACTTGGGATTCTGAATGGCTTAAAAATGAATATAAGTAAGTGTAGCAATACTGGAAAGAAAAAAAAATTGTAGCCTACTGAAATGGATTAAAAGGAGTGCTAAATGAAAGTCCTAGCACGTGATTTCTCCACTGTATCCAGGATTGATGACACTTCAACCCGAAGTACTTTGTTCAGTCTTGGGCATGGTACTTGAAGAATGATGCAGACAAATTGGAGTATACAAAACAACACAAACTATTTGAGGTCTGGAAAACAATATACAAGGAAAAGTTGGAAGATCTTTGATTATTTAATTTTTAGAAGAACAAAAGGAACTTTTAGTTTAGTCTTCAAGTACAAAAAGAGCTGTTATAACAGAAAAGGCAATATTTTCTGCATCCTCAAGGGTCAGGAAAAGAAGTAATTAGCTTAAATTATAACAAGAGAAATTCAGGTTGGATATCAGGTAGCACTTTCTAACAATGAGGTGATTATGTACTGGATTACAGTTTCCCAGTGAGACTTTAGAAACTCCATTGTTGCCAATTTTTAAGTACAGGTTAGACAAACTTTTGGTCTGGATGTTTTAGGAAGAGAGATTTTTGTCTCGAGCAGGGAACTGGGCTAAGTGGCTTTCTGAAATCTCTTCTAGTCCTATTTTTCTATGATTCTGGGATCTCTGGTCATTTAACTATCTCCATATTACAGATGAGAGAAGAGAGGAAAGACACTAAGTAATTTATTCAAAGTCATTGAGAATAATCAATTAAAATAATTTAAAGAGACAAGGGACTCTTCAGTCATTTAGTCTGATTCCCTCTGTATTGAAGCTTCTGTATCTCTTTCTGTATCTGTTTCAATATTTCATTCAATTGTCCTGAATTAAGCAAAACAATCCATTTTCAGAAGGAAAAAAAATCCTGATTTTTGCAGTGAAGGTACCTATACTTCCTTGATACGTAAATGAACCTTACTAAGGAAAATAAATTGTGGTTGAACTAAAGGATTCTTTTAGAAAGACATCCAATCTTAGTTTATATGGATTTACTACTTCACTAAATCAGAAGTAGCCAATTTTTTTCTGGACATGGTTTTAAATTGCCTACCCCAGGTCAGAGACAAATGAATATACAGGTGCTAAGACCCAGCTACCACCATTTGTCTCTGTGGCAGCATAAGGAAACAGCCAACATCCTCTTCTTGTCCCAGTGCAACAGCATGCAGGAGTGGGCACAGTTGATGCTCTCTGCTGTTGAATGCTGTTAAAGCCCCACATCTGCAGGCCAGATTCAATGATCCACAGACTGGATATGGCCTGAGGGTCATAGGTCCTTGACCTCTGCACTAGGAAATTTGTTTCATTTGTTAATTACTTAAATTACTGGGTCTAATTTTCATGATGATGCCACTCATGCATATTTGGATAGATTAGAAAGTCACTGAAAAGAAAGGCCAGCAACAGGACCTTTTTTTCCACATGAAAAAGCAACAGAATTTCTGATGGATGTTGTCTGTGTCTTACTAACAGCCCTGAAGGCATCTCTCATTATTTTGTAATAAAAAAAATATTTCCTTGTCAAGATACATTAACATCTGTTTTTGGAAAGTGTACTTATTACAAGTTTGTTTGACAAGCCAGTTGATGGATAACTCTACAGAAGATTTGAAAGGTCTCCATGTGATTTCTATATTTTCAGGATATGGGGAAATAGTTGAAAATTCAGTAAGACTACAAATATTTAAACTACCCCTCCCCTCCCCCCAACAAAAGAACAACAAAAATAATTGCAACAAAACCCTCCTTGTTTTGATTTATTTTCTTAGTAAAAAAAGGGTCCAGTAGGTATTCCAAGATTTCAAAAATACCCTCTGGCTACTTTTCTTTTTGGGTGGAAGCATATGCCAGTATGCTTAAAAATTTGTTAGAATTTCTGTACCCTGGGCTACATTGTCCTTTTGAAGTATGTACATAAAAAGTAATGAGATTTAAGAACTCTCATCAATATGTAAATTGTCTGTGGGTTGAAACCCATGGGGTTGAGACTCCCTGTGGCCTGAAAACCATGATATGAGAGATTTTAATTCTCTAAATCTATTTTTAATATAGCAAATATATACCTACAAAAGGGCCATGTTTTAAAGGATATTTTTTCATGCTTTGCACTAAACATACCCAAAAAAAGAAAGAAAAGAAAACCTCCTAAGCACTTCGAATGTCCTAGTATGATGAAGATGGCCATATTTCCATAGAAGCTTGTTAGCCAAAGTACTAGCATGAAACAGGGAAAGAAAGTTGGGTAGTAAACTCAACCACAAAACTAGTTACACCTCCCAAAAACTAAACTTGATACAAAAGAGAAGGAGAAAAAATATTACGTGATATACTTCCTATGCCCCATAACTAAATTTTCTTTTTTGTCTGCTTTTGATATGTGTGATTTACATAGATAAGTAGGATGATAGACATCCTTTCATCAGCTAGGTACAATAACCCCTACTAAACCAAATGGGGCAGCTGACAACCGACACCCAAGAAAAAGCTAATCTGTTCAATGATTAGTTTGCACTGGTCTTTCACCAGCCCAAAGGGACCACCCTGCTTGACAAGATGTGTGATGAACAGGGTGGGGGTGAATATATGCCCACCCTTGTTCTTGTGGGGGAACACCTTGACAAGTTGGATACCCACAAATCAGCTGGTCCAGATAGATTGCATCCAAGAGTGCTGACACCAAAGAGTGCAGACACCAAAGAGTAACCACTGGCAAGGATATTCTAAAACTTGAGGAACTTGGGCAAAGTACCTGAAGATTGGAAGAGGACCATTGTGGTGCTTATCTTCAAGAAAGGGAAGAAACAAGATTAAGGAAACTGCAGGCCAGTCAGTTTGACCTCAACCCCTGGAAAGATCTTGGGAAAAAAAAAAATCAAAGAAACCAAGCTAGCAGAAGGCAACATTCTAAGGCATAGCCAGCAATGCTTTGTTGAGGGTAGGTTTTGCCTGACTAAATTCATTTTCTCCTATAATGAGGTGACATATCATCTGGACAAAGATATTATATATTGATATTATATATTTTGGCTTTAATAAAGCCTTTGACTTGGTGTCCCATTATGTCCTCATGGAGAAATTGGGGAACTGTAGCCTTGACTACTCTACAGTTCAATGGCTGGGGAGCCGGATCTGAGGTCTGACCCAGAGAGTGGTAGCTGATGGAACTGAATCAACACGGCACGCTGTGACCAGTGGTGTCCCCCAACACTCCATTCTTGGACCTGTACCCTTTAATGTCTTTACATGATCTGGGCTCTGGTGCCAGAAGTGTACTGGCCATTGGCAACATGTAGGGGGTGCACGCCTGAGTGTGGTGGTGCACCCCACACAAAAAGGTGCCATTGACACTGTCAACGGCACCTGAAGGAAGTTGCTGTTTGCCACCCCCCCCACCAACACCACCAGTGACTTCTGTGGGTGATTGCCGACACCTGGTCAGTGCTCAACACTTCCCACCCCCCCACCACTGACAGTGCCAACGGCATCTGCAGGAGTGCCCTGCTTACCACCACCATGCTCCTGCTGCTGCCACTGCACTCCCACCGCCACCAGCACAGCCGCCCCCACCCCCCCAGCTGCCGGGGGCACGTGTCATTCATGTGAGTGGCTAAGTTTGTTGATGACACCAAACTATAGGGAAGTGTCCACACTTGTGGATAGGCTAGTGATCCAGGCTGACCTCAATAGGCTCACAAGCTGGATGGATGAAAACATGATGGCATTCCATATGGAGAAATGTAAGGTGCTGCACCTGGAGGGGGGGGACCCTGCATCACACTTAGGCTCAGCGGTGTTACACTCACTAGCACCATGACAGAAAGAAACTTCGGGGTCATGATTGGCCACAAGATGAACATGAGCCAGCGATGTGATACTGCAGCCAGCAAAGTGAACAAAACTCTGGCTTTCATCTACCGATACATCTCAAGCAAGACCCAGGAAGTCATGCTCCTGCTGTACTCGGCCTTGGTGAGCCCACAGCTAGAGTACTTCATCCAGTTCTGGGCTCCACAATACAGAGAGGATGTAGAGAAACTTGAAAGAGTCTAGAGCAGAGCCACACACACGATTAGAGGACAAGAAAGCAGGCCTTATAGGGAGAGGATGAGACTCATGAGACTTCAACCTGAAGAAGTATAGTCTCATGGGTGACTTGGTGGCACCCTATAAGTACATATGGGGTGTGCATCAAAATCTGTAGAAACAGCTGTTCACCAGGACACCCCAAGGGAAGACAAGGTCCAATGGTCACAAACTCCTGGAAGACCATTTTAGACTGGACATAAGGAAAAACTTCTTTATTTTCCTAGCCCCCATAGCCTGGAATAAACTCCCCTCAGAGGTGATGCAAGGACCTACTCCGCACATTTTCAAGAAACATTTGGATGCCTATCTTGCTGGGATCATTTGACCCTACCTAACTTCCTGTCCCTTTCAAATATAAGGTACATATTATATTCCTTAGCATACTGCAAGTGAAAAATATCGTAATAAAAATGCAATTTATGTCAGAATAGCTCCTATGAAACCATGTTTGTATTTCATTCTTTCATACGCAGACCCAAGGGTCTATTCTATTACTACCACGGGGAATTAATAGAATTTAGATGTGCAGCTCCTACACATATTGACAGGACAACTGACCCACAAGAACACTTCTGTGATAAATTGTTATAGCTGTGAAGAAAAAAAAAATAGAATAGCTTTCTGTGTAGGAGAAAATTATCCTATAATTATTACACATATATTCATTTCATCTTCAGATGCTTTTATATGATGTGCCTTGTCAACTACACTTTGGATACTCCTCTTTCAGTACACACTTATAATCAGGAATAGCAAATAACAAATACCCCAAGGAACTTCAAGTGCAATAAAACCTATATGTAAAATAATTTGAAATGTTTTTAAAGGACATTTTAAAAACAGGTTAAAATATTGAAATAATTGATAATAGACCACATGGACAGAGTTCAGGGTTACAAATTATTATATTTTAAAATAGAATGCTATGCCACTGACTCCAGTTACTAGACATTGACTTTGGCTATAACTGGATTTTAAAAGTTCATGGAGATTGGTTTGTCCTGCTTTTTTTTACAGCAACCCTAGACAAGGTGTCCCAAATATTGGTCAAATTTTCTTAACAGATTTCATACAACTGTCTGCATAAATTAAGATGATTTTTTTTTTATTAGTTCATATAACAATTATACAACTTATTCAACAAATATGACTTAGTTTGGAATGTATTCTCTTACCTCTGAACATGAATCAGTCCAACAAACAATATAAATGAAGGATCATTACTATAGAACTAGATGTTGAAAAAACCGTCATGGTTGCCCTGATACTACAAGATCGAACTACCATAAAATTATTCATAGTAATAGATAGAGGACATTTCTGTCAAACGGGGACAATTAAAAGGGAGGGTGAAGATATCACAGGAGACTTTCAATTAACTGGAAAGGAAGCAAATCTATACTGATAAAGAAAAAGTATTTTATTTATTTATGAACAATTTGCCTGAGCAACTTACTGCCACTTGGAAGAAATATGGTTTGAAAAATAGGATGCAGTGTGAACTCACCTTTGGGGTGAGATTACATGTTAGAGTTAACAGGCGGTTATTGTAAAGAATGTTAATTGGTATTAAGGTTAAGATGTGCTAGTGATCAATCACTCATTAAGGGTTGATACACTCTCTAATAAGTACTGCTCAAACCTATTGCTACAGAGCTAGTGAGCAGGGGAGTAGCTATGGGCTGCAAATTTGCTCCATGCCTGCCCTGTTTTCTGGGTCTCTTACCATGCTATAGGCTGGGGGAAGAGTCCCCCGGTTGCCTCCTCCACTTCCTAGATCTCTCCATCAGATCTCTCCATCAGCCCCTGGAGCACCGGTGCTCCTCCTGCCAGCATCAGCCAGGGAGCAGGAACACATAGTGATGTGGATGCTTCCTGGTCGGTGAGTTTTGCTGAAGAATACCCTCCCCACCGGTTGGTGAGATTGGCTGCAGGGGGACTCCCCCAGTCAATGACTGGTCGCTGGGGGGGCACCAGTCATCCATGTTGTGGGACCTAGAGGAGGTCAGATCTAGTCATAAAAGTGAAAGGATCCCAGGAGAAATTCCCAGCAGTCCAAGGGGAGGGAGGAAACTCTCCCACACTGTCACTTTCAGGCTTATGGGGGCAGCAGGGTGACAGTTGGGAGGGTGATTTGGGGTGGAAAGAAGAAGTAACAGGAGTGGCAGGATGGTGATTTGGGCAGCATGGGGGGGATCAGCATGGGAGGGGGCAATCAGAGAGTGGAGGAGGGTGAAACAGGGGCTGGAGGGCCAGCCTGGAAGGTCCACACCCTACTTCTTCTCTTCTCCCCCCCCCCTCCTGTTCCCCCTCTCTCTTTCCTATATTCCCCTGTTCTCCTCCACCCCTTTCCCTTCCCTCCCCATTCACCTGCTGCCTGACTGTCCTCAGCTCTCATAGGGTCTGTGTATGATAGCTAATCTATTTCCTTGTCTAGACTAAATGAGAGGTGATGTTAGAGATTTTAGTTAATGTTTGACAATGCATTTTACAAATTTAGTCTAGACAAGATAGTGTGTAATTTAACTAGACTTTGCTCCAACTTTTTATTCACCTGCTTCAGCATATGCTAAAAGCAGCATGTGCTGTATACTTTAGACTTAAAAAAAAATTGTTTTAAGTCATGCTTAGTTCTAAATCTAGACAATCCTATAGCTTTTGGTAAAAATTCTGAACCCTTTTATTTTCCCCCAAAAGACATTACATTTATTTCAGTAACATATGAGATGGGACCAAGGAGTACGGATACCTAACATCCATGCCTGAGAGAATAATGTTTTTAGTTCCGAGACCTTATTTCCTTTGATTCCCTAACATCAATATTTCTTTATTTTCTAAAACACATACTTTTCTCCTGTTGTACATCTACAGAAAATGGAAGTAAGTGGAGTATGCTCTTGGCAATGAATCCTAAGAGGGGAGGCAATCAGATAACAGATTAAACTCAGGAGTGTGAAAGTGTGGAAAGCTACTTACAAAGATTTATAGATGAAGAATGGAGTGTATGCTGGGGAAAAATAGAGTGAGGGAAGTGCTATATCTACTCCTTGACAATCCAAAGCAAGAATGTTTGGAATTATACTTAATGGGAGATTTTGAAAGGCATATGTTAGCTATGAAGGTGTGCCTGTGCCTAACTGCTACTGGTATTTGTGCCTTTGAATATTCTTCAATATTGCCACCTTAATAGCTCTGATTAGGTATTATACCAGTTGTAGGAGAGTGGTGCACTATATTTTGTACCACATGTATTTAAACATAATAAAGCCATTTCTGTTGGCAATGATTTAGTGGGCTTAAGTCAGTCATTCTGTTTTTGAATTGCAGTATGTTCTTAGCTGTAAGAGTCAACTCTTTAAAAAAATGCCAGTTTCCATTAGATCTTTTGAAAGTTTAGACATTCAAAAAGAAAAAAAATGCTAAGAAATTAAGGATTTCTGGGTGAGAGGAAATAAGAGGTCATTGTAACTAACCCCCTCTTTCTCCTTATATGGTATTTCTAGATAGATAGCAAATGCACCCAACTTTATTTGTGTACTCTGTAGCTACATGGACTGAAGTAGCTAAATGTTATGTGTATAAACAAATATAAACGTTCATACACAGTATAAATCCTGTTTCTCAGGAGTATATAGAAACTTATTAGCCCAGTTCAAATAATTATTTATACTCGAAGTCAGCTCAAAGAATGCATTTCTACCCACCAAGCAAAGAGGTGTTGAAAGATGATGAGTATATGCATGTATGAAACAATGTTGTTTGATGTTACCTAAGCACATGTAAATATGCTCCCTATTTAGGACTATTGAAACACTTGTAAATGATTGAAATAACAGATTACTTTTTGACTAAACAACTCATGTATGTAAACCCAAATTAATTCACAATGGTAGAACAATAAATCCTCCCTTTTTTAACAAAGCTGATGCAAAGTAGCTGAGTTCGTGAGCCACTGCATAGGCTGAGTTGCTGATAGGGAACAGGAGTATTTACTCATATAACAACAAATGTAGGATTACTAGCTTACCAACAGTGATAACCTTTAGCTTTATTACTGGAGAGAAAAGATGATCAAGAAATTATCAAAACACATTTTTATTAGAAAATGAAATTTACTCAATTTGAATGTTTTGCATGACTAATTTCATTGCAATTGTTTTTTGTGATTTTAAAAAAATATATTTTATAGGAAATGTCAAAACAATTTTGATTGTCTTGCTTAATCTTGGTACATATGGGCATTATATGATAAGGTCAAACTTTGTATTTGGGGTTACTCATCTTGATATAGTCAGTTTAACCTTCATATTAAGATTGGTGAAGTTAATATTTTATGTTTTGTAAAATAAAAAAATGATTTTTTTCAAAATAAATCATTTCAAATTGTCAGCATTATATAACTATGTTGAAAACTATTATGAAAATCTCAAAATAAAAACTTTTCAGAATATTCAAACAGATGAAAAATATAAAGACTATTGAAAATAAAAATTGACATTTTTAATATTCCACAGAACAGGAATTCTGTTTTTTGATCATTTCCAATGGCAACTTTTATTTAGCTGCAAATAATCTTGCCCTTGTCCCTCCACTATAACCCTGCATTCCCAATATAGGGCAGCCATATTAGTTGAAATGTGCTCTGTTAAATTTTGGATATAGGGGTCATTTTTATTTTAAGCACATGCCACTTCCATTTTTTCCTGTAATTTTTGATGTGTGTTCATAATTTTATGTGCAACCATATCATGCACCAACTTCATTTGTCAGGACTGCTCAGTTTCACACTCCATCTTTCATTCTTTACTTCTATCACATACAACTGACAGTGACGTCAGTTGGAGTCAAGGCTGAGAATATCAAACATACTGAACAATACTCTACTGAAAGTAGATCCATATTTTAAATGCTCCCTGCCTAGGAAATGGAGTGAAGTTTCTGTTCATTTTAGGACAGTTTCTGTTTTGTGGAAATGGAAAATAAAATATCTTTGGCCAGTTGCATTTTAATTGTATGAAATCAGATTAATGTTTTGCATTTCCCCTCCAATTAACTCTGACATTGATTACTGGGTTTAACTGGATCCAAGCTTCATGTTAATTAATTTTGTGGAATTGTAGAGTTAAGATTGTCAAATCAGCTTGAGCTGAATCAAATTATTTGTGATGGTTGTGCCCCCATGAGGGCTAAATGGAGATGATGTCACTTAGGATAGCTATAGGTCAACCTTAATTCTTAATATATTGCAGAAAATCTGTCTACCTGAATATATGATTTTTATAGTTACACCTGAGTACAACTGATGGGGGAAGGAAATGTCTTGCCCTTTGCACCTATGTACCCGAAACAGAGGTAAACCTCAAAATGCCTAAGGTTATTTGCTTACAGTACAGGTAAGTAATAAGCCAGAGTGGGAGAGTGTCAAAAAGTTCATGTGTGACTTTTTCTGAGCCAAAATTTTGACACAAATCTTCCCTCCTGACAAGTAAAGTCACGTTTCATGTCCCAGTGCAAAAATCTTGGTGGGATACACAAAAAAGTTTGTTTCCTTGACATGAAAATCAATTTCTGAATATGTTCTTAATAGATAATCACCCTTTTTTCTGGAAAAAAGGCACAATATCCTTCTATTCTTTTGATTACTTGTGGGGGGGGGAATAAAGAATAGCTAAGACAAGCTAATACCAATACTGAATCACTAATGATGATGCGTGCAATTTCTGTGCACATGCGAGCATGACAGTAATAGATAGAAGCAACTATTGTTACCCAGAACTAACTAAGAACTGGATGGATGGACTGTTATTAGGAATTAGTAAAAAGGAGGTGGATGTTTTGTTTTTGCCTTGTTTAGTATTTATTTGCCATGAATTTTGGAAACTATATTGTTACACTGCACCTCCATTAACATAACGTGCATAGCTCTGTGGAATAATATCTGATCTAGATGAAATTTAGTATAGGACTATTTTTAGGCTCTTCATACTAGCTAGATATAAGGAGATGACTTGATGGGACCAAAGGTTTGGTGAGATTATTTGTGTTTGTAGTAGTAGTACTTTCCTGCCCCTTTGATTCCTCCTCTATTCCTGCTGTCTACTGCTTTCTGTGGGAGCCAAGGGCCGGATCCTGCCAGAGCTGGGCTGTCCAGCCCTTCTCCGTGAGCTGAGTGGTCAGCCAGCAGGGCCTACTGCTTCAGCTAAGGGCCCAATGCTGTTGAAGCTATTTGCCCTGGTGGACAAGTAGTTGCATCTGCTGCATCCCGCTGGCCCTGAAGGCCAAGAGCCTTATCCAGACAGTTTCAAAATCCTAAATTCACTGATGCTACCAGTGTTGACTTTTACCCCAGGATTCTCAACTGATTCCTGGTTAGATCTGTTGTTAACTAACTCCCCCGCCACCACCTGCAAATTTACGTAATGGAGGAGTGACACTAATTGTCCATTTGGGACTTCTGCCCCATTTTTAAGATAACCTGTGGCTGCCTTCTTCAATTCAGAATTGCTGAGGTAGTTTATTTGTGGAGGATAGAGGTGTTGAGAGCTGCAAGAACTTCCTCAAATTACTGTGTAACAAAGCCCCAGGTTGAAAGAGTTTTGTTTTTTTGGGGCAAGTAACTAGTGACAAGATTTGTTCTTTTTACAACCCCCGCATTAATGACAATATATAGTTAAGTTTCCTGTATCTACATACATGTGTGACTATGTTTGCATATTTTTTTCCAAATACCTGCACAGATCAATCAAAATGTAGAGCAACAGTTTGATTCTGATTCCATGATGTAGGTTAATGTATACTTTATTCATATGAGTAGTCCCAGTAGTCAGTCATCTACCTATGTGAATAACTGATCACCTCTACAACTAAAGGGCGCACAGTTTAAATGTTGTTGTTTCTGGGCTAGATCCTTAGCTGGGGAAATTAGGCATAATTCACTAAATTAAGAGCAGCCCTATTTTCTTCTGAGACTTTTTAATTTACCTTAAAGACCCTTGAGTCCTTCAAACATATATGCACATGAGATTTCAATTAAACTATATGGGTAAAGTTTGCTTGATAAAAATCCATAAACAGAGGGGGTTCTTATGTTGTTTGTGCTGCAAATCAGTTCAATGTAAGTCAGTTGAGACTCAGAGAAGAGAATGGAGCTGACTTGCACCAATTAACCTTGCCAGTTACACCACCACCATCACAGAAAAAGAGAAAACTGATGACAAAGTTAATAGGTTGAGATCAGATCTGTTGTTATTTAACAGAGGTTACTGAATCTGAGTAGTGTCTATAAGGTTACCCTTCATACCATTGAATATTTGGCTCCCTATTGTCTATTTAAAATCTTAAAATATTCACTTAGTGAAATGTTTTCTGTTCTGGTACAGGTTAGACGTGAAAGGATTATTTCCATGTCATCCTTTTTATATAATGAAATATTCAGATAGCATGGTGGTATGTGATTTGCATATGCATATATTTTAAAAGTTATTTCTTCCACCTGAATGAAATCTCCATAAAACACCCAAGAACAAATTAATTGCTTTTGTATTTATAGCTCCACATTTTTCTTCTCTTTTTAATGATTCACTAGTCCTTCAGGCAAATATGTGGAAATTTTCACTACTATCCCAAACAGGACTTTTTCAGACAAATTGTTTCCACAGAGAATAATTACCCAGAGGCTTTACTTTTGCATTTATACTATTCGTTCTTCTTATCTTGCATGGTGGTAGTATCTTTTTTGGAAATTAAAAAGATAGTTCCTTTGGCATTTCCTGGAAGATTTATCTATTTCTAAATGTTTTATTGATGGAATAGAGCTTCAAACCCCTTTAAAAAGAGCCTTACTGCAATCAAGCCATTATAGTAATCTCAAAGTGATTTGTATTTTAAGACATCTTCTTTACTCTCTTGCATTTAAAACAAGGAGGAGTTTAATACCTATTGCGATATAGTCTATCTTTTAAAAAGATCAACTTTTACAGCTCCTGACTATTTGATGACCTCCTATGGCTGAAGACTCTTAGGATATGATCCAAAGCCCATTAAAAAACATGGGCTTTCACTGATTTAACCTTTTCACTGATCTAACAACTTTTGAATCACATCTTAAATTCCTACTTTTTTAAAAAAATAAGTAATCATTTTTGAACTTTCTCCTTCCTGTTTTTATTTGAGCCTCTTCTTCTCAAACTGTATAAAGGATCCGTGACAAAATACAAATCACAAAAAATAAGTTAATCTAAAAATGAAGATATTGATAATCAAGGTTTACCTCTTATGATTGATGATGATGAAGGAATTGAGTACATACGTGTTAAAAATGGGTTTTGTAAAATATCTTCAATATAGATTAATACAAAAATGTGTGAAATGAACTACTCAATCCACTTCATACATACTATATCATGAAGAAGAAATGTCCCAGTATGGTGTGAAGGTATACATTAGATTCTTAATAACATATGTCAGATTCATGGTCTTTTTAAATTTTTTTTTCTTTATGCAAGAAGCAAACAGCCATCCAAACCAGAGCATGAAAACAGTTTTCTTATACAATAACAGCAGAGTCATGATAGAGTTATTCATGCCAAAATTATATTTAAAATTTTCTTATGTAACTTAGGTGGTATAGGGAATGTACCCCCCCTCCAATTGAAGGAATGTCAGTGGGTGTGTGTACACTGTGGAGAGTGTGGCTGCCTAGCTGTAGGCCAGCTCACCAGTTTTTCCTACAGAGCAGAGCCCAGGACCAAGGATACCCATAATATTTAACTATTTACAGATTTAATGATACATCATAATATAAAACTTATTACCATGAACTTACCTACATCCATCTTAACTTATCTTATCTTATCTTATCTACAGATATAGGTTTATACAGGCAAAAGCTCTTTTTAAGTCTGAACTCAATAACTTAACATACACGGTCAGGTTACATCAAATAAGTCTCAGATAGATACAGATAACCCATACAATGCGTTCAGATATAAAATGGCTTACAATCTTCTCCTAATACAATAATAAGGATGCAGAGTTTACAACAAGAATCTCAATGGTATAAGGAAACAGACCACAACAATGGCACAGCAGCTGTACCCAAAGAAGAAATGGAACCCAGGGAAGGATCCCATTACCTAACAGAACATCATTACCCTCTCCTAGGTTACTCAGCTAGGAGGTGCCTGTAACCAGGAAACCACCCATAACAAACAGGGGTCCTAGGCTCCTCTCTATGTTCAAGGGCAAACTCTTTCTTCTCCCTGCCAGGGCCTTCCCATTGATCACCCACAGTGGAGGGCCCCTCCTCCCCTGTGGGAATCCATAAGTGCTTGGAGGGTTGGGCTAGTCTCTACCAGTGGTTTGGAGGTGGGGTGTTCTCCCTCACTGGGGTGGTCGTCCCCTGGTCACCACTCATGGCCAAAAGGCCCAAGATACCGTGTGCAGCTGCCAGATCCTGTCAGCTCTCTCTCTCTGTGCACTGTAGGGGTGCCTGCCTCATGCAGGAATGGAGACCTGCTCTGCCTCATGCAACCCTCAACTTCCTATGAGGTCCACTCAGCTCTCAGCCCTGTGCACCAAAAGGGCATGGCATTTGCCTGGGGCAGGAATGGGGAATCACATCACATCTTACAGCCATGGCGTCCTGTCAGTTCTAAAGCCCTGTGCACTGATCTATCCAACAAGGGCCTGGCTCCTGCCTCATGCAGGTTTGGGGACCTGCCCTGTCATCATCCCTTGCTGAAAGCTGCCTGTGTGCTTGGCACATGGGCTTTTATTCCCTCTGGAGGCTCTGCCCCAGATTGGGAATGGACCAATGAGGAAGTCTGAGGGAATAGTTCCCTCTCAGGTCCTCTCTTTCATCTCACCCCTGTGTTAAGGTGGGGCTTCCTTCCTTTTGCCTTCCCCAATTGGTGGGGAAAGAAAAATGTCTCAACCAATGGAGCCTGAGCCCTTTGGGCTCAAGCTAATGATCTGGGGCTGCTGGTGATCCCACCGGCCAGCCTACCACACTTTTAGTAAAAGGTGAATTATTATTCTGTACACCTGCAGAACCCCTGTAAAATGGATGTCTTCATTCAGCTTGTTCAAAGAAAAACATTCATATGTTTTGCTATAAAGCTATAGACTCTCTGAAGAAACTTTTACCTTTACATAGCTGTCATTTCTTCTTCAGGAAAATTGAATAGCTTTTGGATGTGAGACAACAACATTTCTGAATCTCTGTTAGTAAGACAGACAACTGGATTAGTCAGCTCTGAACCTGTACTTCTCTGTTGTGTGAAATTATTTTTAAGTAAAGCTCTGTGAAACCTGAAATTTCTATTCTCTGAAAAATGCAAGTGTTATAAAAAAAAATATGCATTGTTCCAAACATTTATCAGAAGGGAAATTCCAATAAAATTGCATTAGGAAAACTCCAAATGCTTATATTCATTTTTTAATTTCTAAAATGAAATTGAGTAAGCAGCTTACTGAAACTCCTGGGGTTGCCTAATTTCCTTGTAGAGAGGTCAGGGGCCATCCTACACAAGTTGGAATCATTCCGACATGTGATTTCTGAGCTCTGGGATCCTTAAGAGCTCAAGCTTAAGCTGGGGGTGACACGTTTCTGAATGCATAACAAGAAGTCAGGTTGTTTTAAGACCATATTGTTGAGCCAGGTTTCTTAGGGCATTAGGGTTTTCTGATTTAGAACTTTGACCTTTATCCTAGAGTGTTCCTGCCAGAACCAGGGACATGAGGCTTCTGCTTTTGCAGCAGAAGCCTGGGGGCCCCTCATTCCAAGGAAATCAGCATGATTTCTAACCATACATCAGAATCAAGGCCACTGGTGTCCCTAAGGTCCTACCCCATGGTATTCTATGGATCTGGAACTTTGAGTCACTACAAGTCCAACACAGTGAAATGACAAAGAACCAGGCAAGTTTCTCTTCATGTTTTTGCAAGTTGGTGAAACCTTACGTTTTTATTAAAAATATTTTGGCTTGGACAAAATATCATTTTTCCAATTCCAACTGGAATCCCTGCTTTTTAGATCCCCATTGTATTACAAAAAATTGCAATAGCAAAGAACTATTTTTTCTTGTATGTAAGTGATCTCATTATAATATATTCCTGCAGTTAAATGTAATGAATTGAAAGAAAACTTTCTTATGGATGCTTTTATTATATCTATAACTAGGAAACAATAGTGATATAATTTTGTGTTGATGGTTGGCTTTTTAAAAAGAAATTTTGGTTTTTAGGAAAGATATTGATTTGACAGCACTAAAATATTCTATTCAGCCAAATAATATGTAAATGTATGGGCATAATATTGTTATAGAGGAACATTTCTGAAATTGACAAAATGACCTGGATGCTGAGGTCATTCTTCTGTCTACTTCTTACTTCTTGTGACATATCCTTCAATACTAGTACCAGTTTTTGTATTCTTGTCCCCACACTTCTCTGACATTTGCCTCAGAGCTTTGATCACATATGGTACAAGCAGACTTTTTGCTGATGCCTCTTGAATTTCCCTTCATGTCTAAAACTAGCACTGCTATCCATGATATTTTCATTTGGCTTCTATCCATGTTTACCACATACTAGAGTTCTGATGTCCATAGTCACTACATCTAATGCTACTGTTTGTCAACCAAGGTTCTTTGGGTGAATCTGATATCTTTTATTAGACCAACTTAAATCTGCCTATGTCCTTAGACCAACATGGCTACAACCTACACCACTATTGATCAGATTCATTCTTTTTATAACTTGTTCTTAGTAGATTGAAATAGTAATCCAAAATCTGTCTTTTTCATTCTTCTTACTTCCAGTCCTCCTCCCACTTCTTATCTCTTCTGAGCAAAACTTTCTCAGCAATATTCCTCTCCCCATTTATGTTATTTGTTACATCAGTTCCTCATTCCCCCTTTTATTTCTATGTAACTTTGAGATGTGGTTCTTTTTTTCCTCTTTGTGTAGTTCCAATAATCATCAACAGCTTTATGTTGATAATGCCAGGAACAGCACCAGGAACTGTATATGGCCTTTATAGATTTGACCAAAGCCTTCGACTCTGTTAACTGTGAGGCTTTATGGAAGATCTTATCAAAGTTTGGCTTCCCAGGGAAATTTATCACCATCCTAAGACTCCTTTGTGACCAGATGATTGCCTCCATCCTATGCAGTGGCTGTGCTACAGAGCCTTTTGCTATATGAAGTGCCATCAAGCAGGGCTGCACTAGTGCTTGCAATCTCTAGAATTAGTGATTGCACTAATTCTATTTTCCATCCTTCTTGACATCATCAAAATGCTCATCCTTGACCTTCTGACATATGACATCAGCATCAAGTACAAGATGGATGGGAAGTTTTTCTATCTCTTCCGCCTCCATGCCAGAACCAAAGTTACCTCAGCCTCATGGAACTCCAGTATGCCAATGACTGTGTTATCATTGCACATACAGAGGGGACCTATAAACAACCTTTAACTTTTTCTTCCAAACATACTAGTGCCTGGGACTGACCCTTAACATCAGAAAAATAAAGGTGCATGAGCCTGCTCTAGACCAGTCAACTCCCTTGGCAAAGATCCTTTTTGACAAGCAGGAGCTGGAGAATGTTGAACACTTTGCATACCTCAGCAGCTAAGGAGGCCAACATCGATGAGGAGATCTGGTATAGAATCCTGTGTGCTAGCTCTACCTTTGGAAGACTGTATCATTGTGTATTCAATGATCACAACATCATGACTCGAATAAAATTTCCACCATATATAGCTGTGGTCATGTCAGCTCTTCCCTGAAGCTGTGAAGCTTGGGTGACCATCTGAAAAGCCTGGAACACCATTACCAGTGCTATCTCCAGAAGATCCTTGGCATAAAGTGGGAGGATAATTGCACAAATGCCAGTGTACTCACTGATGCCAACACCACTAGTATGGAAGTGCTGATTATCTAACATTAGCCATAGTGGACAGGGCACTGTGTAAGCATGCATGATGTGCATTTACTAAAGCAATTGCTATATTTACAACTCAGCCAAAGACAAAGGTCTTGTGGGGAGGGGCAGGGTGTGTGTATACTGGAAATGTTTCAAGGACATCCTCGAGGTGAACATTAAGAAGTGTGGCATTGAACCACAAATTAATTAAAACTAGCTGAGGACAGGGCTACATGGTGACACCATGTGAAAGACATTACATCTTACTTTGAGGGAAAACCGTCTCATCCTGAAGGCAGACAATGACAGAAATGGAAGAAAAGGAAACAAGACTGGGAAATCCATGGTACAGCCCTCCCTTTAACCATCACCTGTAGTGTTTGCCACAGAGCTTTCACTCTAGGATTGGCCTGCTGAGCAATAATGGACTCATTTACAGACTTTTACCTCTCCTATGGCAGTGATCACTCTCGACTGTGAGGAATTGCCACTACTGCCACCAATGATTCCTTTGATAGAATTTAAGATTGGTTTGGCAGTAAGGACCTTGGGGATTCACTGGTTTGTCTGCAAGGACCCAGGATCCATGGACCCATAGCATTTACACATATAGAGTGCTGTGGTGTTAGTGGGAGTCATTCTGGGACAGCCTCACTACATTGGTTGTTAGGAAATATAACTCCTAAGCCCTTTGTTGTGTGTGATGAGTATAAAACTTCTCGACAAATATAAATCAAGGAACTTGTGATAAATTTGAGACAACATTTTAACACATCTTCAGCTGGTCCAAATTGAAGTCAATTGAATTATGTTTATATCATTTCACGATCTCGCCCAGTATTTCTATGAGTGGGTGGAAAGCAAGGCAGAGCAGCACCTTAGAGACTGACTCATTCAGAAAACCATTGTAGGTGACAGCCTATTTCATTCAGATGCTATAGCATCTGACAGTAAGCTGTGGCCTATGACACTTTATGTCTTTCTGAATTAGTTAATCTCTAAGGTCCTTGGCAGAGGTTGCATTTGAATGTGATTAGTCTATTAATCAAATCTTAAAAAGTAACCCAACCACATATTTAGGGAATCAGTGAGTCCACAAAAAGAGAAACCAGCCACAAAAATATTACACATTTTTGTGTAATATTTTTGTTACTGGTTTCCATCACGCTTTGAGTGGAATGTGTAGCAGGGTTAGCACCACATCGGGGTCTCCAACTGACCCTGGTGGAGTCCTCTCTGGCTAACAATCAAGGGAGCAGATGATCATTGGCCAGCTCTAGGGACTAACCAGGAGCTCACTGGTATCCCGGTGACAGTCCTGATACAGCCAACAATCAGCTACCTCTGGTAGCACGAGAGCTGTTTTGAGCCCCAGTGAGATCTTGGAGCCAGCTGACAATCAGCTGACTGTTTGGCACCAACTGTCAACTTGCCAAGGAATAAGAAGCATAGGATAGAAGCATCATGTGGCATGGCAGGAGGTGCAATGGTTGGAATTGGAGATTAGATTCCATCATGCCTTTACCTGAGCATTTGCCTGAGGTGCCACCTGACCTGCCTTCTGCTTGACTTCAGACTAGCACAGCTAACTATGCCTCTCTATAAGTAGGTGAAAAGTTTAGACTTGTCTGGTAATTTTAAGACTGCACAAAAATTTAAGACAACTTTTTTCTTTCATATATATGTATTTATGTATGTATGTATATTACATTTACATACATACATAGCAGGAAAAATAATTTGTCATGCATTAGATAGAATTGTTGCCAATCAAACACCCCAAATTAAGTAGTCCTACCTATAGTATGCATTATGTATTCAATGTTTCGTTCTTTATTTTTTCTTTCCTTCCCAGTCTCCTTTTTGTACATCCCATCTAACCACTCTTTCTCTATTTGTCCATCTTTAGTTCCATTTGAAAACCAAATGTTGTTCATTCCTTATTTTTAAAATATTGACCCCTGAATCAATACCCAAATTTAAACTTACAGGTTAATTTTAATTGTCTGCATAAAGTATCACACCTCTTCAGTATCATATTGCACTTATAAAATAAAATTTGACTGTGTGATGTTAACAAACAATTTCCCCCCATTGGGGGAAATACTTGACTTTACCCCATTTGTCTTGCAGACAAATACTTAGAGATGAGGTTCAAAAGGCAAACATAATAGCTTAGCAGGTAATAAATGCACAAGTAATCTCATTATATGTCTGGTGAGGCTATAGGAATACCTGTTAATCTTGTTTCCTCAGAAAGATGTGTAAAACTGAATTTCACACCTTTAGGTGCAGATAAATATGGCCTGCAGAGGTGAAATGATTGAGCTTGTCTCCCTCCTCCTTCCCTTCCTTCATCCCTCTTCCTTCCCCCAATAATTTATTTGGAAACATTAATGCAAATCTGGCTATAACCAAAACTCTTTGATCATCAACATCAGAATCAAAACTTTGAATACTTGTCTTATATCAAGTATTCCTTGGTGAGCTTTAGGATATAGGAATAATTACTTTGATAACTTTTCATCCATTGTAACAAGTTCAGAATTTCATATGTATAGCAAAAGAGGAAGCTTCTGTGCCCAAATTCTCTGAAGGTGTAAATGGGTATAGTGCAAAGAACAACAATTTTATGCTTTCTTTACATAACATACATTAACCTGAAGTTTGCTATGGCCTTATTAGAAAAACTAAACACACCTGGGAAGCTCTTGTGGTGGTATCTAGAAAGAAGCTAAGGTCACCAAATCATTCCGTCTGGACTGCTGTTCACTACTGTTATTTTTCAGTGATATGGGATCAGGCAGATGGTCCAGTGGTTAAAGCAAAAATTCTAGTGTTCAGGTGACTTAGGGTCAATTTCATGCCCTGTTACTCCTATTCATTGTGACTTACGTCAAATTTCTTATGTTAAATAATCCCATCTCTGCTTCAGTAGATAATGTTGAGTTGTGTTGCAAACCACTAAGATGAAATGTCCCCATGTTTCATTAAATACAGAATGTATTTTTAATTTTGGTAGATTAAAACAAGGCTGTCAGTGCATTGGCTGAAACATTCCTCACCTCAACGGTACATTAAATGTTTATTTGATTTTTTGCCAGTTGAGAGTGTAATACTACATTAGCTGCTGAAGTGTCATGGACTCTTTGGAAGGAAAAAAAATCATGAGGCATTCTTTCCTATTTTTAGCATTTTAAAAACTTGACATGAAGCAGCTTTGTCAGAACAACAGTAGACATTGAAATAAGAAAATATAAGCAGTCCCAGCTGAACTACCACCAAATCTCCTCTCCCAGCTGTGACTTTGTTGCTATTAAAGCAATAGCAGCTGTTTTGGGAGTTCTCAGCATGGGTATGCTGGCAAGTAATGCACTCTGTGGGGCAGGGCCGGACAAAGGCATGGACAAACTGAATAGCCGTCCGGGGCCCAGACCCAAACAGGGCTCAAAAATGGTATTTTTTTTCCATTGTCCAATTATTATTATCATTATCTCTGGCAATGGGTGGCCTGATGCTGTAAGTTTACCTGGTGCTTGCAGAAGTCTAGATATAGGACTGCTGTGGGGGTAGAGAACAATTCTGGAACCCCTCCGAATCTTGGCACTCTGTCCAGATGCTCCTCTTTCCCACCCCTATTTACAATACTGAGTATTCTACCCTTCCACGCTAGTGAAAAAAATTGTGCCTCATGCTGATCCAGATGCATATAGTTGCTTGTGAGCCCTGTTGAAAGATTACAAAATGTCTGATTTTTCTGGGTCTGAGAGAGGAAAGATGCTTTATTAGGGACAGGAGAATAGTTCATTGATTAAAGCACTATTTTGGGATCAAAAACAGAGAAAAGATTAATTCAGCTTCTTATTCCACCATTCACTTTTTATGTGGCATTTTGACAAACACATTTTGCATTTTTCAAAACTCATTTAGGAGCCTGAATTTAGGGTCTTATTATATGGTAATTTTGGAGCTCTTAATCCCTGGATTCTCTGCCCATTAACACCTGAAATGAGCTTTAAGTGCTCATTATGTGGTTCAGAGTTACATTATGCCAGGGCAGGATTATCTCTGATCTGTGCTACCCATCTCCTGTTGCACTAAGGCGTAGCCACTGTTGCCCTGTGGGGTCAGACCAGCTCTCAGGATCTCAATATTGTGCTGTTAGACAGGAGGATGTGACACAATTGCACATATACAAACACACAAATCAATTGGATACACACACACACACAACCAGCTCAGACACATAAACATCCAAACTAGCCCAGACACATGCATACATATTACCCATTCAAGCACATACACTATACACCCCAAAAGTTAGACAAAAATCAATTGTCCATACCTGCACACTCAATATATATACACAGATCACTAATTCATATATCATACACACAATGACATACACAGATACGCACACACACACCAGTTCACACACATACAACCCACTTACACATAGGTAAGTTCCTAACTTGGATGGCACGGTATGTATGTGTGTGCTTGGGGTACCTGGGATATTTGGGAAAAGGTTAAGGTGAGAGAGTGAGTTAGTGTAGGGAGTGAAGGTTGCCAGAACTGAGATTAGAACTGGTGGACTAGAGAGAAGCTAGCTGAGGAACTGAGGCTTGGGGTTACTTAAGGTATACTGGGGCTGGAAAATGAGGCAGACAGTTGAGATATTGGGAGGGGGGGGTGGCAAACAAGTGGTGGCAAGGAGGAGACAGCCAGGAAAGAGAGGCAGGCAGAAACTTGGGAACTTGGGGCTGGAAACAGGCTGACAGCTTAAAGACTGGGGGGGGGGCAGATAAGTGGTGGCAAGAAGCAAACAGTCAGGAACCAGACAAAAACCCAAATCAGGGTTTCAAAATAATAGTTTTATTAAACAGACAACACACTAGACAGCCCAATGAAGTTATTGGTTCACACACTCGTGCACACACACACACACACACACAAAAGCACTGACAATGGCAGTAGGAGAAAGAGACTCAGTGGAAGGGCTGGAGTCCAGGTAGGGAAGGGAAGCAGAGTCCAAGTCCTTGGTTGAAGAGAGGGTAGGGAGTGATAGCTACTTGTCCAGGCTGGAAAGGGGTCCTTGTCCAGTAGCTGTTGTCCAGAGGAGGGGAACCTACAGGGACTCTGGGTGGATAGGTGGTGTGGCATGGTGCTGGTCCAGATGGAGAGGGAGTCCCAAGGAGTCAGTCTTCACTACCCCTTTTTATGGGGCAGACTACCTCTGATCTCCTATGGGGAGGGCCTGTCCAAGCAATGTCAGTCCTGTTCCAGAGGGTTCCAGGTGTTCTTACTGAGCATGTGCAGCCTTGGCACAAGGGTGGGTTGCCTCATCTTTTGTTTCTTGAATGCTGAGGGTGGTTCCAAGGGCTGGGTCATGGTCCAGGTAGTGATGGTTTGGTCATTCAGAGGGAGCTATTTTTTGACCTATTGCCATTGTCTCTCAAGCACCCTCATTCATCCCCATTCATTCAGGAACCAAGTTACATAGGAGGGGTAGGTGTGAATCATGGGTTACACAACCAGGCCTGGGGACAGGATGGAGACTTGACAAACAAAATGGAAACTTGACGTGACTTATGATAATTTACATATGTAGGCCTAAATCATATAGTACCAGTAAAACAGTAATATAGAACAGTAAAAATCAATATAAACATAATAATTATACAATATAAAGAATGAGAAAAAACAAAACAAATACAACTTGCTACCAAAATAAAATGCTGAAGCTTATCCTATGTCCTATGCCTATAGCTGAGGTACAATCCAGTCATCCTAAAATTTATTTTCCAAATACTAATGATCTAATGTGTATTTCACAAATGAATACTGTATTCAGTACTTAGTGAATCTGTCAGAGCTAATCATTTTGTCTACTATTATACAACCTCCTCTTTCTATTCTACCTTAAAATGAAATTGTTCATAGAGGGATTTTGACTGTTTATCAAATATTTCTGAAAAAAGAACAAATGTGATTTTCTTCAAAAAGAAATCCCATATCTATCTATCTATCTATCTATCTATCTATCTATCCCTTTATGGTAAATGTCCAATTTTCTATGCAGGGGGCGAACTGTTCCAAAATATGTCCAACAAGAGATACTGTATTTAAAAGTCCCATCCTAGTGGGAAATTTTTTGTTTCTTCCTGCAAACATTTATCCACATTTTCACTAAAGAAAGAACCCAGACAAAATAATCTTTTTTTCTTTGTGGGAAAAAAAATGTATTCTTTAGTACAGCAACCTTGCTTCACATGGGATCATGCAATAGATTATTTAAGTGTTATTTACAATAGGAATTGAGATGGGTTGACCTCCTACTGTTCGTTGTCAGCATCTTATCCAAAAACAGTGGGAGTAAATCTGCCTGCCACTAAATTCAATTTATGCTGTTTTGTATCTTCCTTTCAGCAGAGAAAACTGCTAGATGAGCTACTGAAAACAGATGTATATCACCAAGTGAAGAACAAGTGAGTCCTTTTGAATTTCTTTAGGCAGCTGACATTATATCATTTAAGTGTCTTATTGCATTTGTCTATATATGATGAATCTGAGTCACACCTGAATGAAAAACCATCAGCTCCCCCTGACAAATATAAAAGCATTTTGTATACTTAATGTAGTGGGTTGTTACTCCTTTAGCTAGACCCAGAAGCTAGACTTCCCCTTTTTCTCTCTCAAACTAAACAAAATAATGAAACATCAACATCCTCCCTCCCCCCTTATCCAGGCCACGGGTGTCATTACAGTGCTTAGTGTTCCCTTTCTTCTCATCTTCCCTCCTGCTTTAGTGTTATCTTTCTGAGAGCTTTTAATTTTCTCTCATGCAAGGCAATCATCCCTATCAGCTGGTTCAGAGCTCCTAAGCAGACAGACTATTACTCCCAATGCCCTTGCAGCTGGGCTCTGGACCCTGAGTGATGCACCTTCTTACACTTCACTTAGATTTCAAGTTGATATTAAGATACATAGAAGTGGAACAGAAATCAGTTGAACCATGATTTAACTGTTTTTCCAAATAATGGAGACGACAATTTAAATACTTAGCTCGCCAATCCTGCTGTAATAAAATGGACAGGTTATAGAAATATTTCTTTAAAATACAGAGATACATTCTTTCATGGTCATTTTCATTGGATAAAAAAGGTGTATTTTTTGTCATAGTCTACAGGTGGTTTAAACCCAAATGGATTTTAAGCTTGTTGTGGCTTCTTATATTGCAAAATGAAAATAAGATAAACTATCTTTGATTCAGACACACCAGAAAAGAATATGTTAGAAAGGATATAGTTGCATTTTTATAGGGTTATAAATAGAACATTATTAGCAGTGCACAGGTTTCTTTGATCCCTCACCATAAGTTTGGAAACCGGAATCTGACCTCTCACTTAAGGTAGTAGTCAACCATCAATCATCTGGATCACTGTGTATATGTAAGAGGTCTAGTCACCAAGACCTTTGATGTTTAGGCCTAGGTAAATGCATGGAGGACTGGAGGCTGCCCAAACCCTACCATCCTCCATTTACTGAGACAGAATCCAGAGGCCATATTGAGTCCAGACTTTTAGTGCCTCAATGGTTTTAGCTTCTGCCAGAAAGCAACAGATAAAAACTGCTAGTGACTGGCTGATGTCTTAGTGAGGGCATATTTCTGTCAGGGTGTTGTCCCTTAGCCTTTTTCCAAGTAAGGAGTACCCACAAGCAGTGGGGCTTTTGAGATGCCCTATACTTGCCTTACTCTGAGTGTTGCACCATTACGGTATTTTATAGTTGCTACACCACCATGAATAGCCCTACCACATTGCCACCAGGCCCTCTAGTCAGATGTAGTTTATAATCATACCCAGAACCTTGTTACCATAAGTGAAGTAGAACCTGAGCTAAGTAAAATGCCAGAACCTAGAGAACCTTATGACTTTTTTCCTTCCCGCTAATTTTAGTAAAAATGTCTTACACGTTTTATTGCTTTGTATTCCTCATCTGAATAAGTGACACAAGACAGTCAAGTACTTAATCTCTCTCTCTATATATGTATACTGAAGTGTTCCTCTGTCTGTATGTATGTTTGTTTATAACTTGAGAATGGTTGTTCCTATCAACTCTAAAGCTTACAAAATCACTGAATAGCAGCTGAAGAAAATTCTAGGTGGGTTATTTATCACTGACTATTTAAGGGTACAATGCTTTTCACACAGAGTTATAAGTGGCTTGCTCCAGAGTTGGTAGTTGAAGAAGGCTATATATATTGGCACGAACAGCAAACATGGCAAATGTTGTTTACAAAGAAGTTCTACAACTAAAAATTATTCATTTGGATATCATTTGAAATGTCTCCCATGTTAAATATTCCATGTTAAATATGTTGTACTATGTTCTTTAAAAATAAACAATATTTTTACCTAAATATGTTGAATCAAGTTCTTTGAAAATAAACAAACACTGCAATTACAAAAAAGAAAAAAAATATTGGGGGACGAACAGGTTCTTCTGCTAGTTCACATATAAATACGATTTAAAACAATTTCTCTTTTCCACTAAAGAAAGGTATTAAATATATTTGAAGTTCATCATTCCTTCCATGTAATTCAGCTTTTTAATAGGTTGGTCCAAGTAGTACATTTACTTGGTCCCAATTGACTTCAGTAACAATTAATTTCACTTTGCTTTATTACATCTATTAACTCCTAGGATGGGCAGCTCATGTATGTGAGAAAGAACTACTTTTTACTCTGCTATCAAAGAATAAAATTTGGCACAGAACACCTAGAGATATTTCATTTTGGGACACACTCAACATGGCCACATCCAAACAAGTGTGTCTGTGAGATATCAAAGACCCATCTGTAGCAACACACATCACACATCCCAGCATTCCTCACACTGCTACCTTGCAGCACAGGTACTGATTTTATGAACCAGGGGTAAAAAAAAAAAAACCTGCACAAAAAAAAAAAAAATGGGGGTGGCACACACAGAGGCAGCACACCACCTAAAACTAGAATATGGCCAGCCGGAGCCATGATCCAGCTGCTGGCCATCCTTCAACCTTCAGGAGTACTGTGCTTGAAGCTTCCCTGGTCCCCAGAACCCCAGGTAAGGCTGCTGGTCTCCTACCCTACCCAGGGTAACCTGTCATGCATCAGAGTATTTGTGGCACAGGCATTCCCTGGGGACAAGTATCAGTAGCACAAGATCCAAACTTCTGTACACATCTGGACATTGCCCATATATCATACAAAATGCATATTTCTTCAAAACCTCCCTGCGATAATCTGCCAATTTCTTAGAACCCTGCTTAATATGTGGTTAGTAACGTCAGAGAAATTATTTCTGACCTTGAGGGGTTTTTTTTAAGAAGTGCATGTAGAATTAATGATAATACTGAAGATAGCAGACTATATAATTATGAAGAATTTCTAATATGATTTTTCTTCTCTTTGGTTTTTGTGAATCCTAGGGAAATAGGGTGATTTTTTTAAAGTGCTTAAAAGTATAAATAAAAATATATTTATAATATGTAAGAATCAGAGTATTGATAAAGCAATTATTCTTTTTAAAAACACACGTGTGTGTGTGTGTGTGTGTGTAATTAGTAAGATGATGGAGTTCCAGATAGGAATGTATGGTGCAACTATTGAGAGCCTCTCCATATAACAGGTTACTACCAAATTTGTAACTAACTGGCAGCACAGTTGGTTGTAAGTGTTGTCTGTACTTTCGTACCACTTTGAAATATAGCAAAAAATAATTCTGAGAGTGTATTTCCCTGATGGAGATGAAGGGCATTACATGGTGATTGTTCTCCTAGAAAATTTTCAGCAGTCTGACTTTTGGTAGTGCAATTAGACCTTCTGAAAAAAAAAAAATCATGAATGGTTTGGTGGGTTCCTCCTAGTAAATTGTTTAATAGAATCTCAGAGCAAATATCCCTGTCTGTTGCTAGCAAAATACAGGACAGTTGCCCAGAATTTTCCAAATGCATTAATATAAACACAACTGAGCAGCAGGATGGGTGTGGGTGTGCATTCATGGATGTGACAGGAGAAAAGCTGCCAAGTGGCAATAGCCCCAGTAGTGTTCATTATAGTAAATGTGCCTCCAAAATCACAGTTTGAAACCCACTGAGTCCAATAGTAGATAACAGGAGTTTTGCCAGTGAACATCTAAAATCTATCTCCTATAGATGCAAGGTTCAAACTTTTATCTGATTTTTTTTTCCCCTGAAAACTTTGGTTGGTAGATAAATTCTTTGTTGGAAATATCAGTATTTGGTGTGAGGTTAGAGAGAGAAGGGGAAAAATCATATTAAGGGGGGGAAAAAGTCCATTGTTCAGAAATCTAAGGAAGGATAAGCACATCAGGATTAGAGCCTACTACAGTTTTTAAAGCTCCTCAAAAATTCTATCAACAAATTCAGTGAAATAAAGTTCTGATGAATAGAAATCCTTTGCAGTGGCAGTTCTAGTAGCATAAAGATGGAAACATTTAATTATGAATGTTCTGTGCTGGAAAGATATTTCCCTCAACCATTTTGGAGATTAAAAAGGCTTAGCCAATCCTATGCTAGTCTGTATTTGTGCATTAATTTATTCTGTCCTAAATGCAGGACTTTGCATTTGTCCTTGCTGAATCTCATCTAATTAACAGCAGACCATTTCTCCAGTCTAGTAAAGTTGTTCTCTCTCTCATATCTGCAACTTTACCCAACTTGGTGTCATTCACAGACTTGCTAAGGCACGCTTGATCCTATCATTCAAATCAATAACAAAGGTTGTAAATAATACCAGACCCAGGACAGACCCTAGGAGCACCCCCACTTGATACCTCTTCCCAACTAGGCATTAAGTCATTGACAATTACCTATTGAGTAAAATGTTCAAAACAGTTATGTACCCACTGTACAGTACTTTTGTCTAGCCTGTATTCCCTTACCTTATTAATGAAAATGTCATGATGGACAGCATCAAAAGCCTTATTAAAGTCTAGGAATATCAATCACATCCACTGTTCTTCCTCCATGCATACAGCCTAACACCTAATCATAGAAGGAGATCAATTTGGTCATGCTTGACTGGCTTTTCATAAAACCATGCTGGCTGTTCCTAATATTATTTTCCTCTAGGTCAGTGGTCACCAGCTGGTCAATTGCAATTGACTGGTTGATCATGGAGCCTCTTACAGGAGAGCTGAGGCTGTGGGGGATGAGCACATGTGCCCCTTCCCTGGTCCAGCAGCTTAATCTGTGGGGGAGGGAAGGGGAAGGGATCAGATTGAAGTCTCCATGGTGAGGGACTAAGTAGGGCAGAGGCAGGAGCAGGGGTAAGGTGAGTGGGGCACCAACTCAGCAGGAGGTGGGAAGATTAAGCCCAGGTAGCTCATCCAGGGGCATGGGATGGGGGTTCCTGCTACTGCGCACACCCCAGTGGAGGCCCTGGAAGGCACATGCTATCCCCATCTGTGCGTGTTGGAGGTGGGCTCAGCTTTGTACCACAAGCCCTTCTGCAGCTGGCCTGGGGTGACCTGATGCCACATGCATCCCACCATTGGGTAGGCAGGGGACAAATCTTAGCCCAGCAGTGGACGCACATAGTGTCGAGCTTCATCTGGGCCAGCTGAAGTGGGGTTCGGGGCACAAAGCCCAGCCTGCAACAGCAGTTGCCTCCACCCTGCTCACAAATCAAGGGGGCCACATGCCCTGGTTGCAACAGCTCTGAAGGAGGGAATGGAGCTGGGGCAGGGGCAGGACCTGCACATCCAGGGTGAGGCATGGGACAGAGCCATGAGCAGCTCATTTGGGGGGTGTGGGGATGCAGGGAGAACACAGTCTGGGGGGGCACGTGCCCCCAGATCTACATGTGGGGTGGGCTGGGGTGGGCTGCAGCCAGGGGGGCACTGGGTTCCTCCTGGTGGGGGTATTATGCTGGGCTGTACTCAGGCCAGGCAGCAGCAGCAGTGCTGGGAGTGGGGCTATGGGGTGGGGCTTCAGCCACCTGAAAATTCACCATAGCCCCCCAAGTACCCAGTGTCACCACTTCCCACCTCAAGCACAGCACACCACAGGTCAGCCCAAACCCCCACATGGGAAGAGAGCCTGGTGCAGTCTCCCAGGTTCAGCCCACAGCAGCAGCCCACCCTCCCCCTCAGTGGGGAAGGGGCAGGGGGGAGGGGAAGGCTACACCGGGCTCTTCCTAGTGTGGGGTTGGACTGTGCAGTGCTGTGCTTGGGGCGGGCAGTGGCAGTGTGGCTAGGGAGTCTTGGGGGGGAGATGGTGAATGTTTGGGTGGCTGCAGCCCCCTCCTTCCCATAGCCCCACTCCCAGCACTGCTACCATTACCCAGCCTGAGCAGAGCCTGGCCCAAGACCCCCACCAGGAAGAGCCCAGTGCCACCCTGGCCCCAGTCCAACCCAACCCACTTGCAGATTTGAGGGCAAAACACCCCCTATGCCCTCCTGGACTGTCTGCCTCACCTTCTCTGCAACCCCTGGATGGCTCCATCCCACACCCCACCTGGGCTGTTCACGGCCTGTCCCTGCCACAGTCCCACTCCCTCCCTCATCAGCATGGGGCAGGGGGCAGATCAAGGCCCCAGTGGTGATGGAGGAAGTGGGGCACAGGCAGATTCAGGGACTGGCAGGAGTGGGGAACAAGCAGAGGCCCAGAGGGCACATGTTCCCTGGGCCTCCGCTTGTCCCACCACCTGTCCCAGCCAGGGCCCCACTTTCCCCATAGACTGACCTTCTGGGGGGGGGGGGTGAGGGGGTGCACAGTACATCTCGGGTTGCTTTTTAATTCAAAAAGTGATCCCCTACTTAAAAAGGTTGGAGACCACTTTTTTTTGGTTCTTCACAGTAGATTCCTGTTGTCCTGATCAATGATCTTTCCAGGTATATCGACTAGGCTAACTAGTCTATATTTCCCCAGATACTCATTCTTCCCTTTCTTAAAGATGAGCAGTATATTTGCCCTTTACCGGTCATCTGGGACCACACCTAATCTCTGTGAGTTCTCAAAGAGGATAGCCAATGACTCTGAAATTACCAGTTCCTTCCAAACAGTTCCTTCAGTACCCTAGCATCCATCCTATCTAGCCTTACCAACTTGCAAGCATCTAGATTCCATAAATGATTATAACCTATTACTTTTGTAGGAAAACCCCCAGTTTTTCTTTTTTAAAATTTATTAAAATGCATTCCCTCCCCTTCCCCAACCATTTCTGACTTTTTCTCTCCCTCTTTATTCCCTATAGATAAATATAAGTAAGCTAAGATGTAGGATAAGCTTTAATATTTTATTTTAGGTAGTAAGTTTGATTTTTTTCTCCCCTCTTTGCAATTAAGTGCCCTGCTATTTTGATATAGATATCCACTGTTTTGTAAGTAATTATTATATTTTGTATTGATTTTTTTTTTTTTTTACTGCTCTTATATTGTGTGATTACTGTTTTAGGCCTATATATGCAAGTTAGCATAAGCCATGTCAAGTTTCCATCTTGTAATGTCAAGTCTCCATCCTGTCCCCAGGCCCGGTTGTGTAACCCATGACTTACACCTACTCCTCCTATGTAACTTGCTTCCTGAATGAATGGGGATGAATGAGGGTGCTTGAGAGACAATGGCAATAGGTCTAAAAATAGCTCCCTCTGAATGACCAAACCACCAACACCAATACCTGAACCAATGACCGAGCCCTTGGAACCACCCTCAGCATTCAAGAAACAAAATATGAGGCACCCCACCTTTGTGCCAAGGCTGCACATGCTCAGTAAGAACACCTGGAACCCTCTGGAACAGGACTGACATTGCTTGGACAGGCCCACCCCATAGGAGATCAGAGGTAGTCTGCCCCATAAAAGTTGTAGTGAAGACTGACTCCTTGGAATGGCATTTCCATCTGGACCAGACCAGCTCCACCGCCTATCAACCCCAGAGGTCCTGCAGATAACCCCCCTCTGGACATCACCAAGCTGAAGGAGACCACGACTGGTCATTGAGGACCCACTTTCAGCCTAGGATAAGTAGATATCACCTGCATATTTCCTCCTCCAATTTGGACTCTCTCTCTCTTGTCCCAGACTTCAGCCCCTGCACTAAGCCTCTTTAACCCCTGCTGCCATTGTCTCTCTCTCTGTCTCTCTCTCTGTGTGTGCAAAGGATCCAACAAAATATCGTGTCACCATCTCCCCTGTTCAGTAAAACCACTATCATTTGTAACCCTGAGTTGTGTTGGGGTTTACTGATCCCCCAGTGCCTTACCTATCTTAAATTCCTGTCTCCGTCTCTCTCTCAGCTCCAGTTCCCCCCAACACATTTTCCTAATCTCTCAATTCTATCTCCCCTTTTCTGCCCCCTCTTAGCTCCTCTTTGTCCCTTTTCTGCAAGCTCTTAGCCCTGTTTCTTTCTGCAAACTGTTAGCCCCACTCCTGCCACTTTCTGCATCACCTCAGCCCTGTGGCTTTCTGCAGTCTCTCAGCCCTACTCCCAGTTTTCCTCTCCCCATGTACCTGTTAGCTCCCCTGTAGTCTCCTTGCTCTGGATCCAGCCTCTGGGCTTCTCCTCAGTATCGCTCCTTTGCTCTGCCAGCTTTCTGCTTTCAATTAACACCAATTAACCTTAAGTTACCCCAACTTTGCTCCAGTCTGTTGGTTCTAATCCTGGTGTGAGGGAGCGGGCGCTAAGGGCGGCCGTGAAACTCCCTAGCGCCACTCACCGTCACGTTAGGGTGAACGTAGCACCCTCAGAATCTCGCCCGCCACGACTTTGATGTCTAATATATATAGTATGGAGGCTGCTTGTTTCCCTGGTGAACGGTATCGTTGTTCCTATCTCTACTCCCCAATGGGGTGTCTATCCGTGCCCTGCCTTAAGGGCTACGCGTGCCTCCAACCTCCCCTTTAGCACGCCCCAAGCCTCGCAGCTGTTCCGGGGGACGTTTGTCTTGTCCCTTGCCCGTCGGGTGCCTCTCGGCCACCTGGCGCCCCACAGGGTCTATAGCGCCACCACCGCCCCACTCTCGGCGCCATCGGGCCGGCATTACCGCCGCCCTTGTCTCGGCGCCATTGGGCCGGCGCTATCACTGCGGGTGCCTCTCGGCCACCTGGCGCCCCACGGGGCCTATAGCACCCCCGCCACCCAACTCTCGGCACCCTTGGGCCGGCCTTACCACCGCCCTAATCTCGGCGCCATTGGGCCGGCGCTATTGCCTCTGCACCGCGCCCCCTCTGGGGCCTCGCCCCCTCCGGGGCCCCATACCACGCACCTTGCGCCTCGCCCCCTCTGGGGCCCAATCGCCCCCTCTGGGGCCCAATACCGCGCACCTTGCGCCTCGCCCCCTCTGGGGCTTCGCCCCCTCTGGGGCCCAATACCGCGCGCCTTGCGCCTCGCCCCCTCTGGGGCCTCGCCCCCTCTGGGGCCCAATACCGCGCACCTTGCGCCTCGCCCCCTCTGGGGCCTCGCCCCCTCTGGGGCTCAGCTCAGCTGCCTCCCTCCTGTGCCTGGTCACCCTGGCAACCGGCACCTGAGCTGCCTGGGTGATTGGCCCTGCCAATCACCCTCACAGCAAGCTCCCCAACTCATTGGGGAGGGACGATCTTTTTAAGGCCGGAACCCCTACCTCATCGGCATCATTCTCCGCTGTTTCCCGGGAGGGGCCACGACTTTGGGGCCCCTGCTCGCAGCTGAGGCCTCCTATAGCGCCGGCGCTATTGCCTCCCCAATAGCCTCACCCGGTCCTCCGAATCTACTTGCCGTTGAAGGTGATCTTGTTCCCTGCATCATTGCAGCCGGTAAGTTTGGTAAGGCTGCCCCACTTGCCTCGGGCTGCTCAGCTCAGCCGCAGAGCTCCTGCTCCTGCGGCAGCCAGAAGGGAACTGTGAGGCAGGCTTCAGCCTAAGCTGTTTATAAAGGCCGGGCCCTGCCCCCTTCTGGCCACGTGACCCAGCTGGTCACCCTGGCAACCGGCACCTGAGCTGCCTGGGTGATTGGCAGCTCTGCCAATCACCCTCACAGTCACGGGGCACCTGCGTGACTCCGTGACACCTGGCACTGGCAACTTTCATCTCAGTCTCTACCAGCAGTAACCTGAATTAAACCCAAGCCTCAGCTCCTTATCCCAGCTCTCCTTATGTCTACTGGTTCTAATCCTGGTCCTGGCAACTTTCACCCCTGTCACGCTCTCTCTTACCTTAACCTTCCCCCAGGTATCACAAGTACATCAAGCACATACATGCACACCTCAAATTAGGAAATCATCTGTGTGTATGTGTATGTGAGTGGTATGTATGTGAACTGATATACATGTATGTCACTGCGTGCATGATATATGAATTAGTAATCTGTGTATGTGTATTAGGTGTGCAGGTATTGGTAATTAATTCTGGTCTAATTTCTTTTGGTCTGTATAGTGTGTGTAGGTGCTTGAGTTGGTGATAGGCATGCATTTGCCTAGGCTGGTAATTTTGGATGTGTATGTGCCTGGATTGGTAGTGTGTGTGTGCATACACCTGGAGTGTATATGTGTGCCTGGGGTGTGTGTATGCACCTAATTGATTTTTGAGTGTGTTCATGTGCACTTGTACACCATGCCCTGCTGTCTAACAGTGCAATATTGAGATCCTGAGAGTTGGCTTGACCCCACAAGGCAACAATCCAGGCTATTTGTTTCCTTACCCTATCTTGCTTACCTAGCTGCTCTCTTCATCTGGTAGGTTCCCTTGTTTGTGAAGACTGAAGTAAAAATGTGTTAAATACTTTTCCCTTCTCTACATCTATAAATAGATTCTCTTCCACATTCTTCAAAAGACCTAAGGTTTCTTTGGTCTTCCTCTTGTTTTTCAGATACTTATACCCTTATACTTGTATCTTTTTCAGATACCCTGTTTTATTCCCTTTTATATCCCAGCTGCACCTGCAATAGTGCCTTGGCCTTCTTAATTTTCTCCCTGCATGCCTTTGCAATGCTTGTATATTCTTTTCTAGTACTATGGCCAAGTTTCCATTTTTTATGAGATTCTTTTTTGAGTTTCTTATCCTTGAACAGGTCACTGTCTATGTAAGTTTTTATCTATTGTTGTCCTTTCCATTATTTCATCTCTTTGGGATAGCTTACTCCTCTACTCCTAAAAGAGCTTCCTTAAAATACATCCTGGACTTTCTTCATCCTCAGGATCTAGACCATAATTTAGTTTAATAAGCATTGTGCTAGTGACCCAATGAAAATAAGTATGGCTTGCTGGCTTGAACCACCCAGTGTTGAGACCCCAACATAAGGTGGCTGTGTGAAATACTGCAAATTATTCAGCTTCATTTTCTCAGTACATTGGACAACCCTAATATCACCTTAGTTTTTGTTTTTTGGGGGTCAGATTTAATTACCCAAATTGAACCGAAAGGGATAGGGAACTGGAAGAGACAGCTTATTGGTACACCTCCTCTCTAGCCTAGACAACTTTGTTTCAGATGTCCATAGTCCAGCCAGGAAAGCTAAGGGAGCATCTGAGCTCTACCTGCATATAAAAAAGCAAACACACTTGTAACTGAATAATTATGTGTTCAAAACTTACATTTAAACAGTTATGAGATTCCCATATGCGTTACAGAAATCTGATCTCTCTGTGGTTCTACTGAGCAAACACATGCTTCTGTTTGCTATTGCTCTTTCACCAGTGCCCCACTTGTTGAAATTATCTTTTTGTATGGAAAGCATATTAGAATATATAGAGCATACATTAGTAATGTATAGGAGACTTTTATGGGAAAATATTTGATGAGAGTGACAAGGCTGGATGAAGCAGTATCTGGAACTCTGTTAGTCTGCAGGGATCTTATTGCAAAATTGCAAAGTCCATGGATTTCTCTGGTAAAATGAGAAATCCCTGTTTGCCTCTGGTAAAAGGTAAAATCCTTGGTTTACTCTATTTTCCCATGGGAAATGGAAAACCCAGATCCCTGCTCATCAGCAACACAATCTTCCATTTGCCAAACTGCACATGAAATCTTGGATGCACCCACACTCCAAGCATTGGCATCTCATTGATTATGTCAACATCAAGAGAAGAGACAGGCAGGATTTCAGAGTGATAAAGGCCATGAGAAGTGCAGAATGCTCGACTGACAATAGGATCATAGTCTCCAACCTGAATATATGGATACATCCTAGTAGATGACCACAAGCCAAAAAAGCACCCCAAAAGCTCAATGTCTCCAAATTGAAACAGGAGAATGTGAAACAGATAGTTCTTTGTTGAAGAATTGTGCAGCCATCCAATAACAATTGATGTAAACTTGAATAATATTGAGAAAAATTGGGCATCCTTCACCCTTACTACTCAGCTGCATCCAATACTCTCAGTTCCACCACATGTAAATATCAGAACTGGTTTGATGAAAACAATACTGATATAGCGAGACTATTGAATGAGAAACATTGGCTCCATAAGGCCTACTTAGAAGACAGCACGTCAACATCTAAGAAGCCTTCAATAACATCAAAAGGATTGTCCAATGCAAACTCAAATGTAAAACTCATGGCTGAGGAACAAGGTCAATGAGGTTCAGTCCCAGACAGACAGAAACTATATGAAGAACTTCTATTATGCTCTAAGGACAATCTGTGGGCCACAGTCATCAGGAACATCTCCAGTATTAAGTGCTGATAGCACCACATTGCTCATCAATAAAGGAAAGATACTGGAGAGATGGGCAGAACACTTCAACAACATCCTCAATCAAGAATCATTTATTAGTGAGGAGGCAATTGATCAACTGCACCAGGTAGACATTAACATATCTCTTGCTAATCCTCCAACACTGACTGAGATTGTGAAAGCAATTAACCTGCTGTCAATGGTAAAACACCTGGAGCAGATGCTATACCAGCAGAGGTCTATAAGGCTTGCACATGGCTTTGAAACTGACTGAACTCTTCCAGGTACTATACCCTAGGTGTACAAGGATGCATCCATTGTCCTCTTCTACAAGAAGAAAGACAATAGACAATACTGCAACAACCATTAGGACATCTGCTTGCTGTCAATAGCTGATAAAATCCTCACCAGAATTCTGTTGAAGCACCTTGTGCAACACATTGAATGAGAGCTCTTGCCCGAGAGGCAGCGTGGTTGCAGGAAAAGAAGCGAGAGCTTAGACATGGTGTTTGCAGCTTGTCAACTTCAGGAGAAATGACAGGAGCAGAACTCCAACCTATACATGACTTCCATTCACCTGACAAAAACATTTGATACAGCCATGTAGGAAGGGCTTTGCAAGATTGTGGCAAAATAAGGTTGCCAAAGAAATTCATTGAAATAGTTCAGCAATTCTGTGGTGGCATGCTCACTCATGTTGTGGATAATGGTGAGTCATCTGAACCATTCCCAGTCACCAGTGGAGTCAAACAGGACTGTGTGATGGCCCCAACCCTCTTCAGTATGATGTTCTCTGCTATGTTTATCTTTCATGACTGTAACACTGGAATTGGTATCAGTTACCAGATGGAAGACTCATTTGAGACTACAGGCAAAGATGAAATTAAAGGAAGTGACTGTTCATGATCTTCTGTTTGCTGATGACTTCCCTGAATGCCAAATCTGAGTCTGATTTTGAACAGAGTATGGGCCATTTCTCTTCAGCTTATGACAATTTTGGTCTCACAATCAACACTAAGAAGACAGAAGTGATTCACCAGCCTGCACCAGAAAAGCTTACATAGAACCTATCATCACAGTGAATGGCCAGTCTCTCCAGGCAGTGGACAAATTAATTTATCTTGAACAATATGCTTTCACGTGTGGTTCACATCACTGGTGAAACCAATGCCAGAATTGCTAAAGCAAGCTTAGCTTCGGCAGACTATGTGCAAATGTTTTGGAACACAAAGGCATCAACAAACAAAACTGAAGGTTTGCAAAACTATTGTGTTGCCAGTCCCGATATATCCATATGAAGCCTGGACATTCTACAGATGTGAAAATGGTTTAGCTTCATAGTTTGACATGTGCTGTCTGAGGAAACCAATGACAATAAAATGGCAAGACAAGTTCCCAGACACTGAAGTTCGTACCTGGGCAGGCTTTCCAAGCATTCACAATCTTCTGATTAAATCAGAGATAAGATGGACAGGCCATGTCACCAGAATGTCAGACAAACAGCTGCCAAAGAACATATTTTACAGGCATCTAAAAGAAGGAAAGCACTCTCAGGGAAGACAGAAGAAGCACTTCAAGGACTCCCTCAAGTCATCCTTGAAACATTACAACTTTGACCTGAAGTCCTGGGAAGATCTTGTTCATGATTGTTCCATCTTGTGAAGCCTCATCCATACTGGAGCTACTGTCCAGGAATGGAAAAGAACTGCTGAGGCTGAGTAGAAGTGTAAACATCACAAATCTTGCAACAGCAGCATGTCCACTGTTGATCAAACAACTGAAGATGGCATCTCTTGCTTAGTGTGCATAGACAGTTCAAAGCACAAATTGCTTGGATCAGCCATTCATATGTTCACAGAAACCAAACCAACCAGTGATGTTATAGTCATCTTCAAATTTGAAGGATGAAAAACAACAGCAGCAAACCCCCTCCCTCACTGGTTGGGATCAGGTTCACTGCCTCCCACCATCCCCAGTGCCCTAGATCTCCACTCATCCCATCCCACCCCTTACTTGTGGCTGCCTGCTTGTCTGCCCAGGAGGAGCTGGCTGGGAAGGGGTAAACTGCCTGCCCATCTGTCATTGCCACTACTGATGCTTCTCTCTGGGCTGGGATCAGCTGGAGAAGATCTGGAGCCTGGCAGGAGGGGCTGGGGCTGGGCAGGTAGGTTAATCCTTCCCTGCCTTCTCCCCTGGGATAGATCGTGCAGGCAGCCACAAGTAAGTGGAGGGAGGTGAGAGGTACTGGGAGGGGGGGACCCCAAGGATCAGGGGGAAAGCCCAGAATGGGAGGGGGGATTTTTACCTTTCAGGATTCTCAGACCCAGCTGGCCTGAACTGTGACTGCTCCAAAGTCAAGTGAGCATTAAAGCTAATAAACATTTGTGCAGCTCACAGTGTAACTGTTGGGGTGACAATATTTAGATCTTGGGAAGCATTGGATCTGTGGCCTAATAAAGCTGCTAGCCATAAGGCAAAATGATATATTAAAAGTATATTGCAAGGCTCTTAGGCAAACAGATTTTGTTTATGAATGCTTATGCTAAGCTAGCCATTTGCTTATGCTAAATAATCACCTTAACTATGTCAACCATATTCAAGTGAGTCTGTGTAAGTTTGTGTGCTGTGAATGAGGCAAAGTCTTGTGAATGTGGGAGATGGTACAACTTGGGGCAGAAAAACAGATTGGAATGTGAAAAAAATGCAAAATTGGTAACAGAATCCTAGATGAACATATGAAAATGCGTGAATAGTGATTGGTGAAGAAGATTCCAGGTTTTGGTCAAAGTCCACCCATTGACCAAAGAAGTGGAGTGGAGGTCTTGGACATGTGCTCAAAGCAAAAAGACATGTAAATGAAGGAAATGCATAGGCAATTCCATGTTAATGAAGTAAACAGTAAATAGAGGTGGAGCTTGAAAGGGGAGGAGATATGGGTGGAACATAGGAGGTGTGAGTGTGGAGTGAATGTTAATGAGTATGAATCAAGGTGTATAAAATGTGAAAAGAACTATTGTTCACTGTGGCACCCTGGTTTGTTGGTTTTTTTGGGAGCTAGTCCAAAGCTGTCTCCATTCTGGATAAAGCTGTTGCAAGCAACGTGTGCTGGTGTTTGCTCCCTGCTTGCTCTGACAAATGAGCAACAAAATCCATGGGCAATTGGCTCGTCATCTCCCTAGTCGTTGAGCACTACATGAAGTCCGGGTCTAACAGTATATGTAACAAGACCCTTAGAATGAAAGCTTTCCACTAGTGTGGACAGTATCTTACTATAGAGGGTTCTACATTATGTTGTCTATTCCACTATTGCATTTTAAACTTGTTTTTGAAATATGAAATGATTACATAAATAACTCATCTTTTTTAAAAATGTCTTATTAAGGGATCTCTAAACAAATAGCAATTAAAAATGCATCATGTATTGCATTTACCTGAATCCAAGACTACTTCAAGTTTAAGACAAGCATCCAATAATTAGATTCTAGACATGAAAAATTATAAATGTGTTCTAATTTTCCATGTCTAGAATATAATTATTGGACGGTTGTCATAAATTTACCACACACCCCCTCACAGCTACAGTGGGGAAAGCAGCAGCAAGGGACCTGAATTCAGGCCCTTCCCCCCCTGCAATGTTTTTCCACACTACCTGTGCCTCCCATAGTGCCTGTGCCCCTGCTACCAGCAACCCCACATCTGCCCCTTCTTCCTGCCCCCTGTAGTCTCTGATCACCTACCTGGCTTCTACAGCCTCTACCCTTGAAATACTCCAGAAGCTCCCAGCGGCCTTCGTCCCACCACCATGTCCCCCAAATCCTGTGCCCCCACCCTCTCTGCTTACTATTCATAGTGTCTCTGTAGGCAGAGCTGCCACCACTGCAACTGCTTCTGTATTTCTGTGCCAGGGCCAGAGTTACCCTCTGCTCATTGATCCAAGCCGAAATGGGACCAGAGCCATGCCATAGATGAGCAGTGGGAGAAGAGGAGGGGTAGAATTTGAGGGAAGGCAGGCTGCTGCTGCAGTTTTGACTCTAACACCAGCCATGGGTTGGGGCTGGAGTCAGAGCCATGGCAGCTTCCCCTCTTCCAGCCTTGTACCCAAATTCATGATGAGGGGCTTTTCCCTACAGGTTGAAAGGCAGAAAAAGACTTCACGTTGCATTTGAGTAAATGCAATCAAGTGATGTAATATATGAAGTACTTCATACAAAATGAGTACAAATGATAAATTATGGAATTATGAGTTGCATTATAACTTTACTTGCTTCCATGGACCTTTGATTTATTGTAGCTCAGATGTTGGTCCATTCATCTATAGAAAATATTGAAATATTCCTGGATTTTACTTTTTCTTTCCTTTTTTGGTATTTCTGCACCTCTTTTTGCTTCATCTGGCCTTTGAGGGACAGCTTGTCATTAATGACAGAAAACATGATTATGGCATTTCCATATAGAGGTGTTGGTCTTAAGGTGGTGTAAATTTTCATAGCTGCACTGACACAAGTGGACATAAATCAGGTTCCATTAATTGGATGGCATGTCCTAGTATTTGTGCAATGCCTTTTCAAGTTACTTTGAAACAAATACCTTTTCAACTATGAGTGAAACTATTCATAGTTCTGACTTTGCTTTTCCTTCACCTTGAAAATGCAGTTTTGTTTAAATGGTTTTGGGTAGTGGGCCTTGCCCTGAAAACATTTCACATATACTGGTTTGTACTTCAAGTAAATTAAAAACATTGCACTGCATTTCATTTTCCCCCCTTCAAATATCAGATAATACTGAATTTGTTCTGTAGGCAAAGCCCAATGTTATCTAGCCACTGCCCCCCCCTCCAGTCTTATAATCTATGTTTTTGACATTTCCATAGTTAGCAACTGGGCACTGCATGAGGAAAATCAGCCTTCCAACATGTAGGAATTAACAGTAAGTCAGTTTATTGTTGTTGTTGTTAGTATTTCCTTAACATAGGATTAGGTACAGAAGACAGCTTCTCTGGCATAGCAAAGTTTTAATGATTGATTTTTATCTCTGAATTTAGCAAAATTTAACTTGGGGCTACAGTATAATAATAGCAAAGGCAATCAAAGTGAAATAGGAGAGGGATGTGTACTGCAATTTCTCTTGGTGGAAAGGAAAAAACAAAACAAATAATTTGTAAAAAATAGTCACGTTCATTCCCATTTTAGATTATTCCTGCAATGTTGGAAGCAATTAAGAATAGACTTTCTATTGCTACCTTTGGTGCTTCTTTGAAGACATGTGTAATTTGTGTGCTAAGAGTAGCTGGATGTTTAATAAATGTCTTGTATATGTCTCATTTTTCCTATTTATACTGGTTTAAATCTCATATCCAAACTTGATGTGGAAAAGAAATAGAAAAATGTGTGCATCTCTTCTAGAGTAGTCATTTCTGCAGTGTCAGAAATATCTTTAAAGGATTAAAAGCACTCAAAATAATGCTTGATGTCCTGTACATCATGAAATAATCTTAAACGTTCTGATTTAAGCTTGCGCTTTAACCCCTACAAACTTATCTGAGAATTTATATCCTTGCGCAATTCTGGGAATGCTCAATACACTTTTATTATGTGTATGTTTAATCTTTTTAGTCAAATATTAAAAATATACTTACTGTTCTAGGAAAGAATAGAAAATTCTGCTTTCTTTTAATTCCACAACAGTATATTGGCAAGCTTTTGGGGCAGGGTTAGGAAGAAGATGGGATTTGGAGAAAGACTGGCTTCTACTGTACTCTGCTACATACACAGATTTACAAGCCGTCAGAGATGAATATGGCTTGAAATACAGTATTGTACTGTCACTGGGCTTCCCTCTGACTGCTGCAGCATAGTTTCTAATTGGGAGAACATCTACATTTCCTGATGTCAAGAAGAGGCCGGCTATTTCCAAGCAGATGCCTCTAAGATACTAGAGCCACTCTCTTCTCTCAGTCTTATCTATGAAGCTCAACAAGCTTTGTGCTTCTGAATACTCTTTTACTCCAATTTCTTGTATATCCTGTCCTTTTTCCAATAGGTTTCTGTCTTGGAATGGATGATCACATCTTTAGCCTTTCAAAGATCTTTCCATATTCTCAATGTATAACAGTGATTCTTTTTAGACATAAATTATTAAATTCTTTCAGCATGAGAAAGTGGAGATTTCTGCCAAATGTAGAAATTTAAGATGCTTTATAAATTTTTAAAATGTCATTAGATATCAGCAAACTAATGTTTTATGACCTTAAGATGGGCAGAAATAACTTCAACTCTGGATATGTTATGTTGGCTCTATGTCCAGTAATGGATCACTTTATGGTCCTGGTCTGAACATTCATAGTATTCATTGTGGTGGAGTCTGACTGGCTTCTCTCCCTTTGAGAACTGCCATAACAGTTCAGAACATCTAGGGTATGTCTACATGTTCATGAATGCTTTTTTGCTAATACGCATTAAATTTAGTACCTGGATTGTGAGGTACTAGGAAAAGGTGTATTAGCTTATTTTAATGTGCATTAGTGAAAGTGCATCATTTTTGTGATGTTTTAATGCGTGTTAAAAGAGGCAAATGCACATTAGTGCACACATGTAGATGTGCCTCTAGGTTCCTACAAATACAAGAGCACACAGCTTTGTAACTGTCAGGCCCCTGATTATAAATTCCTTCCATCATAAATCAAGGTGAGGTTCAGATCTTACTGCCTTTAAAGAAAAATGTAAGACTTGCCTTTTTGAACTATTTTCTCTGCAGCAGCAGTGTTTCAGGAGTGGAATATCAATACTTTAAAAAAGAAAAGCTATAGAAATTATGAAACACAGAAAAACATCCACAAACAATAAAAACAAAGCAAAGCAAACATAGTTCACTTTAGATAATCTAGTGAATTTTATTTTGTATAATTTTGTTGGCATCTATGATAGATGCACAATATTTACCAAGTTGAATACAGATTAATTTAGGTAATTATAGATATCACTTAACTCAAGAATTAAGTCCCAAAACAAATGATGTGCAAGTTGGTTCAAAAGCCCCTATTGACCTGAATGGGCTTTGGATCAGGCCCTGAAAGTTTGGAAGCTTTACTTTTACTCCTGAAAGAACAACTTGGTGATGGATAATTTGATGAAGATGATGATGTGACAATTAGATGATGCAAGAAGTGGCAAGAGATTTTTTTTTCTTCTTTAGACTTTATACTACTTAGGTTCTAGTCCTGTTCAGTCCTTTCAGATCAGTGGGAATCTCAATGCGTATTAAAGGACATATAATTGAGATAATGTTTAAGAGTTATCTGTCTGTTTCATTGTAATCTATAACATTTATTAGATTTTGATGCATTGGGGTCATTTCAGGCATTGGGAATGCATAGTTGATGCTGCTGAATACATTGTTGGAATTCTAATACAAATGTAGTATAAACTAGAGGATACTAAGCTTTAATGCAGTTTCCTACAAAACTGCATTGTAGCACATCTGGACAAAACTGCACAATACCAATGTTTATTCGTTTCCCACTGCCCTACAATTCAGTGACTGTTTTCAGTAAATTGAAAAACAATAAGCAGTTACCTATTTGAAATATCCTACAAAATTCTACAGATTTATAAAGAGGCTGGCTGTCAGTAAAAGCCCCACTCAATTTCTGGTTAATTAGGTAGGAAAAAATCCTATTCGTGTTAATTGAGCCAATTCTGTCCCATAACTAAATAAATAAGTACAGGGTTGCCATTATTGATATTACTTTTTGCCCTTTATTTTCGTGGAAAGTTTTTGCATCCAAATGTGTATGTTTTTATGTCCCCAGAAGAACTTTTCATCGAGGATGAATTTTTTTTACAATTGCATTCTATAAGACAACTTTCCTGACTTTTTTGGAAAGAAAACCCTTTAAAAGAACAATGTTTTGAGTTATAGGTACAAGTGTTTGTCCTAAGTGCAGTGTCCCTTTTGTATATAATTAACTTTTCCAGGCCATTCACTTACTTTAGACATGCAAACATGCACAGACATCCTTTATTATGTCATACAGTTTTGATGGGAAAATGTTGCCAATGCGGGGTATGGTATGATATACCTTCCTAAAGTGACTGACCTTCAGATTGGTCAGTAGTATGATTGGCATAAGATTGGCAGCTTTTTTGCTTGAATGACTGGAAAAGTGAAAGATTGACATGAGTGGTTGAAAGAGATTGACATTGGTATGACTGAAACAGTTAAATAGGCTGAGGAGCTATGTCAGGGAGAGAGAGTCTGTGGGTGTGTATGAGAAATAGTGAGAATGTGTGTATGTGTCTGTCTAGTGCCTGTGAGGGGATGTGAGCTATGCTGCATCTAGCGTGTTTGGGCCTGGTCCGGTTTATTTGCTTGTCATTGTTGAGAATTGTTGAATTATTGTATGTGGTTGAGTGAGACTGCTGTTGTCTGAGGTGTGGTGTCTAGCCGTGAGCCCTCGTGACCAGTTCCTTGAGAGCCATGCTGACAAATTGACACAAAACCTTGAAATATGTTAATGGTAAAGCATTATCCCTCCCTAATTTGACAATGGCGCCTCAAGGCTGAGGAAAGTCCTGCTGAGAGTGAGGTTTGGGGAATCTTGTTGGTGAGCTCAAAGCGAGTCTGAGTGTCACAGGACAGAGATCAGAGTTCGTCTTTGCTCTTTAATCTGTTTCTTTCTCCAGCCTGTGCATATTGTCTTGTAACTGTCATTGTATACAATTTATATTAATCACTTTTCATACTTGCCCATTGTTGATTTGTATATTCTCTGAGTTTGTTTAATATAGTCCAGTTGTTGAATGGTTTGTGAGAGTCTGTGGTTTTTCTTAGTGGTAGCTAATTAATATTTAACTAGCTGGAGCTGGGTTGTAGCCTAATGGTTAGCATTGGGATAGGCTCCCACCAATCAAAGAGATCATTTTCAGAATTAGTTTAATTGAGTGTTTGCTCTCAACACAAGTGGCGATAATGTTAAAGTCTTTCCCAGTAACAGCTCTTTTAATGTACACCTACAAACTAAAGTATAAATCAGTGAAAGTAAGAATCATTGGAAAAATGAAAAATGTTTTTGGCTAAAGAATCTTAGTTTTGGCTGAAGAATTCTGTAGGGAGGGGAAGAGGGAGGGATCAAAATGAATGGAAGTTATGCATGATTTACTGCACTAATTTGACAGAGAGCATCAATCTGACCTTGTGGGTGCATACACACATACTAACTTCCTGAAAGTTTGGTTTAAAAAAAATTAAGCTGGTTTATTTAGCTGTCAGAGCATAGACACATATGTTGAGCAGAGTCAGCTTAAAGGTGGTGCAAGATAACACAACTCTAAGGTGTATTATGTTGAGTTGTATCAGTTAAATAGTTTATAAGATGGCTGCCACCATATCAAGGAGCTATACATGGGTGCGCTCCAGCATGACTTAACTTAAATTGGGTTAGTTAAGTCAGCTTATTTAAGTCACCATATTTTAAGTCAGCCTAGTATGTGTGTGCAGCACTGAGGAGGCACCAACATGCTTGGCCAGTACTACAGGAGGAGAATTGCAGGATACAGTGGAGTGCAGTGTGGGAGAGATCCTGGTATGACCTGGAGCCTCTCCAGAGAGAGCATCCAGAGGCTCCACAGAGCACAGTAAGGTAGAGGCGGGCAGCACTGGGGCTGGTACAAACAGGCAATGTGCTGATGACCCACCATGGTGGCAGGGAAACCCCAAGGAGGAGTTAAAGTCAGGGATGGCACCAGGTGGCAGGACCAGCGGCGACATGGGGCTACAGCACTCTGGGACCCAAGAACAGCAGGGAGCCAGCATGGGCCAGCAAAGCAGGCAATGGCACACCGGCTAGAGTGATCCAGACAGCCCAGCCTCAGGTCAGATGGGGCGAAGGTGGGAAGAGGCAGGGACACAGAGGAGGGCCCCATGAGAGGACGTCCAGGGGCACAGTGGAGAGTTGCCACACTTCCCAGGAAGCTCTTAAGAAGGGAGCCAAAAATGCCCAAAACAGAGACAAGATCCTGGGGCACCATCAGTAGACTCTGACCTTTTCTGTTTGTAGTATTCATAAGTTTGCTGTTATCCCAAGGGTGGGGCATGTTTAGTTGCATGGTCCATAAATGAAAGATGGCCTCCAGACAGCTGACAGCCAGATGGTTACCAAACCTTGGAAGTGGGACTGCACAGATAAGATGGGATCACCCATGAGCAAGACCTTTGGAGAGCGGAGTCCACCTGGGCCATGGATGTGATAAGTAGGGGTGTGTGAAATGGGCCGTATTCCATTTGGATTTGGCCCAAATTGGGGGCAGTGATTCAATTTGTTGATTTGAATCACTGTCCCCAATTCTATTTGGCTGAGTCCAAATCTGAAGATTCGATGCTGATTTGGAGAATCAGCAATTCAGCCATAGACACAGCTTTAAATGTTTTTTTTTATACACACCTTGAAGTACCAGGCATGGCTCATGAACACTGTGATGCTGGGGCAGATGGAGTGTCCCACAGAAGTACAGGTGAGCCCCCCGCATGCTTTGCAGAGAACCTGGAAGTGGACTGGTAGTACTTCCAATCCACTTCTAAGTCTGCTGGGGAGCATGCCATGAAGGCACCCCAGGTACTCCCCTAGATCTAGGAGGCACCAGTCATTGAACCACAGGGTTGTGGGGGTGGGGGTGGCCCAGCATGCTTTCTGCTGGACCTGGAAGTGAACCTGAAGTGCTTCTGGTCTACTTCTGGGTCTGCTGCCCTGCCAAGCACACTGGGGAACCCCTCCCCCCACGCTTCTCTAGGATGCTCCATCTGCCCCTCCATCACAGCATTGGCGAGCTGCCTGGTACCTTAAAGTATGTAGAAAAATCATTTAAAGCTGTGTCTATATCCAAACCATTGAATCTTTCCAAACCTCTCCATTGATTTGGAGAGTTCCAATTCTATTCAGAGAGATTAAAGGATTTTCTGATTTGATTTGGCCTCTGAATTGGGCCGAATCACCACCGTATCCAATCAGGGACCAAAGCTTCACAGAGCCCTAGTGGTAAGGATGGAGCAAAGGGGCTGTTGGAGCTCCACAAAGAAACCCAGGTGTGAGATCCCACATACCACCTGCAGGGAACCATCTCCCAAGAGGAACATCAAAGTCACGGCAGGAGAGCAAAAAGAGCAATCAGATAATGCAGGTGGTGCAAACTAGTGGGGACCAAGCCCCTACAACAGTGACAGATTATTTGGGGAACAAACAAAAAGAAAAACAAATAAATCCTCTGCCTTCATGTCTTTGGACCATAAAAACTGAATGAAGTAAAGGAACATTCAAAATGAAGGGCTTTAAATTTTTACTACCAATCAAGTGCAGAAAACTTCATCGAACGACAATGATGCATTTTTTCCCAATTTTCTACAGTACGGGTCTGATACTGTTTTCACTGAACTCAATTACCTGACTTCTGAAGACTTCATTGGGAGGAGAGAGAGGCTAGTGCAATAAGATACCATAAATTAAACTAATTTCAAATCCTGAGTCCAACAGCATTGGGTTTTTACCAGTGACCAGTGTCTCCAGACATAAAGGAACAGGTGTCCAAGCCAACTGGCCATTCCACAGTTGCTAATGGTATTCCTACTTGACAAGAAATTTTCAGTCTCCCTGCTGCTTTTTTCTTCTGCTTGAGGGATTACACTTCCACTGGCCTTTGTTTTTCTATTTCCTAAAAACATCATCTGTCCAGGAGCTCATTGGAAATAAAGTCTTTCTTATCATTCAAAGGAACACCTGCAAATAGCTTGTACGTGGCTTTCCGACACTTTAAGTCACTTTATTAGCAATTATTTCTTAAAATGCTGCATCTTACATAAGAGTCATTTTATGGCAGGGGATTAATATCTGATATCTTTTTAAGGAACATCGCGTTTACTGATTCCACATTTGTAACTTTAAGCATAATCTGGCACACAGGCTTAACTGATAATAGTCATTATTACCTGATAGTCATTATTGATTCCAAGATGAACATGGGTTGACAATGTGAGGTCACGGTTGGCAGGGCTCACCGGACCTTGTTTTGCATCCACAGGTGCATCTCAAGTAGGGCCAAGGAGGTGATCCTCCCCCTCTATGCAACACTGGTCAGGCCACAGCTGGAGTACTGTGTCCAGTTCTGTGCACCCCACTTCAGGAGGGATGTGGACAACATTGAGAGGGTCCAGAGGAGGGCCACCCACATGATCCGGGGACAACAGGGCAGACCCTACAATGAGAGACTGCAGGACCTGAACCTGTTCAGCCTCCACAAGAGAAAGCTGAGGGGGGACCTGGTGACTGTCTATAAACTCATTAGGGAGGACCAGAAGGGTTTGGGAGAGACTTTGTTTCCCCTAGCGCCCCCTGGCATAACAAGGAATAATGGCCACAAGTTGTTGGGGAGTAGGTTTAGATTAGACATTGGTAAAAACTACTTCACAGTTAGGGCGGCTAGGATCTGGAACCAACTTCCAAGGGTTGGTTGGGGGTCTTTAAGAGGAGGCTTGATGCCTACCTAGCTGGGATCATTTGAGCCCAGTTTTTTTCTCCTGCCCTGGCAGGGGGTCGGACTTGAAGATCTATAAGGTCGCTTCTGACCCTACTTCTATGATTCTATGGTATGTTGTAAACTTCCCAGAAAAAAGTATTTATAGAATGGTTTTTCACAATGGATACTCTAACAGCTTACTAATGGGCAAAAGACCCTTTTGGATTGCAAATTCTAGATTTGGAACAGCAGGTTCTTTTATATTTAAGCCATCTCCTGACTAGGACAGCACAAGATGATTGGGCCCATCAGTGTAACAGTGACGGAAAAATAAAATCCCTAAATTGAAATGGTGGATTTCAATTAAAAAAACACCATTTTGATTTAGGGGACATAGAATGCAACCCTAAGGACTAAACCCCCATCACATGTACAAGTGCCTATAATGTAGAGTTGTTCCCTAACTGATTGACTGGGGATTGATAAATTGCCTCTCAGTTAAAGAGCCACTAATCAGTTAGAAAGGAAAAGGTCTGCAGACGATTGCCTACGTCTTCACAATAAAGGCTATCTTTAGTTAGTTTGTTTTTTTCCCTGTATGCCTATCTTTACTGAACCTGGTGATTTCTACAATCGGGCTTTGTAATTTTTGCAGGTGAGGGGTTGGCCCCAGAGTGAAGTCACCAGCATGTTTCTGAATTGGGCACATGTGGCTAGACCGGTCACGCTCATGAGCGTTCAACACCAAGAAATACAGCATTAGATTGTTTCATCAAGCAAGATTTTTCTCAATTGAAATTAAATGTTTACACAAGCAGGTAGTTCTCAGTGGGGAAAAGGTGGTAGAAGTGGGCTCATAATTAATATCAAGTCAGTGTTAATTAGCAATCTCTCTCATGTTATAAGACAGAGAGGGTTTGGTAGTTTAAATGGCTGGTCCCCTACAGTGCCATATATGCATGAGGTCATTATCATTTAATTTTCCTCTCTCTGTAGAATTCTACTTTCCACAATAAATATGTTGGTTTATGCTGCCTTTATGTAGTTTGAAATTTTGATAGCAAGGGGTAGCATGAGCTATGCCAGAACAGGGGTTTTTTTTATCGTTTCCATTCCATACTAAGTCACTAGACTGAAGTAGAAAGAGGACAGAATAGAGGAACAACGTAAAAGAATTCTACTGAAATCTAGCACTTGAGCTATCAGTTTCTTAAATGATATAAACCAGTGTAAACTCAAGATAAAGTTTTGGTGGGAGAAATTTTATGCATTATTTTTGTTTGTTGTTAATGATGATACTAATAAAGACAAACAGAAAGATGGAAAGCTTGTTCTTTATGTACTTGTGTATTCTGTATTTGGAACACAGCCTGTTTATAGACACATCTTGCTTTGGAAATGGCATTTTAAAGCCCTGAGGGACTGTTTCTAGGGATCTTGGATCCTATCTCAAAGCTTTAACTATTTCCCATAGAACAGATTGAATTTGAATTAATTTATAATGTTGTAATGTCAAATTGTATAGAAAACTTGACATCAGTTTTTAGTGTTCTGTTGACACCAACATGATACTTGCATTCACTGATAAGCTACTGATGTCAGAAATGCTTGTGCATTTACAGCTCGGGATTCATGTGTGTTAGAATATCAGTGTTCACATCTGAGACAATCTATTGGGAATATAAAATCTTTTTTTTTTACTCATTTTTTTGGACTAATACCCCTTGTATACATTGTTTACATACATATTTGCCTTGAGATCCTCGGCTGAAATATTTGGCTTTACTCAATTGATGGTCTATGTAATTTTGAAAGGCAGTTCATTAGAAAGGAATGAAAAGCAGATATAATTTGGACAACAATATTGCTAGCTTCTGGTAGGGAGAGGGGCTGATGTTGCATAGAGCTAGATATGATATTAAATTAATTGGAAAATTAGTTTCCAGATATCCAAATTATTCATGAAATTGAGTCAAATATGCAAAGAAAAATGGGACATTTTAAAAATGCCCAAATGCATCTTGCAAGCATTTCCTAAAAAAAATTAATGCAAAATTGGGGCTTTATTTTGAATCTGACTTAATTTTTTACAGGATTCAGAAAGTGTTATATAATCCCCTAAAATAATGGAACATTTAATTTCAGATCAATAAAACTGATTTTTTTGTTTGTTTGTTTGCTTGTTTGTTTCTGGCCAGAAAGCCTAATAGTCCATTATGCTTGAAGCTCTAACCTGAAGGTTAACTGCGTCCTCTGCCTCCTTAGGTTACAGATTTCTTGTATAATTAAAAAAAAAAAAACACCTTAAGATTTAGTTTTAAAGTTATTACTACTGATTCTGATCATCCTAATTAGGGGGAAAGGGAGAATTTAATTTTTCAAAAGTGTAATATTAAGCACCCCCAAAACTGAAGCATCCCTGATTACAATTGTAAAAAACTTGATCCTTAATATCTTTTTACATTTGTTCATCTTCTGAAAAGGTATGTGTTGGGCAAGTAAACAGGCATCTGTCTGTCTTGCAGGACAATAGCTTTGTGGTGAGTGAAGCATCAGCTCATTGAACATCCGAGGGTTCAGCTGTAGAGCACAATTCTTGAATGACAGTCCTTGCCATACTTATCATATAAAGCTTATATCTCCCAGTTCTGAATGCACTGTTCTTCCTGAATTTTCTTTTTCCTTTCCTCTGCATTTTCAGCCTTCTTTCCTCAAACATTTTCATTCCACCCTCATTAGACTGTTTACAAGTACTTCAATCCTCAACAGTCTTATCCCAGTCATTTGGCTCAGTGTCCTTTGCTTCCATATCTCTTCTGCAAGCATCTTTGAAATGGTGAGAAGGACGCTTGTATGTTCCTTCCTAAAGCATTCGCCATGTATCTTTTGGTATATGGCCATTGTCCATATATGACCAAGACATTGAAGTTGCTGTTGATTGAGAAGATAATGTTTGACATAATGAGAATATATTTTTCATTCTTAGCCAGTTTACATACAAGTACTACCCCATATTAATCTTTTTCTTCAGCACACTTGATCTAAAAAATCATTAATGCATGTTGGAGCTTCGTGATATAAGTTTTTATAGTTATAAGGTTACTTTTCAGAGTAAAGTGTGCAATGAGAATGAACAAAGTACTTGCAGGGTGGGGAGTATTGATTTTTTTTTTTCCTTAATAGACTGGGAAATCTGGATGTTGATCTTTCTTTTATTTATATTTTGTTGACAAAATTTCATATCGTCTAAAATGGCCTAATTGTTGTTATTTGTCATATGCATTTCATGATTGCTTTGTAGAAAGAGGTAGTTAGTTATGTTAACTATCCTGTCCTGCCCTGCCTGTTGTAGGATTCCTTGCGTGATGATATGCAATGGCCTTCAAGCGCTACTTGACACAATCCTACATTTGAAAGCCCCAACTGAAACCTTTTTTCTAGCAAAATTCCCAGTTATTTAAATAAGACTACTGTTTGAGTAAGAGCACAAAACAATCCCCTGGAAGTGTTGTTCTGCTGACTTTTACTAAATATGTGTCTAAAGATTCTCTTAATATCATATAAGCAAGCAAAGGTACTTTAAACACTTATATTTTAACTTATGATTAGGGGTACTTTCGTTTAGTATCTTAGAAAGATGGGGACTATCAAGATTTGGGACTAGCATTAGATTTTCAAATAGCCTGAGAATTAGTGGCTGCTTGCTTTTTTTGTTCAAAGACGTTTGAACATACCTTCAAGGTAAAGAATGTAAATCAGAATATATTGTATTAGTGACCTCTCTCTCTTCACTTCTTGAGTCCTGTCATTCCTCTGCTTCTGTCTCAGTCATACCCTCACTACCCTTTATGTGGAGGATAGAATACAGGAAGCCCTCACTATTTGTGGGGGATACATTCTAAGGATCAATATGAATGGGGAAATCCACAAATACCTCCACGAATAGCAGTGGAAACATGACAGCAGTGATGGAAGCATGGCGGCAGCAAGCGCAGAGCTCCCACAGACGCCACCAGCGCTGTCAGCAGCAGAGGGTGGGGGTGGGAGCCTGGTGAGAATGTGCGCAAGGAGAGAGCATGGGTTCAAATATTCGCACAGCAAATGTTCAAAATTGCAAATCCGCAGATGACGAGGGTTTTCTGTATGCTGTTGGTCAAAGCCCTTTCTCTCAACTTAGTGTTGTGAGAATGAAGTCAGAAGAAAGAGAAGAGGAAGGGAACAGTATTACGGAATGAGGAGCCAAATGCTGCTCAAAAATCAACACTCCAGTGATTCTTAACACTGGAACAAGAATGGACTGCTGATTCGGCCGAGTGATATAGTTGGGAAGTGTGAGCATAGCACTGTTTAGTGTTTTTTTAAAATTATGCCTGTGATTTCTTTCAGTTTAAAAAATATTTCCTTTTGAAAACACAGGAAGCAGTTCAATTATTGTTACTACTAGAACAAGATGTGATAGAAGTTTTGTGGTTGACTTTGTTTTAACTGTTGCACTTAATATCTAAACTTTTTTCATAAGAGGGGGAAAACAATAAATGAGGTTTGGAGAGAATTGCAAGACAGTGGCAAAGCTCCATTTAACACATCTATGATTTTTCTTTATGTCACAATAATACAGGGTCCATTAAACATCCTATGACTTGTTTCAAATATTTTGCCCTTGCTATAGGTGATTTTTGTTGTTAATGAGTTAGTCCTCTCTTCAAAGGAGTTTTTTCCCCCCCAACTTACTAGGTTCATTTATGGGGGTTGTTGTTTCAAGAATACATTTTAACATCTTTAATGTTTACCCCAGTCGATTCCAATTTTATACAAACCCAGTTTGTCTTCTGAGCCACTGGGGATACCAAGTGGTTGTGCCGGAGAACTTGCAAAGCAAAAATGCTGAAAATGTGTGTAGTTTGCAAAATGAAACTGTTTTTCTGATCTTTCATTGATTTATAGTATTTATGATGAGGTAAAATAAAAGTCCATGACCCTGCTGCTCCCAATCAGTCTGTCCCCCTAGATGGGCTCTCTTGACCTGCATGTATCCCCCAAGGGCACCCATTGCTTTATGGGGTAATTACAGCCTCCAACCTCCCCTGTAGCCATGCCCATGACTCACAGGTGTAAAAGTCAACCAGATTCATGGGTACTAAGCCCCAGTCTCTCAGACTACTCTGGCTTTTCAGTCTGTTATCAATCTTTGTCTTTCCTGGGGCTGGACTTTCTCTGTTTTTGTCTTTGCCCCCTCTTCAGGTGGTGGGGTCTTGCTAATGCCTTTTCTGCCCCTTTCTGGGTGGTGGCCTCTCACTAGCCCTGTCTCTGCCCCTCCTGGGCTGTGGGTCTCTGACCCTTGTCATTGCCTCTCCTGAGGTGGTACAATACTACTTGCTCTGCCTCACAGCAGGTTCAAGCCTCATTAACTTTGCTGGCACTACTGGGGCCTCCTGACCTCCCCTACAGTCCCAAACCCAGTCCACAGGTTAAGAATGAAACCAAAGAATCAGCACACTAGCTATACCTTAATTCTCTAAGTATGCTGGCTAGCTGAAATCCTCATATACACTGAATCTCATCTCCTGCCAGCCCTGAGATCCTTCCTGGCATCTCTCAGGGATAGCAGGATTCCTACTGAGCTCTCATCAGCAAGCATCATACTTCAGAGCTCCATCCCCTTCATCCTCAAGGTCCAGCCTGACTACTCAGACTCTGGCCCTGTTTTATGTGCCACCAGAGCCCTGACCCCCTTCCAGTTACATGGCTCCCTGTGCTGTCTGCAGATGCCCTTTAAGGAGCTTTGCTTACTGGCCTTAATAGTAGCCTACAGCAGCAGACCTAGCAGGAGTCTTGCTTTGTTTCCTACACAAGACTCTATCTTGTATTACTGCCAGGAATCTGCCAACACTGCAGTAGGTTGCTTACTGCTCCCCCCTGGCTCCCCCTCAGTTACTCTACTATTGTACTATTGCTGTACTTGTTGCAACTAGCACAGCAGTAGGTACTTCCCATTTATGGGCTCTGGCTACTTATTCCTTGACAGCTAGCCTCACTGTTGACTTCCCGAGCACAGTTTGCCCCTATTTTCCTTTCTAGAGCAGGAGCCATAAGGCTTTCTGTTACTGGGTGTCACAAAACGTTTCCCCAGGTGAAACCTCAGAACCACCCAAGCAAGCTATTGGGGGTTGGCCAGAAATGTGTACTATCTGACTTTGCAATCAATATTTGAACCAGTATTATGAAAGTACAGGCCCATCGATCACATTAAAATCCACAGGCAATCAAAACCAAACTTATTCTTCTTTAGAATCTAATAACAACACTGATCCTACCAACACTTCATGATGTTTAGATGATTTCAGATTTGAGTGGGTTTATTGAACTCAGAGGCTATGTCCAGATGAGTATGGCCATGCAGTATGTTCTGCAACACACACATCTACCATGCCACATACTGTACATTCAGCTGTTCTTCACACTGAAAGGTAGCAGCACAAGATGGGATTCACCCTGGGAGATCCTGATGTAAAAAAAACCTGCCCAAAAAAAAAAAAAAGGTGGAGCAGTGTATGCCACCCAAAACCAGAGCCTGGCCAGGTGGAGCTACACTCTGGCTGCTGGCCAGGCTCCGAGCATCAGGAGCATCACTGCTGCAGCCCCAGGGTAACTTGTTGTGTGCCACAGGGCATGCTAGAGGGCATGTGGCACAGGTTTCCCTCGGGGACAAATTGCAGCACAAAATGTACTGTTGCTTCTTGTCCCCAGGGAAACAAAAATTCATACACATGTGGACCTGGGCAGAAGGGATATTCATCTGCTTTCATTTAAATATGTACTTAATCATGGAACTATAACATTGTACAAGTGTTTGAATGAGTAGAAGTAATATTGGCCCCTGAATCATAGAACTGTGGCAACCTCTTTGTCTTCAGGTTGTGGATAAGTTTATTACTTTAACTCAGAAACATTTTTTTCCAAGGGTTTATTAGTATTAATTTGATCAATAGGGGCCTGATTTGTGGGGGTGGAGGGAGACTTCCTATTAGGGAAAGCACTTAATCACATGAATAACTGGCACTGATTGGAATTTTAAATACAAAAGCATATATGTTAATGCTTTTCTAAATCAGGGACCTTTATCTTCAGGTGAAATTAAAAAAAAGTGTGTGGGAGGGTGCAGAGAGATTTTTGCATTTCATTACATCAGATCTCTGACCTTTTTCAGAGAACTGACTGATGAATCTCCAACATATAAATATTTATATACATGAAAGTGGGCAGGACAGTGACTAAAATGCACATCTTAAAATTGTTTCTTTAAATATACTGTAGATTAACATTCTAGACCCAGCAGCTTTAAGACCCTAATTAAAACACTATCAGTGTTTATCATAGGGCCCAGGCCCATTGAATAGGGCCTGAGGCAAGGTCCAGGCATGTCAACAGACACCTGAGGCCCAAGAGGCAAAAGGCCCAGGAGCCCAGTAAGGGGTGGAGCAGTAGTCCAATGGTGGGGGCAGAGTAGTGGCCCAGCATGGGGCTAAAGGCTGAGTTTGGCCTGGTGTGGGACAGAGAGCCAGAGGCCACATAGAGTAGTGTCCATGGGGGCCTGAAGGACTCCACATAGGTTGGCCAGAAGAGTAGAGGCCCCAATGAGGGGCATGTGGCCAAGGTATATCTGAGAATCCCTGAAGCCAAGTTTGGGTCAGAGGCCGAATGCAGCCCAGCTAAGGGCTGGGGGGAGTAATAGTGGATCTGGATGCCATGTGTGAGTCATGGGACATGATGTAAGGGGATGGTTCAGAGCTGTGGATTATTCTCTTGGCATCAGGGCAATAAATGGGCAGCCTTCTGGCTAGGACCAACTATTTAATTGCAACAAAGGTGTGGCAGGAAAGTCAGGTGGGCAGACTGCCCTAGACTGGTGGGTGGGCCAATGATGGGACTGTCCTTGAGATGGCCTTCTGTCTCAGGCATGTCTTATTTAGATAATAGTAAACGTTATCCCAGGCTGGGACTGACAGCTAGCTATTAGTCAGTCCCAGCTCTGGTACCAGAGTTTTGTACAGGCTCCAGTATGGTGCAGGGGGCTGAAACTGACAAACGGTTGTTCTTCAATCCCAGCCTTGGCACCACAACGGGACTGGTTCATGAATCCTGTGTAGTGGTGGGCTCGGACTGACTATCAGCTGGTATTAGCTCCACAGTAGTATAACATGTGATACTTAATCCAATCTGGAGATGCTTCTTGCCCCAAAAGTCCTAATTTTACTACTATATGATAGAACTTAGCATGTGTTTTCATGCTGAAATGCTCAGGTATTTTAAGTGCAGTTAACATGTCCTTCGTGTAACATACAATAAGGGTCTTACAATTTACGGTAGCATCAGGAATGATGAACACCAATGCTAATGCAACTCTGGATGTTATTGTTTATTTCTCCATGTATACTATATCTGAATGTATCCATGGTTCCAGAAAGGCATATCTTTCTTTCACAGTACAATGAATTTAATGAATTTAATGTTGGAAGCAGGAAATCTATATACAGTACGTGTATTGCTGGGAGCAATTCAAGATGAGCTTTATTGCTTGTCACCACTCCACTATAGATTTAAAGAAAGCATACCAGCTGTCTTCAAAATGTACACATTACAGTTAATGTCCAAATAATGCAGAACAAAACTGTCTTGAAAAAAAAGTGTGTCACTTGCCATTTTTTAAAGTTAAAATCGCACACAACATGAGCTCAATTTGGGTTTTTGTGAGACCAAGTTATTATCTTTCAAAGGGCTTTATTCTTTGAATGGACACTAAAGCACTAACCTACTCCTTTTACCATAAGTTCATATCATACTTTTTTTTTTCTTTCCTCAAATTCAAAGTTTTAGAGCATTTATGAGTTGAAAACCAAGTTTATTTTTTTTTTTTAAGACAGAACTATAATACTTTCTATTAGGTTATTGAACACTACATTAAAGCCTTACAGAAAATACAAAACACCTGTTAGAATAAATGAAAAAATAAGAAATATCTCCTGGTCTTCAAGGGGTAAAAAAATTTTTTAACAGGTAACTTGCATTGTATATAGTGAGGCAGTAAAGTAGTTGGGAAAATATTATGGTTCTCAGGCTAATTTGCTTGACAGAAAATTCATTGTGGAGAGAGGTTTTCTATTAGATGAGTCATTCTTGCAATGCATGTTTTGTTGCCAATAACTTTCAGAAATCAAAATGGGGCAAAATAGCAGTTTTCATTTTTTGTGATAACCCAATTTTGTCAGTTGTGAAAGACTCTCTGACCCTGGGTTTCTCTAACCCCCACAAGAAAGTAATGTCTGTTACATTCAAATCTACAGCATTTTGAAATAGGAAATAATTTAGCAGTGATGTCTAGAATTATATGTTGTGTGGGTATAATGACCAAAGCTGAGCAGTAGTTACTGAGGCATTTATCAGTCATAAACAGTGAGGTGCAATTGTGAGGCATTTATCTTGAAGTGGCTGCTACGTAATTCAGTCAGTCACCATGCATACGTCCATTAACACTATTACTACTATATTTTGAACAAGTCACTTTCCCTTCAGCAGCTTCTTACTCAGAATTAGGCAAATCTATGTAGTCATATTCCCTGTGATAAAAATAAATAAATAAAAGTATTGTATAGATTTAAAGTAAATGAAAAAAATAATGTGAATCAGTAATAAATAGCTATAAAATAGGACTGTGTGGCACTATAGTATCCTGACTAATAGCAAACATTTTTTTTTCTTCAGGAAAGACTAAGACTAAGGTGCATTTGGTCTAAAGTCCTGTTTTGTTCAGACCACTAATTTTATAGTCTGTTCATTTAACAAGGAAACAGAAAAGGGGTTTACTTGAGAACTTTTAGATCAAGTACCAGCTCTAGTTTCTCAAATTATTAGCATTTGCTCCATGAAAAAGAATTCATAGGCTTGCTACCATGTTCTTATTTTTGCTAGCATCCAAGAACAGATCATATAGGAGTTATATGACAAATTGGATTATAACTGACTAAAGAAATACTACTTCATTGATAGCAGATGATTTAATATTTTTTGTAGTGACTAGCAATTGTGGGGGAGATGCAAATACTTCTGATTATACTTCTTCATCAGGCAGACACTTTCTACCCACTTAAAGAAGAAACAGTAGTTCAGATATGCAGCTGGCATAATTCTGAATAATTTCTATTAAGCTAGTGTACCATTGATTCTGTCTTATTAACTGGTGAACAAAATAATTTGGCAAGTATGACAAACTTGGCAATGAAGTATTTGGCATTCAATCCTAACATTATACCAGCAAAAAAAGAGAATCAATACAGTAAGTAGTGTTGAATTCCAGCATGGATCATTTTTTTAAGGCTAAGTATTTGCCTTTGTGGAGATCTTAGTGCAAAATAAGCTGGGTGGGAATTAAAACCACCATAGTACGAAATGCACAATAACCCCTTGTAGTAACATGTTGCTATTTTTCTGCATTATGAGGCTATACTTTGACATCACATTTGTAGTGACAGAAGCTATAATTTATGATTGTTCCCTAACAGGAGTCCAAGGGAGTTTGAAACTCAAGCTATGTTTCCTCAGGGAGAAGCTAGTTAGCTGGTTAGAGACTAGCTTAAGGGGTTTCCTACTGCTCCACCATGAAGTTCACTTTTTGTTCTTTTCACCCATGCATGCCTGTTTCATTTAACCTAGTGATCACTACATGGTGTTAGCAGTGGCTAATTAGACAAAACGTGAAAGAATTTGAGATCCAAACTGATGAAGAAGTTGGAAACTGAGAGCAAGTGGAGCAACATAGCCACATGAAAGGACAAGGGTCGCTGTAGGTGACGTTCCTACACAGTGGAACTAAAAACACAGTTATAGTCTAAAAACACTTTAATTCTTGAAATATTGCAACCTCCACCTGCCCTTCCACTGTTGAGCAAATAGCAGAAAACTGAAAGGAGTTCAGCCAAAGATTTGAGTGCTTTCTAGCAGCCACAGGGACAGAATTAAAAAAATGGCAAAGTCAAATAATCTATCTTTTTGCATACTGTTGGGAATAAAACCTTGGCTGTTTACAGCACCTTTACCTTCACAAAAGGCCAAAATATGTAGTTATTCTCCAAATGAAGAATACAGCATGCCAAAAATAAAAAACAAAAAAGAAAAGAACCCTGAAAGACAGATTTGTTGAACAGGAAAAAGTATAGATCTGTATGATCCTAAACTAAAGAGACTGAATTAGAACTGTGTGTTTGGGCGCTCGACAGAATGGATGATTACAATTAGGATTATTTGGGGCATTACAGACACTGCATTACAAGAAGGACTATTGCAGAGGGGAAGCTTGTCCCTAGGAAAAGGCTGCCCAAACATGCAACCAAAATGGGTCATTTGTGTAGTAGGTATGAAAGAAAGGGGGTGAAAAAACCCACGTCACAGGGTGGAATTTTCCATTGGCAAGGAGATGGCTAAGTGAGAGAGAGTGAACAGCCAATTATGCAGTAAATATGGAAGGCAACATAACTCCAAATGTTATGTTTCATTCAGAAAGCTCTGTTTTAAATGTAACAAGAGTAGCCATTTTTTTTAAAGTGTTGCAGATCCCAAATACAAAAGCCTTAAGAGCACACAGTTGTACATAAAGTGGAAAAGGGTTTTTATCTATAGCTATAGCTATATCTATAGATACAGTTGAGTTGAGCAAAATCAGTGACAGCGACTAGCGTTTGTCAGTGGAAGTGGAAGGAAAAATGGTTTCATTTAATAGGACATGGGAACTCAGGTTGATAGTTTACCAGAGCATGAAAATATAAAATTGAAATTGAGGCCAAAAATGAGTCCAAAAAACCGCAAAATAATTTGCTATTAAGAGGAAATATACCAGATGTACCACAGGACTGGCAGGAAAATTATTTTGTGGATTGAGAGCTGGTCAAAGGATAGGAAGCAAAAGATATCACTAAGTAGTCACTTTTCAGGAAGGAGGGTGGTCAAAAAGCGGGATCCTGCAGGTATCTGGACTGGGCCATATTTTGTTCAACATTTTGATCAATGACTTGGAAGTGGGGATGCACAGTGAAGTTTTCAAGTTTGCAGATGATACCAAATTATTCTAGGTAGTTAAATCTCAAGCTGATGGAGAAGAGCTGCAGAAAGAGCACAAAAAGTTATGTGAGTGGGCAATAAAAATGGCAGATCGACTTCAATGTCAAAGGGTGCATCTACACGAGACACTACTGTGCAGTGGTTACTGTGCATTTATTTGGTACTTGTGTAGGTAAGAACTAAATAAATACACAGTAATTGGAGTTACTGAGCAGTAGCACTGGTGAACATCTTTTAAGTGATGGTACTGTGCAGTAGCCTACTAATACTAACATATTAGCAATGCTAGTGCTCTGATGCACTATTATGCAGTATTATTTGGCTACTGCATAGTCAATGTGTTGCACAGATGTGCCCAAGAAGTGCAAGGTAATATAGCTAGGGGAGAATCACCTAAACTATATGTACACAAAGCTGGTTTCTGAAGCAGCTGTTATGACTCAGGAAAGAGACACTGGCATTCTCTAAAAACATTGCCTAAGTATACAGCAGTGATCAAAAAAGCCAATAAAATGTTAGCCATCTACAGTGTTTGATGCCCCAAAAGTCAGACCTGCCTGTTTGTGCTCCCTGGCCTCCCTCTGCCTCCTACTCCTCACCTGCTGTGACTTGATTTTTAGGTTATTTTTATTAGGGAGGCTACCTTCACAAACTCAGGTGCCTCCCTGATAAAGACAACCTAACGATCAAGACACACTGCCTTTCTAGTTGCTTTTTCTCTATGCAATCCTCTGGGCTTTCCAGCACCAAACTCTTTGGGGTGGGCTTCCCCTTTAAGATAAACCCAGTTGTACTTTAAGGACAATAATTTCAATCTCCACCTGCCCTGTTAATTGTGCCCATGCCTCACAGATGTTAGCCGTTATCACTCTCAGGATGACCTTGCCTCAGTATGCTGTGTGGCCTACTGAGGCCTCCAACCCCTTGTCAGCACCTTGGCTGCCTGCTTTCTATAGCTGGGCTCCCTTAGCCTAGGCCCACAGCACTGGGTCCAGGCTTATGAGCTCCAGGCTTGTTCTTATTCTGGGACCCTAGTTTTGCCCCTCTTGGGCTATGCCCCCTGGCCCTCTCAGTCCTAGGCCTTCTTTGGTTTACATCCTGCCCTGGCAGAATTTGAAGCTTTGGTGTGTCCTACTGTCACCCTACTGTGGTTCCTCATTTGTCCCTAATAGCCTATACCAAGCTACCAGTTAACACCAACACAAAGCTAAGCTGCCACTTTAATGAAAACTCTTTCCCTCACTGGATAAGCAATGCATCAAAGGAAAATGATCTGCCACTATAACAGAAGCCCCAGCATGTGACACCTCCTGAGCTCTCAGCATCTGGTCCATAGAGAACGCTGGTGCCTGCAAAACAAAAGGCATCTGGGTCACCGCTCTTCCCCCAGAGAACACCTTTCCCCACTGCTGGCAGGACCTCTCCTCCTGCTCTGGCTTAGGGACAGGGCTTTTGTGTCTGACAGCCCTTTCTCCTGGCCAGTTGCCTGCCCCTGTCCTCAGCCCACATAGAGGCATCTAATCTTTCCATTAAAAAGCATCCATTGCTCCTGCTGCTCTATCCTCTTAAAGGAGTATGACCCTGGCTCCCTGATGCAAGTCCTTCCAGCCTGGACTGATTGCTACAGTCTGTTTCTCTCTTGCCCCTTGGCAAAGTAAAAGGGCTTTGATCCCCTACTAAAGCATCATTAAGAAAGGAATTGAAAATAAAACGGATAACATCATTCCACAATACAAATCCATGACGCACCCTCATCTTGAAAAATGTGTGCAGTTCTGGTCCCCACATCTCAACAAGTATGTAGTTGAAATAGAAATAGAAGTATGTAGTTGACATAGAAAAAGTATGGAGAAGGGCATCCAAAATGATCTTGGACTTGGAGCAGTTACCATACCAGGAAATACTAAAATGGTTAGGACTCTTTGGTTTGGAAAGGAGTAGGCTGAGGTAGGACACAGTAGAGGTATATAAAATCATGCAGAGTATGGGGACTAAGTGAACAGAGAACTGTTGTTCACCAAGTCCAAGAATACTAGAACTAGGACTAACTGGTGAAATTAGTGACAGGTTTAAAACTGACAAGAGAAAGTACTATTGTACACAGACAAAGTTAACTTGTGGAATTAGTTGCCATAGGAGGTGGTCAGAGTAGATGGCATAGCCAAGCTGAAAGAGGGACTGGGTAAATTAATTGATGATAGATCTGTTAATGGCTATTGAACATAATGGTTGGAGATGTTTCCTCTGGAATCTCTAAAGCAATGATGGTGGATGCTAGGTAGGATACTGAATAGAACAACAATGGCCAACTGCAGCTTTTAAGCCACATGTGGTTTGCTGGTATGATACTTGTTTTATAGTTTCATAGTTAGTAGGGTTGGAAGAGACCTGAGCAGATCATCAAGTCCAAACCCCTGCTATGGCAGGAAAGAGTACTGGGGTCAAACAACCCTAGCAAGGTGATTGTCAAGCTTTGTCTTAAAGACCCCCAGGATGGGAGCCAACAGCACTTTGCTTTAAAGTTGGTTCCAGATCCTAGCCACCCTGACAGTGAAGTAGCACCTCCTGATGTCTAATCTGAATTTACCCTCTGCCAGCTTGTGACTGTTATTTCTAGTCACTCCTGGTAGTGCTTGGGGGAACAGGGACTCCCCCAATGCCTGCTGGTTCCCCCGACTACTTTGTAACAAGCCACTAGATCCACCCTCAGCCTTCTCTTGTTGAGGCTGAACAGGTTCAGGTCCCATTGCCTGCCCTTGTAGGGCCTGCCCTGCTGCCCCCAACCATGCAAGTGGCCCTCCTCTGGACCCTCTCCATGTTGTCCATATCCCTCTTAAAGTGTGGCACCCAGAACTGGATGTAATACTCCAGCTGTGGCCTGACCAGTGCTGTATAAAGGGGGAGTGTCACCTCCCTGGACCTGCTTGAGATGCAACTGTGGATGTATGACAAGGTGCGGTTGGCCTTCCTGACTGCATCCCCACACTGCCTGCCAATATTCATCGTGGCATCAATGATGACTCCAAGATCCTTTTCTGCCTCTGCACTGACAAGAAGGGAGTTCCCCAGCCTGTAGGTATGCTGCTGGTTCTTCCTCCCCAGGCACATCACCTTGCACTTGTCAGTGTTGAATCCCATCCTCTTCTCATCCACCCACCCCTGTCAAGGTCCAATTGTAGCCTATTTCTTCCTTCTAATGTGCCCACATCCCCCCACATCTTAGTGTCATCAGCAAATTTGAACAGGGTGCTTTTTACCCCCTTGTCCAAGTCACTGATGAAGATGTTGAACCGTGTGGGCCCGAGGACTGAGCCCTGTGGAACCCCACTGCCCACAGCCCTCCAGGTTGAAAATGAGCCATCCACTATCACTCTCTGGGTGTGGCCCTCCAGCCAGTTGGTGACCCATTTGACTGTGTAGGTGTTGATACCACAGTCCCCCAGTTTCTTAATGAGAATGGGGTGAGAAACAGTGTCGAAGGCCTTCCAAAAGTCCAGAAAGACTCTGTCCACTGCTACCCCTGCATCTAAGGATTTGGTGACCTGGTCGTAAAAGGCCACCAGGTTGGTCTGACAGGACCTGCCTCTAATGAACCCTTGTTGGTTGCCCCTAAGCATAATTTCTCCTGCTGGCCCCTCGTGGACATGTACCAGAATAATTCTCTAAACAAGCTTACCCAGGATCGAGGTAAGACTAACTGGCTTATAGTTCCACAGGTCCTCCTTCCTCTCTTTTTTGAAGATGGGAACCACATTGGCCCTCTTCCAGTCCTCTGACACCACACCAGAGCACCACAAGTGCTCATAGAGCCATTCCAGGGGTCCTGCAATGACCTCAGCTAATTCCCTCAGCACTCTGGGGTGCAGATCATCTGGACCAGCTGTTTTAACTACATCCAGTCCCTCCAGAAGTTCCCCAACTAGATCCTCCCTGACCCTTGACCTAGGTGCACCTCCCCTGGAGCCTGAGGGGGCCCTCAGGGGGGCCCAGTGGGGGGGGTGCTGATCTGGTCCCTTCTCAGGAGAATGGAGGCAAAGAAGTCATTAAATAGGTTAGCTTTGTTATCTGGTGTGACGACCAAATTTCCTAGCGTGTCTTGCAAGGGCCCCAGTGTGTCTTGCAGAGTCTTGTGGCTCTCCAGAGAAGCCCTGCCCACTTCTCCCCTCAAGGACTGGCGACTCAGGCGCTGGGCTGCTGGGGCTGCATCCATGCCACTTACCCTGGCGTGCGCTCTCCATGGGGAAAGCTGAAGCAGTTCAGCACTGCGGTGGCAGGAGTCTAATCCTGAAACTAGCACCTGGCTCTAGAACATTAAACTGGAAAAGTGGGCAGAACTGTGTGGCTCTTGACCTTCAGTGGAGGACCAGATGTGGCTCCCGGGTGAGGAACTCTGGTCACCCCTGGAATAGAAGATAGATCACTTTAGAGATATCCAATGCTTTCCCTCTATAGCATCCATTTCTGCCACTGTTGGAGACAGAATACTGGGTTAAATGAACTATTGATATGATCCATTATGTCACTTCCTACGTTTTTATGTAATGCAAAGCAACCGATATAGATTATACAGTCTCCCATTCATGTGATATCAAATTGGGGTCTGGAAAGTTGTGAGAAACTGAACCTAGTTAAGTGTATGCTAGCAGTACAAGGAGACACAAAATGTATGCCTCCTGATGATCCTCTAGGCTATCATAACACATATCTGAACAGTCTTCTGAGGAAGAAACAATTGTTCCAGAATACAAGAAGCAACCATGTACATAGGACACAGATGCAAATGCTATAACCTAGAAAGAGGAAATCAGAGTCAGCAGGTATAGCTGATGAACTTTTGTCGTGTCCAGAAGCACAGTTCTCAAAACTGCAAGTGAAGGAGGATTCATTGCAGTGTTCCATGTAACACTAAAAACAATGGGTCTTCTAATTTCTTACAGACTGTACTAAGAAGCAACTGGATCCCAGCATAAGAATTCAAGTCTTTCAACGATGAAAAGCTTCCCACAAAAACACATTGGAAACTGGGTTAGATACTTCATTGTTCTGAGAGGAAAATTAAACCTCCAGAAAAACTCAGAGCTATAAAAGAGCTGCAGAAAAAGGGGAGGAGGAAAGTGAGTTTCAAAGACTCATGCCGAGTAATGTGTTAGCAACCATTCCTCTCTAGATGGGTGTTCCTTGGTGCTTGTTATTATTAATAAGATTATAGAATCTATCATTTTAAGCTGCTCCCTAACAGATGTCAGGACCAGGATAAATGCCTTACAACCCTGAAGGTCCTCACTCCCAGCTCCTCTCTAGGCCCGACACCCTTGTGAACCATGACAACAGGACACTGAGAAAGTTGGGAATTTGGAGATGGTCCTCCAGTTAGGAAGCAGCCAGATAGTTAAAGACTAAGGGTCTGAAGAGGTTGCCTACCGTTCCACGGTGAAGTTCATTGTTTAGTTCTTACTTCTTCACAATAGCCTGTCATTATTGAGTCCAGTGATGACTGCAGCATTTGTCACAAGAAAAAAGCCTTTGTCTTAGGATCATAAAGATGTACAAGTCCACTATCCTGCTTCAAATCTGTCTTGCCTATGTGGGATAAAATGTGATAACTCTTTTTTCCTAGACAATTCAGCCAGGATGCATGCTGCTTTCTTGTGGAGGAGCAGCAATGGACCAATGTGTGTACCCCTGTTTTGATCCAGATCAAAGCCCAGGAAAATCAGACCCACATCAAGTTAAATGTCTTGTTACAGCCATAGGGTCTTTCTCAGTTTAGGGTTATCTACTTAGATTAAATTTGCTCAAAATTAAAAAAAAAAAATTCTATTGAGACTGCCTTAAGGTTCCAATTAGCTTAAAATAAAATTACATTAAAAAAGTCTGTGCCGTAAATCCACAAATACATATGTATAGATATTCCTGTCATCAACTAAGCCTCACCTCTTAAAATCTATTATACTGGCTTTGAAGTCAGAGTCTAAGTATGTATATAAGATCTCCGATTATAAATGAACAGCTTGCAATGGAAAGTTTTTCTTTTTTTTTTCACCTTTTTTCCAGGTGAATGAAACTAATTGAAAAGAAAGATTAACAAAGAGGGTTAAACAAAAAAATACCAACACAACAAGCATATTATGACAGGAATGTTCATGTTAGTATATACAAATCTGCTATTATCAACACAACCATGCCAGTATACACCAGGTGAAGTTGTTAGCTATTGTTTTATTAAATTCCTTGCCATTATTAATTAGTTTATTTTAAAGTATTTTTAGCATTTTGCTTCCTGAAAAAAGGCAGTTTTACTCTTTCTGGTAATTTGTATTGGTAATAACATGATAAATATAATAAAACAATTTCTTACTGCTCTTTCCTTCTCAAATAATCTTTTAACCACTCTTTGGGCTCTTATGTTATTTGGGAACTTCATTTTGAATTCTCAGGATGCAGATACAGATAACAACTGAACCATTAAAAATGTAACTGACTGGAAACCAGTTCACAACTTTGAGGTACAACTAGAATTTTGGTGCCTTGGGGAAGGATGTTGTTGAACACCTCCTCCAACTTCTGTCAGTAAAAAATAAGATAAAATCACTTATATCTTAACATGTATGATTGACCACATTTTGTACTTTACACTGAAACATGAAATAATCTGCTTTAAATTAAGAAAAAAAAGGTGTTTATAGTAGAACATTCAAACTAGAACCCAACAATTGCAAGAAAATCTGCCTTGCGTTACATATAATTGAGAGAACTATTTGTGCATTTTCTTTTTTTCTCTCTTTATGAAAAGAGGTCCATATTTTTGGTGGTGTTTTGGTGGTGGTATATTCAAAGGGGACAAAATGGCAATTGTTTCTTTTACCTTTTATATATTCACCCCCATCACTTCCCTAATAGGCTGAACTGCAGGCACAATTCTGTTCCCCACACAAGTGTTTCATTAGAATTTTTTTTTCCTACTCCAAAGCTTGAAGTATGCTCTGAATTAAGAGGTAATATATGTGTCTCTTGGGTTTAACTGTAGGATTATGAGGTATGGAATGCAGCTATAATATACATTTGGCACGTCTACCCTTGCCCTTGCCTCTGTGAAGTTGGTACTGCAGAGGCATTAGTATTTGCTTAAGCAAGTACTAAATGACTGCATTGTACCTTCTGGTACTGCGCATTCCTGGTGGCACATCGGTGAGGAGACTGGATAGGCACCTAGCTGGGGTCTTATGACCCCTGCCACCCCCAGTGCTCCTTCCTACCCATGGCAGGGGGTCAGACTCGATGATCTGTCTAGGTCCCTTCCAACTCATTGATTCTATGATTGGAGAGAGAGTGGTGGGAGTGGAGGAGAGGCAGCTCCTACCATGCTGCTTTGGGGGCTTCCATCTCTCACAGGAAGTTTGCTCCTTCTGTGATAGCCAGGGGTGGAGGGGCAGCTCTCTCTGCATGTTCCCTACTGCATAAAGCATTCTGGGTCTCCACACACAGTCTGGTACTGTGTTGGGATGGGAAGGGCCAGCTCCCTACCTAGCTGCTGCTCCTTGGGCACACACTTTCCTACTGCCACTGTGCAGGGTCTCAAGAAGCATTTGTTTTTTGTTTGTTTGTTTTTTATTCCCCCTCTTATTTGACACCCAGGGTGAGTATTTCACTCATGCTGTCATAGTTACACTACTGCAGTACAGTAGTGGGAGGAGTGTTTGTACAAATGCTTTGGGAGTTTAAGGGTATTTTCTGCTTTCCCTTGTTTCCTAGATGTGAGTTCAACAAACTTCAATAGCCTGCAGAAGACTAAAGTCTTCAGTGTGCTTGCCTGACTTAAGGTAGAGGGGAGAAGGAAGAGTGCTTGTATTCATGCTTTTTGATTCCCAGGGCCTGGGGGGTGATGGTGATGATGTTAGACTATAGTCAACTAAGGAATGATGACATGGCTGGTAGTTGGATTATTTTTACTGAACAACCATTTCAAGGTTGCTCATTGATAAGAAGTGACAACAAATGGGGAAAAAAGGAAGTGAAGGGGAATACAGTTATGGCTACATACTAGAGCAAATAGTTGCAGTAGCAGATGAGAGTTGTGAGGAACAGTACACTGTGGGATACCTAGATGGCTGACCAGACTCATGTCACAGAATATTGGTGCCCACACATAATGTTGAACCTGTTCACAGTGAGCCAGGTCAACATAGTAGTTGATTTGCAAGATACAGTTTTGAACCAATTCAGGTGGATTTAAGCCAGTTTAACAGGCATGTATGTCTGTTCACTTCATGTTAAACCACATTTAAATTATTCTAAGTGTTATGTATGTCCATGCTATCAGGTGATCCTTTCTGCCAGTAATAGCCAATATGAATATACTCATCAAACAAAAATAAAATCCATAATAGGTGGGTTAAAGATCATTAAAATTGGCAGGATGATCCTTCACCCTTCATCTAAGATAGCTGTAAGGATTATAAGTGTAATTAATTAAATATTTCCATCTGGACAAAGCAAATACTACATTTGAATAACATAGGAAGGAAGGTTGATGATGATTTTTGAATAAGAGAATGCAGGCAAAAAGACATTACTAGTGGAAAAGCAGGACAGAATACTCAGAGAGAAAGATGCTCCATAAGCTGAACAGCACTCCGCTGTGGCTTGAGAGAACCCTAGAAAGTGAGCTTTTGTTAAGATTTTGGAAAAAGAGTTTGGTGCCTGTTAATGAGGAAGCTACTTCTGATGTTTATTTTTTCCTGTGATTAAGAAAGCTTGATTTCATACATGATTATAAATATAATTGCATCAAAGATAACTGACTTCTGTTACCAATTTTCTTCCTAACTGGAATGATGTAAGCCCCTCCAAATTTTGCCTAGCCATTCAGTCAAAAGAGGAAAAAATACTATATAATTTTGGGCAGTCTACTCATCCAGGTCAACAAGGGAAGCCTGTGGTAATCCTATACTGTATGCATTTTAGAGGAATATAAAAATATAATAGATAACTGAATATCTAAGATAACTGAATTTGCTGTGTTTAGTATTGGCCAAAGGGATACCAGAGGTATGTGGTGATGGCCTTCATCCCTGGGTTCCGAGTTATGCCAAAGTAGCAGAAGCCATGTTGACAAGCCAGTGAGCTCACTGCACATGCTCTGCACAGATGTAAGCTGGACTACTGTGTCCAGTTCTGGATGTTGCACAGAGGATGTGGAGAAGCTCGAGAGAGTCCAAAGAAGGGCCACATGCATGATTAGAGGGCTAGAGACCAGGTTATATAAGGAGAAGCTGAAAGACTTGAGACAGTTCAGCCTGGAGAAGAGGAGACTCAGAGGAGAGTTGGCAGCAGCCTATAACTATATCAAGGGTGTACATCAGGATCTAGGGGACCATCTGTTCACCAAGGCCCCCCAGGGGAGGACAAGAAATAATGGGCACAAGCTGAGGATTGCTTCTGCCTAGACATAAGAAAAACTTTTTTATAAGTCATGTACCGAGGGTTTGGAGCAGGCTCCCCACAGAGGTGCTACAGTTACCCACCTTGGCAATCTTTAAAAAGCATCTTGATGCTCATCTTGCTGGGTAGGGTCATTGGATCCCAGAGGTGTTTCCTGCCCAAGTACATGGGGGTGGGGCTGGACCAATGATCTGTAAGTTCCCTTTTAATCCCTAACAACTACGAAACTATGACTGCACTACCCTGAGCTCTGTCTTCTGAATATACCCATTCCTATGCACCTACAAGCACTGTATTTCACAAACTTGCTGTACTTTAACCATTTCTCTACTATCAAAATATAGTTCAACTTTATTCATTTAAAACAAAGGTTGGCAGCTTTCTGTAACCATGCAACCATGCAGGAACTTGAAATCTGGCTGTGGCTATTGGCTGGAAGTCTCTGCCTTCTCTTCCACCCCAGAGATCAGCTATCTTCACTAACAAGACCCCTCTGTAGTGAAAGAAGTATAAATGCAGTAGAGAAGAAGGATTTATTCTGTACTGTAGAGCACATTTTATAGCACTATAAAGTTACAGCAATCTTAAACATGACAGAAGTTCAGTGTTTGGTGGGGGGTGGGGGAAGGAGGGTCTCCTTGCACTTTCCGGGGTAGGGGCAGGAGGTGCTCTGCAGCATCATGGGGCCTCTCCACTCATCAGAAATGTGACCAGAGTATAGAAGTTACTTAAAGCACTGTAGGTTGCTAAAGTGGTGTAAAATACAGTGCTACAATTGTAATACCTTATTTGAAAAGGGTTAATTTAAAATTCTGTAACCATTTACAAGTGTTGTAAAGCCATGCACCTCTGTTAAGTCATGGCACTAAAGTGCTTTAAATGATGAAAAAAATCAACTTCTATACACAACCTATGTGTCACCAACCTCCCATGCCAGATCAAATCTTTTCATGGGCTGAATCTGGCCTGCAGGCCATAGGTTGCCAACCCCTGTTTTAAAGTCTTCTTAATTGAAAGGAAACATCAACATAGATTGTTTTCCAGATAACAAGCTTTAATCTCCAAACAGACTTTTATGATGAATACCCTTGTAGAGGAAAGGCTGGTGAAAGAAAGACAAATGCTTATTTAGACCTCCAATGTTGGTTTTTGCTTAGTTCTTGTCTCAATGACCATATGACCAGTCTTAGCTTGAAAACAAGTATGTCTTTATTAGGCTACTACCAGCGATCAGTTTACAGCATGCCTAGGGAGAGACAAATAGCAATTTGACTCCAAAGCTATATGGCCATGCCTCAGCCTCTTGTACGCTAGGGGCATGTCAGTATGAGCATGCACGTACCTCTTGCCCCACCTCAAACCCCTTTGAGGCAGGTCGACAGGCATGTGTGGGAACCAGGGGTCTAAAAAAAATTATGTTTAAAAAAGCTGTGCAGAGCTTTTTTTCAACCCCTGCCAGCCCCCCTGGGACCCCCAAGCCCTGCTGGGGATGGCTCCTCCCCCTTACAGGCTCCCAAGCCCTGCTGAGGCTGGCCCCACCCCCTTACAGGCTCCCCAAGCCCTGCTGGGGTGGGTCCCCCCACCAGCCCCCCCCCCAAGGCCCCTGACACCTGCTGGGGCTGGTTCCTCCCCCTGCCAGTCCCCCCAAGGCCTCCCAGAGCCCTGCTGGGGCTTGCCCCATCCCCCAAGCCCCTCCATCCCTGCCCCCCCACCCCATACTGAAAAAAAAACAACATCTCAGCACTTACCAGCAGTTAGCGCTGCTGTCTGGCTCCCTGGGGCCCTGCCTACACAATATGGAGTAGGCTGAGAGCCCCAGCAGCTCCAGCCTGATCCATCCTAGTCCTTCACTGTTCTGTGCTGCCTGGGGGGCTCTGCCAGGAGGCCCTGGAGACCCTCCACCCCTGCTTCTAAGGTAACCAGAGGCTTTTTTTGTTCAATTTTTTTCTGGGAGTTTTTTCTGTTTTGTTTTTAAGAGATGGTGCCTGAGGTTGTACAGGTAGCCATGGGAGAGTGGGAGTGCAAGCTGGGGAGGGGTAAGGATGGCTGGGGCACCCATTGGAGTGGGGTTGGGTGGGGCAGCCATTGGGGAGGCTGAAGCAACTGGTGGGGGAGGGAGCCAAGTGGGGCAGCAATTGGGGGGCTGGGGTGGGGCATGTGGGCCTTGAAAGTGGGTGGTAGCCCCTGTGGGGGGCCATCTGGCCCCTGTTGGGGGCCATAACCCTTGTGTGGGGGTTGAATACCCCTTGTGAGCCCTGTGAGGGGCTGTACCCCTTTGTTTGGGTGTTCAACCCCCACACAAGGAGGTACAGCCCCCCATCATGGGGTTCATGCTGATGATTCTTGTTCACAGCATAGTGTGTGATGTGCTTTACTCAGGCCAACACTTAAACATGATGCAATTTTTGCTTCTGTGGAAAACAATCTTTGGATTTTATTTTTTCAGATTATAAATTTTAAAATAGAGACAGACAGCTAAAGTACAGACAATTAAGAAAGGAAGATTTAACAAGGATGAACAATTCCCATCTAAGGAAGATAAAATGCTTCTTTCTTTGTATATATTAAGATTAATATATAATCTTTGTTTGGCCTACCAGAGGGAATGATTAATATTACTTAGAATTATCATCTGAATTAGATTCATGTCCCTGAGGTAAAAAAAAAAAAAAGGCTTTGTCTGTTAATATGTCAAAGTACTTTTAATCACTAGAGATGAGTATATTTCAAATGTAGCTTCTTTAGTTTTCTGGTTTAAGATAAGAATATTCCATCATAGATTTTATATAATGAAACAAAAGTGGTCCTTTCAGGTTTTCAAATATTTCATCTGTTGTGAGCAATTTGCCAAAACTGCCTATAAAACAATGCCTATAGAATAATTTTATTCATTACTTTATTGATTCTTAAAAAATGCTTTATGATCTTATTAAAAGTTTTCTACATAGTTATAAAAATAAGATTTCAATGACTTTTTTAAGAAGGAGAGCTTACAAGTAGAATGTAAATGTGCTAATATGTATACAGATCATAGCTATCAAAAATCTCATTACAGCAAGTATCCCAACATTGACAGGTATGACAACTGCTCGTTCAAATGAGTACCAAGAGTGTAAGATAACCATTTGTTTTCCTATCCTGTAAAAAAGGTCTGATCCATATCTGAGTTTAATAAAATAAAGATTTTACTTCTTAGCAGGTATTTTCCCCCAACTGAAGAAAATAAAGGAAGTTGTATATGTGAGGAAGATAGGGGAAAGATGGAAGAAGAGAAAAAATAACATGTGAGAGGATGGAACCAATCTGAGGAGATCTTATAAATTTTCTCTTTGGTGTGACGTGTTTAGCTGGTATAGGATGGAATATATTTATCACTACGCTAGCTTTTCAATGTGTTTTTTCCACAGTTTAAATTAACAGCATAAATTCATGCTAATTTTGTCAACTACAAAAATCACCTGTAAATTTCAATAAGAATGATTCCATTAGTGACTCTGGTTTGGAATTTTTCTGAAGAAATACGTTTTCATGAAAAAAATACCATTTTGGAAAAAGCAAGATTTTTTTGCAGAGACATGCAGCTCTGACTGAAATTTTCTTTTTGAAATATCTCTCTGGTCCAAGATGAAATCTTTGTTCAGGACCAGAGAGAAAGAAAATACTCAAATAGCCTGGGACTATGGTCATTCATCAGAGATGTGAGGAAGCCAAGGTTCCAACTTTTCTTTGGTATTCTTCCACATCTTAGGTGAGTGCCCTAACAGACCAGACCAAAAATATTCAATATTGGGAATGCATGCTTATTCTTTTCTCTTGGATTTATTTTACATTGAATAATTAACTAAATATTCATCGTGCAAGAGTGGGTATTTCTGTAGTTTAGGCATTATGGAGTTCACTTGAAAGGTGAAAGACCCAGAGTCTAATCTCTCTTTCAATTTAGACAAGACAGGGACTGGATCTCCTGCATCCTAGTTGAGTAGTATACCCACTAGGCTATTGCATAGTCTAGAACTTTCTCTTTTACCGTTGTTTTCAGTAAAATAATTATAAAAGTTTTGCCACACTGAAGTTAAGTACAATTGCATAAAATTTTGACACTCTAAAGTTTATATATCTTTGTTTCATATAAAATGTACTATTAAGAGATTCTTCAATACTATATGAAAAATAAGGGAAAAACATAGGAATGTAAGTGTAACTAATTTTAAACTAAAGTTTAGTTAAAATATATATATATATTAATTAGGCCCTTGCATTATTAGGTAAAAGCTTGATAGTTTCAGTTGCTGGAGATGAAAAACCCTAACGGTCTGACACACTGTTGAGTTTTACACCCAGAGACATAAAGGCTAAATACAGACAGTCAAAAGCCCAAGACTGAATTAATTCAATCTTCAAAGATTAGGAGTCTAAATTGCATAGATTGAACCATTATTTTGATTCCAGAAATGCAGCCAAATGCCTGCAGTGACTCAAGTCAGAGTCATGGGGTGCTACAGCATGTCTCCTTGCTTGCCTGGAGTAGACAGCTTGAGTCAGGGCTAGGCTATTCACCCTACAAGGGGCAGCATGGGGAGGGGGAAGGTTTGCAAGGGAGTTGCAAAGCATCCTATGAGTTAACTGGGATCTGGGTCAGAAGTTCAATAAACTGATTTAACTTAAATCAGTTAAGTCTCATACTCCATCCATCCAGAGTCATTTTAAAACAGTTTTGGCCATTTTGAAAGCAGTTTATGTGCACTGAGCTTCTGTTGTGTTACAGATTTGAACCAGTTTCTAGTCAGCTATACTGGTTTACACATAATTTCTGTCCCTAGCCAAAGAAGAAAGCATTTTATGTTCAACATCCATGGTATATCAATAGTAAACAACTGATGAATAAGCAAGTTAAGCAAATACATTGCTAAAACTGATTAGATCAATCTTCCCATTACCTTTAAGTAAAAGGCTTTCAGTTCATCAGATGTTATCTTACCCACAATATATTTTTCACAATCATACAGACTTGCAGTGTATTTTCTGCTGTCTGCAGGTAACATTCAATGGTATCAGAAAATACTAGTTTTATCTTGCCAGATTTTTTCCTATTTTATACTTTAACATCTCATAGGGAATTGAAGAGTGTGATTTATTTATTTATTTTATTGAATGTGTTATTTCATGTGTCCTATTTTTCTGAAAAATAATAAATGGAAAAAATATTTTAAAATCACTATTTAGGATTATATGAACTTAAGGCTGGAAAGGACATCATGAAGTTATCTTTCCTAGTTCAATGCCAGATGATCCAGGACTGAAGGATCCCAGGCAAGTGTCTGTCTAACTTGCTCTTGAAAATTTCCAGTCATGGAGTTCATAATTTCTTTAGGCAGCCTGTCCCAGTGCTGAACCACCCTTATAATCAGAAATTTCTTCCTAAGCTTGAAAATAAATTTCTTCTGATGCAACTTGAGACAATTGCTTCTAGTCCTGTCCCCTGAAACCACACAGAAAAAAGTTATCTCCACCCTCCTTATAATTGCCCTTTCAGATATTTGAAGACTTGTATCAAATCCCCCCTCAGTTTCCACTTCCCCAGAATAAATAATCCTGTTTTTTTCAGTCTTGCCTCATAAATCATGTTTCCAGGTTTCTTCTTTTGCTTTCTGGTGGAGTCTTTACAATCTGTCTAGATGTTTCTTGAGTTGTGGGGCCCAAAATTAGATACGCTCAAGGTGAGGCCACACCAGTACTAAAGAGAGCAGAAGAATCACTTACCTGGATTTACAGTTTGCAAGTAGGACTCCAGTTAATACAATCCATTATGTGTATGGCTTTCTGTATTTTCTTTCTTTCTTTATTTGCAACAAGATCACACTGTTTGCTCATAATTTGCTTATGACCTAGTATAACCCCAAAGTACCTCTCTGCAGGCTAGCCAGTCATTCCCTAGTCTGTACATGCAGTTATTCCATCCTAAACACAAGACTTTACAATAATTCTTGAGGAATCTCTTTAAAAGATTGCATATCATTTCTCCAGGTCATTTTGCATCCTAGACCTACTCCAACTCTGCCAAACTAGATGTTATCCCAAAATGTGATAAGTGTGCATTCAATCCCATCATCCAAATAATTAATGAAGATACTAAACTATAGCAGACCCAGGACAGATGTCTGGGAAAACCAATGCGATACTTTTTCCCACTTAGACATTGAGCGATTGGGGATGACTTGTGGAGTACAATAATCCAACCAGGTATCTATTCACCTTACAGTACTTTCACCTAGTCTGTAGTTCCTTACCTTATTAATGAGAATGTCATGAGAGACAGTGTCAAAAGTCTTGCCAAAGTCAGGCTACATCACATCCACTGCTCCCCCCTCCCCTGCCCGCATGGACAGAGCTTGTTCCTTATCATAGAAGGATATACGGTTGTTCTGGTGTGTCTTGCTCTTGGCAAATCCACGCAGGCTGTTCCTAATCACCTTGTTCTCCTCTAGGTGCTTCAAAATAGATTCCTTGAGGACCTTATTTATAATCTTTCCAGGCTCCATTCAGACTGACTAGTTTCAATTCCCTGTATTCCCATTGTTCCCTTTTTTGAAGATGGATATTTTCCCTTTTTTTCCAGACATCTAGGATCTAACCTGAACTCCATGATTCCTCAGAAATTATTGCCAATAGTTCTGAAATTACTTTAGCCAATTCCTTCAGTGTCCTAGGGTGCATCCCTGACCATTTTAAAACATCTAGCTTTTCAAAGAATCCTCAGTGTGTTTTTCCACTAGTTTAGACTGACTGTCGCCGGCCCTAACTTTGGTGCCAACTGTTTTCCTCATCTAGAGCTGACTTTTCACAAAGACTGAAACAAAAAACACAATATTAAATATTTCAGCTTTCTGAAACTTGGTTGCCTTCTACATTCAGTAAGGGACCTATACTTTGTTTGGTATTCCTTTTATTTCTGAAATACTCTTTGTATTTTATGTCCCTTGCCCATTGCATTTCAGATTGTACCTTGGCCTCCCTAGAGTTCACAAAATGAAACTAATAGGTAGTAAGTTTAAAACTAGCAAAAGGAAGGTCTTTTTCACACAGCATGTAATTAAAGTGTGGAACTCATTGTCACCAGATAGTATGGAAGCTGACAGTTCAGCTAAATTGAAAAAAGGGATTGGACAAATACATGTAGAAAAAGGGCATCAGTAGCTATTGAGCATTGGAGTTAGGGATACAGCTTCTGAATTAGAACTTCCTAGACCTTAAATGTCAGATGCTTTATGTGAGAGGAACAGGGTAGTGGGGAGACCAGGAAAAATCAGGTCATTCCCACTTCATTCTCCCTTTGGTATCCTCTCTCTGCCACTATGTGAAACAGAACACTGGGCAAGGTGGACCTATAGTATGACAGTAAATGGCAATTCTTATGTTATTATGTTCTCCATGATCTTCTCCCTTCAGACCTGTGCAATCGTCTTATACTTTTCCCGAGTAATATGACCAAGTGTCCTTTCTGTATGATTCCTTTTAATGTTCCAATTCGTTGAAGGAATTTCTGTATGACCAGGCTAGTGTTCTGTTGCACTTCCCGTTCTTCTATTGCATTAGGATAACTTGTTCCTATGCTCTTAATATGGTTTCTTTAAAGTATAGCCTGTTCTAGATTTTTCTCCTCAGATTTGCCACACTGGAGAACCTGTTTGTTAAACTCTGCTTTTCTAAAGTCCAGTGTCTTTATCTTTTTAGTCTTCCTTTTTCCTTCACTTACGATCTTGAACTCTACCATTTCTTGGGCAAATTACTTTCCAGTTTCACATTCTCAAAAAATTTCTCCCAGTTAGGGAGTAGCGAGTTGAACACTCAACCACCTGTACCAAAAGTTATCCTTAACACACTGGGAGAATTTACTGGACTGCCTGTGCACTGTTTTGTTTCTGTTCCAACAGATGCTAAATAAAGTCCCCAATGAAAATCAGGTGCTGTGGAAACTTACATTATTTGTTTTTGGATCACTGGGTCCATCCCCCTGCATGATTGGAAAAAAACATCTGGGATCAGACAACCCCAGCCAGGTGACCATTCAGTCTTTTCTTGAAGACCTCTAGGGTAGATGATTGCACCACCTCTGTGGGGAGCTTGTTCCATAGTCTGGACACCCTAGGTGTAAAGAAGCCAGATAGTCTCCATGGAGGACCCAACCTCCAGTTGCCTTAGGGCAACTTTTTTAAGCTTCAATTTTTTTAGACCCCTGGATATCTGGGGATACCAGGTCAAAGGCTTTCTGAAAGTCGAGGTATATGATGTCAACTGCTTTTCTCTCAACCAGGTGATAAGTCAGCTGATCATAGAAAGAAATGAGGTTGGACAGGCAAGACCTGCCCATGATGAAGCCATGCTGCTTGTCATTCAGTATCAAGCCTTCTGCAAGTTTATCACATATAGCATTGTTGATGAATGTTCCTAGGATTTTCCCTGGAACAGAAGTTAAGCTAATTGGCCTGTAGTTTCCTGGGTCTTCACACTTCCCCTTCTTGAAGATGGGCCCAACATTGGCCCTCTTCCAGTCATCTGGGATTTTGCCAGAGGCCCATGATTTTTGAAAGACCTTTGCCAGAGGCTCTGCAATTACTTCAGCCAACTCTTTTAGCACTCTTGGGTGGGGTTCATCCATTCTTCCTGATTTATATACAACTACTTTATTTACTTGATCTTACACCAGTTCTAATGCAATGGTAGGAATGGTGTCAATCTCGCCCTGATTCTTCTGTCCCCTTCCTGGCATGTTGTGCCCCTTGGTCTTGCTACTTGACAAAGGCAAAGTGAATGGATTTTCTCTGAGCCTTAAGGATTGAATTCATTGGTTCAGATCACTGTCCCTGATTTGATTCGGCTGAATCTGGCTCTGAGGATTCAATGCTGATTCAGAAAATCAGCAATTTGGTCATAGACCCAACTTTAAATATTTTTTCTACACACCTTGAGGTACCAGGCACAGCTCATGAACCCTGCTATGGTGGAGCAGATGGGCGTCCCACAGCAGCAAGCCCCCCCACCCCCAGGGTGCTCGGTGATGATCCCTGAAGTAGACCAGAAGAACTTCCAGCGCACTTCTGGATCTGTCACCAAGCACAATGCCCCCCCCCATTCTCCCTTAGCTTGACAATCAGCCACAGGGGGGATCCTGGGTGCCCCCGCAGGCCCAGGAGGCACCAGTTGCTGAGTTGGGATGGGTGCAATGGGGTCCCCCTGCATGCTCCCCAGTGGAGCTGGAAGTGGACCAAAAGTTCTTCTGCTTCACTTTTGGGTCCACTGGGGAACACACAGGGGGGCCTCCCATGCTCCTGTGGGATGCCCCATCATTACAGCATTCATTAATCACCTTGTATCTTGAGGTATGTAGAAAAAACATTTAAAACCGTGTCTATGCCTGAATCATCAAGTCTTTCCGAATCTCACTGAATCAATTTGAAGGATTCCAATTTGATTTAGAGAGATTAAAGGGTCTCCTGATTCAATTCAGATCCAGAGTCTTGGCCACTGAATCAGGCCGAATTGCTGCTGATTAAATTGGGGACCGAAGCTTTGCAAAGCCCTAACATTTTAGGTAAGCAACTGATTGACCTATTTTGTCCTTGAGAACATTGCTAATTATTCTGCTATTTCAGTCCCTTACTAGGTTTTTACTCTGCTCCTCAAACTTTACTTACCTCTGCGCTTTTTTCTTCATCATCCTATGAACATTGTGAAACCCTTCCTCAGTAAGTTATTGAGTTTGTACATGAAAACAGTCTTTCCCTTCATCAGGTGTACTACATCTCTTTCCAGTATTCTTCCCTTTGGAACAACACCTCATGGTATTGTTAACTCTGCTGGTAACACCATCCACATTTCCATTTTTTGATTTCCAGGAAGCATCTGACCCTATCTGGGCCTTTATCCTTGACTGGTACTATTGATGAGAACCCTACCATTGTACTCAAAACCACATAGTCACCTTTGATCTGCTCAGGGTCACCTCTGGCAGTATCATTACTGCCCATATGGATTAGCAGTATGGAATAGCAGTTAGAGGGCCTATGATATTACAGATATGGTCTCCCAACAGGCAGCAGACCTCATGAGCCAATAGGTCAGACTGGCAGATGGATGTCTCCAGTTACCACAACAGGGAAACTCCAAATATCACCACCCATTGCTTCCTTTAGTGGTCTTGATCTGTTGGACAGATCACTCAATCAGTGCTGGACATATCACTGTTTTGTCACATCCATTATGAACATCCAGCTTGCTCTGTAACACTAAAAACAGTCAACAGCAATTTGAAAAACTGTCAAGGCAAAATCTCTTCAAGACCCAAAGGTCTAACAGTGTCTTTGTGAAAAGCTCTCTGATCGGGTCACAAATGAAGGCAACATTGAGAAACTTTGGAAGGGGTTTAAAACTGCCATCTCTATGCCCTGTGTTGAATCTATTGCCTATACCGCCTGATGTTTCCTAAAGAAATCTATTACACCCAGCCTCTAACCTGACAAAAGCAAAGGTCTAAAGGGTAGAACTCAGTAGTTCTAAAAAATGTTGGTCTGGGGAAAAATTGGATACTTAATCAAATTTCCAATAATTTATTTCAACTTGTAAAATTAATGGTGATTTCATTTGAGAAAGGAAAAAAAGAAAATAAATCATCTTGTTCTAGTCTGTCAATAATAAAACTTCTGTTGAGCTAATTGGTGTATGATTTTGACTCTAACAAAGTAGTTCAGAATTTTGACCCTTGTCTTTCATAGCTAACAAACTACAGGATAGCTTTGTAGTTTGTTCCTACATTTGATTTACAGATCCAACAAAGGTTCATCTTTTTATTCTTCTCAGTTGGATCCTTAGAGAGGAAGCTTGTTTGTTACATTGTTTTTGCCCTCTCTTTTGTAGAATGACTCCAAATAAATGAATTCTTTAAATCTTCTCTAGCAATCCCTTCCTTTTACAACATGCACTAGTGAATTATTCTCCTTCCCCAAAATAAATCTAAAAATGTTGGTTTTAACAAAGCTATTATTCAGCTAAAAGAACAGAACAAAATACAGAGCTGAATCAGACTTGCTAGAAGGAACAATAACAGTCTTCTAAGGCATGCCAGTTTTATCAGCTCACCAAGAGACCTTTACTCAAGTGTAGTACTGAAAGAAAGAAGTGAATGACATAATTTGAAGGAAGAAAAAAAAGCCTTTTCTAGGACAATCTAAGCTATTTATGCAGTACTCTCCCACCAACAATGCTTATTTTACTCCTTTTGGGGTTCTTTTTATCAAAACATATTTATGGAACCCTAATTAAAATCAGATGCAGTTAGTTTAAGGTTATGGTGGCTGATTTTAAATAAATCAATAAGATAAAATTTAAAATAAAATAAAATTTTACCCTCCCCCAATCATGCTGTAAATATATACAGGAATATTAGAAAAAACAAACAAACAAGCAGGCAACACCCCTGCCAGCACCCCCCAAACAAAAAAACCAACCCTTCTTTACAAATTAATCTGACAGGACATTTCACAGCATTCATCAGAAAATGCATGAAATAATTAACTTAGAAGTTCACAAAATATAAAGTAATGTTATTTTTATAATTTGTATATCACAATCTGTTGCATGATCACACACAAAAGGTAAGTTTCAATTGCAGTACACCTGTAGTAACATTACTTAGTCAATCGATTCACCCCAATGTTTTCATTATCTTGAAAACCACATTCATCTCTCCTTTGCAATTTTTACTTAGAACTTTTTTTGGTAACTTATAGACTTTTCAGATGAATAAGCTGACATACTTTTGTGCCTTGTTTTATGTCTGATTTAAAAATCTAGGCAATAGAAGGCCAGGATTTCCCACCAGCCTTCTGATTCAACAATCCAAATGGCCAAACAAATCCAATCAGTGGCACAAGGCCTAGATTCAGTTTTCAGAGCCACTTCCAGATGTACCTTTATGGCTTCCAGACAGCTTCTAGATGTTCCTGTGTGTCTGCTGCTTCTCTCCACTAATCAAGCTTGAGTTTTATGTGGGTTCTGCAGCACATCAGCAGTAGGGACTTTGCCTGTGCCTGTACTGGGTTCAGGCAGCTGGGGCCTATTCTGGCACTATCCCCTCTTCCCCTAGCCCACCACTCTCCTGCTGCAGAATGAATGCAGCCTCCAGCTGGTGGAGTGATCACTTGGGCCAAGTACCTGCAAAGTGCATCTGTGATGGTGCTTCTCTCTCCTGCCCCCAGCTACAATGCAAACACAGGTGTGACAGAATGGAGACTGAGTATCTTCCAGGGGTAACCATGACACAGCCAGAGGGAAGGGGAAGAGGGGGGAGAAGTGGCGGCAGTATGAACAAAGTTTGTCACAGTTCCCCACCCATTGGAAACTGTGGCTGTTTGTACATGTAATGGGGGCTTAGTTCCCCTAAATTGAACCAGTGTGTTTTAATAGGTGGGTTTTAATTGTGACAAAACCCACTGGTTCAATTTAGGGGCTTCCATCACTGTTACAGCAAGGGGCCCAATCCTTTTTGTTTTCCTTGGAGTAGCCAGCCTATGATTGAGGGGTGAGATGCCAGCAGGCCCTGAGTTTTAGTGGCCCCTGGTCCATCTCTCCAGAGCAGCAGTGCTCCCTGGGGCCACTCAGGCAGACTGCTAGTGGGTCGGGCCCTGGCTCTGAGCTGGGGTAGCACCCGACCTACTAGAAGCTTGCCCAAGCAGCTCCGTGGGGTGTTACCATCATGGAGGGAAGGACTGCAGCTCCCTGCAGCTCAGACAGCACTGGCAGCTCACCTCCTGGCCATGGGAAGGCTCCACCAGAAAAAAAAAGAAAAGATTGGGCCCCTTATCCCTTCTTTCTTTTTCTTTTTTTCCCCTGATGGAGACTACCCATGGCCAGCAGGCAAATTGCTAGCAAGCCAAGTGGACTAGGGCCCCGCCACAACTCAGGGAGTTCTTGGCCTGCCAGCAGCTCACCCCCCAGCTGTGGGCAACTCTGTTGGGGCTTCCAGTGCCCCGTGAACTGTCCCCACTGCCTTCCCTCCACATGGTACTGCCTGGGAGTAGGTTGGCTTGTCTCTGGGCAGTGCAGGAAGGTGGCAGAAGGGTGGCTGGGTTGTGCTGGTGGCAGAAGAAGGTGGCGAGGATGCTACACAGGGCACTGGAAGCCTGGGAGGGCTTGGGAATAGATGTGTCACTGCAATTTGTTAGATAGCAAACTAAAATTCCTCAGGATGTGTTTTAGTTTTCTGTGTAACCAAGTTATTTACATCACAATATGCCATCACATTTGTACAGTGTGATGAAATTAAATTGCAATATGCCACTGCACATATCACGTGTGACACAATTAAATTAAACCACTGTAAAAGGGCAATTAAACCACTAAAAAGGGCAATTTCATCAGGTTTGCAAGCAGCCTGTATCTGTGCTGTAGCTGCGGAGCAGGAGGGTTGGGAAAGTTGTGGCAGTGCAGATGCAGCTCCCACGTCCCTGATGTCAGCCTGTGCACCGGGAAAACCCCTTGCCAGTGATGCAGCATCGAAATCACCCAGCCTGTATTGGATTGAAGCTGGGTTGTTCCAGTCCAAGGATTGTAAACAGTTGCTGGCCCCTTTTCCAATTAATAGAACTTTCTCACTGTGAACACAGTTATCAAATCTTCTCCTAATGAAGAGTGAAATCTCAATACACTTAAATGCGGTAGGACTACATTTTAATTGAATGTTAATCCATATGTAGATTTGCCATTCCCACACATGAGGGAGTAGGGAGAGTAGTTGTAATGAAGTGTAAAGTGAGTAGGAAGGAAGAAACATACATTTAAAAACAAAGAAACAAACAAAAATCCCTGCCATATGGCAGATCTATTCACTTGACTACTCTTCACCTTAAGTCCTTTATGGATAACTGAGGAGCATGACTGAAATATAGAATAAAATGCCTTGAAGCAATCAGAACAACAACAACAACAAAGAATTGTTTCACCAGTGACCCATAGCAAATAAGTAATCCAGTGTCAGTAAAGGAAATGCTATACCACTTTCCAGGATTAAACAGGAAATTTCCTGAGGTCACTGAGCCTTAATAATAAATCCTTGGCTACAGTGGTCCTCCCTTCTTATAGGGATCATCTGTCAACCAGTTTTGCCTTCCTTTCCCCCACAACTTTTAACTGAAGCTACAATTTCCATTTGAAGGCTAATATAGAATCTAACCTGTTGCAACTGGAAAATAAAGTTAAGCATTTGAGGTAGTTTTTAGATAATGCAGTTGCTCATTGTACCAGTCATATTATAAATGGGTATGAACTTGTGCTTTTACCAAGAAATGGGTGTCCTTAACTTGCTCTTACATAAGGGCATATTTAAGCTGTGTGTCTTTAAATGAGCCCAAACCCAAGTTTTTGAGAATACAATGATGTGAGAAATGTACATGGTTAATTCTGAGGTTTCAAAATTTTAAACACTCCAAAATAAATAAAATATTATAATTTGATTTTTTTCATCCAGATACTGTAAACTGTTTACATAATTACATAACCACTTTTATAAGTATTTAGATCAGACTCAGATTTGAAGCCAATAATTCTACATGGTAGAAAATATAAAGTCTAAACCTTATTTGTTCTCAAGGGTCTGGAGCATTTAAACAGATTACAGGTAACACAATTTCATTGCTGTGTTGTAAATAGGGGTAGCACTGCCTCTTTATATTTTAAGAAGATAATTTACAGAATAAAACTGTACTTTCATATAAAGCCAGTGGTATATTTCTAGAGTTTCAAACATTAGGTTTATATTTAATATTTTGATTTGTGTCTAAGGAGAAAAAAATACAAAACAAAAACCCAGCATGGTATACAAGCAAGGATATAATATAGTCTGTGTATATGCACCTGCACATGTGTGTAATGTATGCCTATATTGCAATATATACAATATTATATAATTACGCTATAATATACAATATTATATAATATTACAATATTATACACTATACAATATTATAGTGTAATTATATAATATTGTGTAATGTGCATAGAAAAAATACTCGAGGGATATATGAAATTCAGAAGAGTATTTGGGAACCAAGTTTCCCTCTAAGGTGCGCGCATGCGCAGCTGCGCACAAGTAAAAGTCTGGCCATGCACAAACTTCATTAGGCTGCGCACCCACTGGAAGAGGAGCTGGGCTGCAGCGTGGGACACTTACTGAAGGTAAGCTCTTCCCCGAGGCAAGCAAGGCGCAAGGGAGGGGCCTGGAGCAGGATCCAGTGGCTCTGGGGAACTGTTCCATTCCCCAGCCCTGATGCCACGTGCCTCCTCGCTGCCTGAGGTGATGTGGGGGAGTGCAGCAGTTCCCCACAGACAGCGGAGCCTGCACCAGACCCCTAGCTCCCTACCTCCCAGGCCCCAGCCCCACTGCCTGTCCCAGGTGAGGAGTGAGGAGCTTACCTTCAGTAAGTGTCCCACGCCACACCAAAGCATCACGCTCACAGACCGTTACTCCTTAGAGGGAATGTCGTTGGGGACACTTAGACAATATTGCTGCAATTGATCAGTCTGTCATTAGACAGATAAGAAAGAAAGAAGTAGAAGTAGAGAACACATAGGGGTTTTATATTATAGGAGAAAAAATTGATAGCATTGATCTGAAAATAATTGGCCTGTCTTTCTATTTCCAATTTCCAATTAAAGTTTTAAATTAATAATTGAAAGAATGTGCCATAATAAGCCTAAAAACTTGAACATATTTTTCCTTGATTTGGAGACAATCATAGCTGCAGGCATAAAGGTAGTGTACAGCTATTTGGAGATAAACACAATGGAGCCAAAGGCCTATTTTCTCTGATGAAATACAGGAAAGAAATAAAAAATATGGTTTAAAAATAAGAAAACTTTTCCCTACCCTGACATGATATTGGACTATTAATAAGGCATACTCAAACTGTTTTAGTTAAGAACATCTGGCTAGTATGTTGCATTTTCATTTCATATTTTGCAGTGTGTGAGCGATTTCTCCAATTACTCTAAATTAAGCCAGTGTTTGTTCAATTAGATTAGGGTAACTTTGTTTTGAGGAATATTTTCTTTCCAATATTGAGACAAGACAAAACATTTTGGCCAGCCAATAAATATTATCTTAATTTCACATAAGAATGATCTCAAATATACAGAGGGAATTGATGCAATTTCATTGATTAAAACTTTTGAAGCTACACTGGAAAAGTGGAGAAAACACCAAAGCATTGTAGATTGAAGAATGATTATTCATATATAAATGGAAAGACTGTAAATAATCTGTAAGGTTGCTCCCATCTCTATGTTTTATTTAGTTCATATGAACCTTTTCTGTAATTTTGTACAATGTAAGCATTTTTACAAATCTCCCTTGCAGTGCCTGCTAGTGGCTTTATTAGATGATTGTAGAAAATTAGTCTGTAGCCAGTCTAGAGATCTATACTTTGTGAAACACAAACGTAGTATTCATAAATTAAATATTGTCTAGCATTTAGTCTCTAGCTAGGAAAGTGTGGTTATTTGTGTCGTTGCTGAGAAAAGTGCTTTATTAAAATCATAGATTTTCACATAAATCTAAAGTATTCTAATATTTTTAATAGTAAATTGTGGTAAGATAATTAAAGTAACATATATTTGTTAAAAATAAAATGGATTAAAGCAGGAGTTGACAGGCTTCTGCTGGTGTGAACTGGAGCTTGATACCTGCTGTCATTGTGTGCCAGATATTTCTGCCCTTCCCAGTGGCCAGCTGTCTGGCCCAACCCTTCTGCAATGAAGGATGCTCAGGTGCTTCAGAGCAGTGTAGGTCCATGGCATTGTTCCCAATGCTAAATCAAGCCTCTTCCCTGGTGAAGTCGAGCCCGCAAGCCATAGGTTGCCACCTCCTTGCTTAAAAGGTCTAGGTCTCCCAGCATAGAAAAAAGAAAATGTGTGCCTCAGTTCTCGGTATTACTTAATTTCAGTTGCACTAAGTAGTGACATGGATGAGGAGAATATTTGGTAACTGAAATTTAGTGTATTAAAGGGACTTTTTAATTTATATAATTTTATACTGATGTAACTTCATTACTACTCAGATGATTTCTTGAATCATAACATCAGAGTTAGGTGCAGATTTATTTATAATTACAACAAGCAAGGTTTATTTCTGTAACTAAATATATGTAGGATGCATCTACATATGCAATTAAGGTAAAGCAATAAACTCCGGAGCACTGTGAGCCAGAGTAAACTGCTCCCAGGCACAGTGTCTACATGTGCACCTGGGACAGCAGCAATTTGAGCTGGGGTGGAGCAAGCCTGGTCTATCAGGGAACATGGAGGGTCAGCTGTGGACTCCAGGTGGTGGCATCATGCAGAAGAGGGGCTGACACAGAGGCTGGTAGGAGTTTGGTCCTTGGCTGGCTGGGCTGAACAGGCACAAAGTACACCCATGGCCACTGTCCACATGTGCATTTGCTTATAGTTAATTACTCTGCTGTAAAATAGTACTGTACCTGGCAATACTATTGTATGGTGGTTAATTAGTATATTGTACTCTAAAACTGGCACGTGTAGATAGTGATGCTTTACTGTAGAGTTAATTTGTCTACCCCACAGTAAAGTGCACATATGGATGCACCTATAATATGAAATATGTCTCTTACAAACAGCCTAAGATCAAAGTTGATATTTGATACATTTGCAGAGAGTTCAGATTTTTCTCCAGACACAAGGGGTATCTGTACATGTGCTCTGGGGTAGAGATGGGGGTGCTTTAATTGGAGTGGCTCCAAGAGTGGCTGGCATCAGCATCCCCACACTTCAACATGACAGCAGGGTACTTGAACTAAAGCTCATTTGACAAGCTTCAGTTCAAGTGCCCCCACCACCATTTTGAAGTACTGAGATACTGAATAGATGTGACATGGAGGATGCTGGAATACATTAACACACTCCAACAGACTCTATTAATCTTTAGTTAAAGTGCCCCACTGCAATTTTGAAGCACAGGACTCTGAATATATAAGACCCTGCAGGCACTTACATTAGGACAACTCTCAGAGCCCCAAATGACACAGTCAACTTAAAGCAAATCCCAGTCCTTCAGAGAGTTGCAGTTTAGTTTATCCATAGACAATAGTGTGATTCCTCCAGTTTAAATCTGCTGCCTTGTCCTATTCTTTGCAGTGATAGGGAGCAGTTGTTTTTCCTTTTTATGACAGCCTTTCAAATTTTTGAAAACTGTTATCATGTCCTCTGTTCTTTAATCTGGGTTTCCCCAAACTAAATATAATTTGTTTTCTCAGCCTTTCATTGTCTAGTTTATATTCTAACATATTTATTGCTTAACTCTGGATCCTCTCCTCTTTTTCTATATCCTTCTTAAAATGTAGAGCCCCAAACTACATGCAATTCTAGCACCAGGTGTCTACAAATGCATAAATGTGCATTAAATTTAGTACCTCCAATATGAGATACTAAATATATGTACATTACTGTGCTAATATGCAGAAGTGCAAACGCTTGCTTTTTAGGTGATGGTTAATGTGCAATAGCCTATTCTACTGTGAAGTACTGTATTAGCACTTTTTTTATGCACCACTTGAATGTGCAGAATAGGCTACTGAACATTAAAGCACATATGTAGATGTGCCTAGTGTGTGCCTAACCAGCACTAAATAGACCTGTATTATCATCTTCCATGTTATGCGTATAATACTGCTGTTAATAAATTAAGTCTTGTTTTTTTAATTTTCTGACTCGCATTGAGACAAATCCACCAAAATCTCCATAACCTTCTTAGGAATCCTACTGCTTAGCCAATTATCTCAGTTTCTGTATTTGTTTGTTATTCCCTAGGTGTATCTTACATATATTTTTTTTTAATTTCATTCTGTTGCCTATAGCCTATTCTCTACTTCCCCTATCTTGCAACCCTCCACCTGTTTTGTGTTACTTGTACACTTGATTAGGAAGCTTCCTATTCTGCCATCCAAGTCATCAATAAAAACATTCAACCCAAAACAAACCCATATGGATTGATATTTAAGAATTCCTGTATTTCTGTATTGATCCTTTTTTTTTTGTGTGGTTACTCTTTGTTTATGGCCAATTGTTCAGCCTACTACATATTTATCTACAAGTAAATCTAGCCACATTTTTCAGTTTCTTATGAGAATTTTATGTGGCACTGTTTCAGAAGCCATAGAGGTCAAAATATTGTGTCCTCCATTAATAATAGATCCATTTGGTATGATGTGTTGTTAACAATTGTCAGGTAGTAATCATCCCTTCCTCCTCTACGTGTATACAAATTGATTTGTTTTAAATTTGCTCGAGTAACTTCTCAGATATTGAAGTCAGGCTGACTAATCCATAATTCCCCAGGTCTTCTTTTTTCCCTTTTTAATATGTTAATCCTTCTCCAGTCCTCTGGAACCTTGCTTGTTTTCCAGAACTTTGAAAATTTATTGTAAGTGGCTCTGAGATTTCTTCAGCCAGTTCACTCCATATCATGAGATGAATTTGGTCAGGTCCTGCCAACTTAAATTCATTCAAATTCATTAAAAGCTCTTTTTAATTAGCATGATCCTCAGCCTCTGTCTTCCTTTCTTATATTTATTTATTAGCTGCCTGACATGGGTGTGGAGGATATTTGTTTTTTCTCATTTATGCTGTTGCTGTTTTTACAAAGACTGAGACAGTCATCATTGAACACCTCTGGCTTCTTTGTATCTGCTGTTAATAGCTCATTCTGGCTTTTGAGCAGAGGTCCTACAGTTGCTTTGATCTTCTTTTCCCCTATTTGATATATTTATAAAATCTGGTTTTGTCTTCTTTAATTTCCTTTGCCATTTATCTCATTTTTAACTTTGCTTTTCCTAATTTTGACCCTATGGCTAGGTACAGACATTCAAAAAGCTCCAGCCTGAATTGATTTAACCTTTACAGGTCGGTCTAACCTGCCTAGGCTGAACCCGTTTGTAACAGGACAAACGTTCTCTCTGGACTGAGGCAATGCAGGTACATGCATGCAGTTGCTTAGGCCAGGCACTAGAGTGTGCCCTCAGCAGAAGGGAAGCTGTGCTGGTGGAGCATGGCCAGTCTGGGCTGAACTGGCAAGGGAGGGGTTTAATTTAACCTTCTCTATCCCACCGGCAGAGACCTGAGCGGGGTTTGCCAGGCACTCCCCCCTTGCTGCTGCAGCAGTGCGGCACCATGGCCCCTGGAGCAGAGGTGGGCAGAGAGGAGAGTTAGTCTCCCCTGGCAGCAGCGTCTGCCTGCCCTCTCTATTCATGCTTCCTGCCTGGGAATAGGCCACCTGCTGTCCTTTTTGCCAGATGACAGAGGGAGGAGGAATAACCCCTGTCCCTGCACCTCCCCTCACCCTAAGGGCCCCTGCTGGCTGGTGTCTGACTGTGCCCCCTCCCCACAGCTGCAGCAGGATGGGGCAAGGCCCTTGTTGGGGGCAGCAGCCCCTGTCATAATGTAGGGGGTGTATGAGCCCCTTCTTGGTGGGGACACAGCACTGTGGGGCCAGCAGAGCTGCAGTGGGCTGTGCATGGCAGCACTGGGGTCCCAAATGGGCCAGAGCCCTGCAATCCCCTCACAATGGTGCCACACTCTGTAGAAAGGCCTCCTGCTGGGAAGGGGCTTGTGCTCCAGGAAGCCATGACAGGCTGCTGCCCATCACAGTCACTGAGCAGCAGGGGCTGGGCCCCACTCCCACCCAGAAGCTGATGTGGCAAGAAGTGAATGACTGTAATGGGCAGTAGCTTCCTGGGGTGCGAGCCCCTTCCCGACAGGAGCCTCTCTGTGGAGCGGAGCAGTGCTGCGTGGTGCTTCCAAGGCTCTGGCCTGCTCAGGACCCTGGTGCTCCCATGTGCATTCCACCACAGCTCTGTTGCACCTGCAGAGCGGTGCCCCTGCTGGGAAGGGGATTGCGCTCCCCCACATTACGATAGGGGGTGCTGCTTCCAGCAAGGGCCCTGCACCCTCCCACTGCAGCAGCGGGGAGGGCACATTGCCAGGCCAGTCCCCTGGGTGGTAGCAGAGATCATGGTGGCAAGGGCAGAGTCAGCTGCCAATGGGAGTAGAGGGGAGACTAACTCTCCTCCCTGACCATTCTGCCGAAGGGGCCATGGTGCCCCGCTGCTGCAGCAGTGAGAGGAGCACCCAGCATACCCTGCTTGGGACCCTGCTGGTGGAATAAGGGGGGAATTAAACCCCTCCCTGGCAAGAACCATGTTCCTGGCTATCCCTGCTCTGGCTGGGGAGCATAGGGGTGGGGCCAGCCTGACTTGGCTGGAGCAGAAACCCAGCCCAAAGAGCATGCCGGGATGCTGGGGGTCTCTGGTTTAACCTAAATGAACAAGGGGCCTGGGACAGACATTGTATAACCTGGTTTGAGCCAAATCAGTTAAGTCTGATACTACATTCAATCAGGTTTATCTCAAATCAGTTTCAGCCATTTTGAAAATGGGTTATGTGCACTGAAACTGGTTTATGTGTATTGTTCTGTTACAGGTTTAAACCAGTTTCTGATCACTGAAACCAGTTTATGTGTAATGTCTGTCCCTAGCCTACAAGTTCTTGCTATATTCTTGCTACACAAGTTCTTTGGTATATGTCCTTAGCACCTTTTCCTTTCTTCCATTGACTATACATTTCTCTTTTGAGTTTGAGGAAGTTCTTTGTGTAGCTATGTGGGTCTCCTACAGTTTTTGGTTCTTTTTGTCTTACCTAGTCAATTTTACCTATTTCTTACCTTCCTGTTTCTTACGGTATGGCATTGTTGAAATCAAGTTAATTACTTCCCTTTTATTTGTAGTTTGTTTTCTGCTTTTATTTAATCTGAAATAAATGTCTGAAAATCTAGGCTTCACACTTTGTATTTAAAAAAAAATCAACCCTAAATCACATCCTGTCATATTTCAGTTTCATTTCAAAGGTTAGTCTCTGTCAGCTGGTATATTTTAGATCAGAACAGTAGGTTACATTTATTAGGGCTGCCCATTTTGCCTCTTGGCAGCAAATGGCCCCGGTAAGCCAGTGCCACCTGGAGGAGGCCCCACGCCCACCACTAGCCCAGCTGGAGGAGAGGAGGAATTAACTGCCTGACCTGGATGCCTCTGGCCAGGATGCCTGCCTGAGCCATACTGCCCCTCATGCCACAGGGGGGCCCTGATTGGCAAGGGCCTCTGGGCTCAGGCCCCATGAGTTGATGCATTAATCCATAATGCATTAATTCATGCATCATTTTATGCAGATGCTAGTAAGAGATGGGCAGACTAATAAGCAGGAACCAACTCAAGTTCTGGGTCTGTGGCTTTGGTGCAGGTCCTGGAGCAGACTGTGGTCAGGCCAGGAACCTGAGACAGGTCCAAATAAGAAGGGAAGGCACTTGCTTTGGGGCTCTTCAGGGTGGAATGTGGGAGGTGGGTCTGTGGTGAGGCAGCTGGACCTTGGGGATACCATTGGCTATGTCTAACATCCAATCAGAAGTGGTCCAGGCACTGAGATGTACTTTGCCTTCTCTGGCAGTGTGAGGAGCCCACAGAACACTCTAAAAGACATGCAGGAGCACTCCTTGCCTGTGGGTCTCCTCCAGCACAGGTTCCCTGCATGCCCCTTCCCCACAAGGGTGAATGTCTGTACTGTTCACTCCCAATTTAAACAGTTTGCTCCCAATCCAAGTAAACCACATAACTTGGATCAATTTTTATCCTGGATTTTTGATCATCTGTATGCACACTCTGTCTCTTTCTCTCACAATAAATGGTGGGACTGCTACTGCTCTCTAAGAAGAAAAGAGAGGAATCGTCAAACTGCAGAAAACAGATAGAGTTAAGGGAGAGACCGTGTGCCTTACAGCAGCCTGAAATCTCAGCACAGCTGTGGAGGCCTTAACACAGATTGCTCTGTGAGAGTAGTGTGATTGTTGGAATGCAGGAGGCTGGTCTCAGTGGATCAGACAGTTTGAGAGGTTCTGGATCACTTCAACTTTATTAGAGAAAACAAGAATACTAGGCAAATTCCTTCATCTTTTCCATGGGAAAGGCAGTGGATGATGTTCTATATATTTTAACTGAACAGGAAAAGAAAGAACATAGGAAATGAAAGAAGATTTTGATGCCTATTTTATAGTTGCATATTCATATGGTCTAGGAGAGTGTTTTTCAAACTTTTTAGACTTTCAGCACCCCATGGAAAATGCCAAAGTCTTAGTAAAAAGAAAAAAGATTACATTAAAAAAATAGTTGAGCAATTATTCTGTTGCAAAGAACTCAAAAAGATCACAGTAGGTCAGAATATTTTTTATTACATGGATTACTATCTGAAATCTCTTTTATCTTGCAAATCATGTGTAGAAGTTTGCATGGCACCCTTGTTGAAAATCACCAATCTAGGAACAGTACTCATTAAAACACAGCCAGAAGGACACCGGTAGATGGTTAGTTATATTAAGATGTTTCAGATACTGAGCAGTACTGGCTGCTTGCAGATGTTAAAACAACAAAAACAACAAAACATTCTTTACAGGAAGAAGCAGTGGGTTAGTTCAACCCAGCACCACAGCATCTATATAGACTGGGCATTTTAGTGGGTCTTTTTGGCATTTTTATCAAATATATAATTCAATCATCTATAAGATTCAATCATCTATAAGATAAAGTACTGTTTGTTTGTTTTTTAACATTTATAAGCAGACACTATGTTTAAGTATGAAAAGAAGCCTTGGGAATTACATGGACCAGTGAGTAGCTCAGTTTTGCCTTATTTGGCCCAAATTTTAAAATAGAAAGTCACACATCCTTGGTACTCCTGTTGAATCCCAAAATCTTGGATGACCTTCGAGCCAGGATTCAGAGATGTCAGTTATGACTAGTGTTTCAGCAATGAACATATATCAGGGAAAATGCTCATAGCTTCAGATTACTAGTTAGGCATCCACCAGAAGAAGAATAACTTTAGAGAAAGATGTTAAAATACATATTAACCACATGAGAGGTGGTCATCCTGAAAGTGAAAAAAGCATCTGTTTTAAGATCACAGATAAGCATAAATTTTTGGATGGTATGCTTCTCACGAAAGTGACTTTTTGCCAAGTTTAACAGTTTTGCGGGAACAGGTCATGTCTAATTAATATTTGACAGAAAAATGTCAAAACATTTTTTGATCGTGCTGAAATGTTCTGTTTTTTATATTTTTCATTTCTATGTTAATAAACTAAAATACTACTTGCAATATCTATACATTGCATTAGATTTTCACACATTATTAATGGGCTTATCTCAAACTAAATTAATTGAAATTATAGTTTTGAGTTGATGGTCTAGGAAATATGTGAGGGGTAAGGATTTTTGTGGCTGATATATTTTATTGGACCAAATGCATGGTGGGAGTTACTTAAATGTGTTTTTCTGTACTAAATATCCAGTATCAGGTCTCAGAAATCTCAAAATTATTGAGCTGAATCATAGATTCATAGATGATTGGGTCAGAAGGGATCTTAGCAGATCATCGAGTCTGACTCCTTGCCTTGGGTAGAAAAGAGTGCGGGGGTCAACCAACTCCAGCAAGGTGGTTGTTCAGCCTCCTCTTAAAGACCCCCAAAGTAGGGGAGAGCACCACCTTCCTTGGAAGCCCATTCCAGATTCGGGCAATCTTAACATAAAGAAGTTCTTCCTGATGTCTAACCTAAATCTACTCTCCGTCAGTTTGTGGCTATTGTTCCTAGTAATTCAAGGGGTACCCTGGTAAACAGATAATCTCCTATTCCTTGTTTCCCCCCACCTCAATGAATTTGTAAGTGGCCATAAGATCACCTCTCAGGCTTCTCTTGTGGAGGCTGAAGAAATCCAGGGTCCCCAATCTCTCCTCATAGAGCTTTCCCAGCAGGCCCCAAACCATATGAGTGGCCCTCCTTTGAACCTTCTCGAGGTCATCCACATCCCTATTAAAGTGTGGCATCCAAAACTGGATGCAGTACTCCAACTGTATCACCTCCCTGGACCTGTTTGTCATGCACCTGCTAATGTATGATAAACTGTGGTTAGCCTTACTGATTCCTTTGTCACATTGATGACTCATGTACATCTTGGTGTACACAATGACTGCAAGATCCCTTTCCATTGCTATGCTGCTGAGAATGTCCTCCCCCAGCCTGTAATCATGCTAGTGGTTCCTTCTCCCTAGATGCAGCACCTTGCACTTTCCCTTGTTAAACTGTTCTGTTCCACCCACTTTTCCAACCTGTCCAGATCCACCTGGATTCATTTCCTACCCTCTAGTGTCTTAACTATACGCCATAATTAGGTATCATCTGTAAATTTGGTCTTTCCATGCCCTCATTCAAGTTGCTGATGAAGACATTGAACAGCACAGGTCCAAGGACCGAGCTTTGTGGGACTCCACTGCCCACATCTTTCCAACATGTAATTGTTGCCCTCTAGAGTCAGGCCAACTCTCAGGATCTCAATATTGTGCTGTTAGACAGGAGGGTGTGACAGTTGCACATACACACACACACACACACACACTACCAGCTAAGGCACATACACATCCAAACCATCCTAAGCACATGCATATCTATCACCACTCAAGCACATACACTATACACCCCAAAAGTTAGACACAGATCATGCACACAATGACATATATATATATACACACACACACATACATTCACAAGTTCACACACATACAACCCACCTACACATACACACAGGTAAATTCCTAACTTGGATGGTACAGTGTGTACATGTGCTTGGGGTACCAGGGATATGTGGGGGGAAGGTTCAGGTGAGAGAGAGAGAGTTAAAGTGTAGGGAGTGAAAGTTGGAAGAACCAGGATTAGAACTGGTGGACTACAGAGAAGCTGGCTGAGGAACTGAGGCTTGGGTTTACTTAAGGTAGACTGGGGCTGGAAACTGAGGCAGACAGCTGAGATATTGGGGGGGGGGGCAGATTCGTAGTGGCAAGGAGGAGACAGCCAGGAAAGAAACTAAGACAGAAACCTGGTTGCTCAGAGGAAAAGGAAAAGGCAGGGGAGATAAGACTGTGGCAAAGAAGTGGGGTTTGGGGGCAGAGAGGAACTCAGGACAGGTGTTGGAGGTGACAGTGAGCCTGAAACAGGAGAGGGAGAAAGGAGACAGAAGTTAGAGGGATGAGAAGCAGAGCTTGGAGCAGGGTGAAACCATAGTAAAGCAAAACCTAACATAGGCGTCTAAATAACAGTTTTATTAAACAGACAACACATTACACAGCCCCATGAAGTTATTGGTTCACATACACACACTCACACACAAGCACTCACAATGGCAGCAGGATAAAGAGACTCAGTGGATGGGTTAGAGTCCATGTAGGGAAGAGAAACAGAGTCCAAGTCCTTGACTGAAGAGGGGTGGGAGGCATAGCTACCTATCCAGGCTGGAAAGAGGTCCTTGTCCAGTTGGTTTTGTCCAGAGGGGGGTCGCCAGCAGGGCCTCTGGGTGGATAGGTGGTGTGGCATAGTGCTGGTCCAGATGGAGAGGGTGTCCCACTGGGTCTGTCTTCACTGTTCCTTTTTATAGGGGCAGACCTTGTGTGACCCTAGTGACAGGAGGCATGCCCAGGCAAGGGTCAGCCCCTGGTGTACTGAGCATGTGTACTCCATGCAGGGATGTGCAGTTTTGAGTGTCTGTAATGGTGGGGTACAATGATAGAGTTGCTGGTTCTGCAGGGTCTTTTGTCTTTCAAATGCTGGGTTCTTGTCTCTGTTCCTGGGTGAGGTCCATGGTTCCTGGATGAATCAATGCAGGGTGATGATCCAGTCATTACAGGCTATTCAGTAGAGGCCTGCTACCATTGTATTTCAATCATTCCCAATCATCCAGGAACCAATGTACACAGGAGGGGTACATGAATCATACGATTGCCACACAGGGAATGACGGGGCTCAGGATACAAGATGGAGGCTTGACATACAAATTGGAAACTTGACCTGACTTATGCTAACTTACATATATAGGCCTAAAACAGTAATCAGACAATATAAAAGGAGTACAAACATAATAATTATCACTTATAAAACAGTGGGTATCAATATCAAAATAGCGGGAAACTTATTTGCAAAGAGGGGAGAGAAAAATAAAACTAACTACCTAAAATAAAATGTTAAAGCTTATCCTACATCATAACTTACTTATACTTATCTGTAGGGAATAAAGAGGGAGAGAAAAAGTCAGATATGGTTGGGGAAGGGGATGCATTTTAAAATAAATAAAAAACAGAAAAACTGGAGGTCTTGCTACATAATCATCTCAGTTTATTTCATAGATTTCATAGACATTAGGGCTGGAAGGAACCTCGGAAGATCATTGAGTCCAGCCCCTCACCTGAAGGGTAGGAAGTCAGCTGGGGTCATAGGATCCCAGCAAGATAAGCATCCAATTTATTCTTGAAGGTGTTCAATGTATGTGCTGATGGCACATACATTGAACCACATCTGATGGCAGGCTGTTCCAGAACTTGAGGGCTCAGACAGTAAAGAAATTCTTCCTTATGTCCAGCCTGAAATAGTCTTGCAGTAGTTTATGACCATTTGACCTCGTCATCCCTTGGGGTGCTCTGGTGAACATACGTTCCCACCAGATACTGGTGGTCACCCCGATGAACTTATAAGTGGCCATCACCCCTGAGCCTGCGCTTTTCCAGGCTAAAGAGCCCCATGGCTCTCAGTCTGTCATCGTAAGGTCTGTTTTCCTGACCTCTGATCATGCACCTGGCTCTTCTCTGGAGTCTTTCAAGCTTCTCCACATCCTTTTTGAATTATGGAGCCCAAAACTGGGTGTAGTACTCCAGCTTTGGTCTCACCAAGGCTGAGTACAAGGGGAGAATGACATTCTGGGATTTGCTTGAGTAGCATTTATGGTTGCAAGCCAGCATTTTGTTTGCTTTACTAGCCACCGCATCGCATTGCAGGCTCATGTTCATCTTGTGGTCAATAATGACCCCCAAATCTCTTTCTTCTGTAGTGCTATCCAACGTAGCACTGCCAAGCCTATAAGGATGCTGCAGGTTTTTCCTCCCAAGGTGGAGAACCTTGCATTTTTCAGTGTTAAACACCATCAGGTTCTCATCTGCCCATTTGTTGAGCCTGTCCAGGTCAGCCTGGATCACTTACCTGTCTTCTGCTCTGGATGCTTTGCCCCAAAGTTTGGTGTCATCGGTGAACTTGGCCAGTCCACTCCTGACTCCAACGTCCACATCATTAATGAAGATGTTGAACAATATGGGTCCAAGAATAGAGCCTTGGGGGACCCCACTGGTCACAGGACACCATGATGTTTGACTTCCATCAATTACTACCCTCTGGGTCCAACTGCAGAGCCAATTTCCCAGCCAGCAGATCGTGGTGGACCCAAGGTCACAACTGGCCAGTTTCGCAAAGAGATGATCGTGGGATACCAGATCAAAGGCTTTTTTGAAGTCAAGATATATGACATCAATCTCTTCTCCCTTGTCCAGGTGATAGGTCACCTGGTTATAGAAGGAAATGAGATTGGTCAAAGAAGACCTACCCACAACAAACCCCTGCTGGCTATCCCTCAGGATGTTGGCGTCAGCCAGTCCATTAAGGATGGCCTCTTTAATAAACTTTTCTAAGATCTTCCTTGGGATAGAAGTCAGGCTGATAGGCCTATAGTTTGCTGGATCCCCTTTCCTGTCTTTCTTGAAGATAGGCACCACATTGGCCTTCTTCCAGTCTTCGGGCACTACACCAGAGCGCCAGGAGTTTTCAAAGATCCATGCCAGAGGCTGGGCTATGATGCTCGCCAGCTCCTTGAGTGCCCTGGGGTGTAGATTGTCAGGGCCGACTGACTTGAAGGTATCCAGCTTCTCGAGGTGTTCCTTCACAAGGTCAGCATTAATGGAGGGCAGGGGGTCTCCCTCACCCTGACCGCCCTGTCCCATGGTGGGCATGGACGTCCCATGGGACTGATGAAAGACCGATGCAAAGTACCCATTTAATAGGTTGGCTTTTTCCTGGGCTTCAGTGAAAATAGGATGAGATACCATTTTGAAGGCCTTCTTGAAATCCAGGTAGATTACATCAACTTCAATTTCGGCATCTAAGCATTTTGTGACCTGGTCTGGAAGTGACCATCTTCCCTTCCTCCAGATCAGGTCCCTCCTGTGTTGTCTCTCCACCAGATGACTGATCCTGCAGAGAGTGAAAGTACCCATCAGTCTCATTGTCTGTAGCCCATATCCCCCTGCAGCCTGCTAACCTGTGCTTGGAGCTCCAATCATTTAAATGGTATCAAAATGAAATGAAATTAAGCATAGTGAATAAAAACCTTAATCCTGAGTACATTGTTATTTACTTGTGACTAGGAATCTAGCTGCTAATATGATACCTCAATAGATGACTAGTTCTCATTGTATTACTTCAGGGAAAGCTACACTGTAGACAGAGTGATGAGAGGGTGTTTGGTGAGACCAAAAAGAAGATGATAAAGGTGATCGGAAAGGAGGACTGTTTCTAAATGGGTCTAAAATCTTCCTTAAATGCTAAGAAAATATAAATCTTATGTGAGATAAGTAGCAAACTTGTTTAGAATAGAAAGCAAATAGAGTCTCTCTTGCTAGGCAATGGCAACTGCAAATGTTATAGTAGTATTGTAGGAATTTCACTGAAGTTTCAGAAATACTTGCTAAAAAATAATTGTCAGTTCCTCTATGAATACTATGTCTTATACAGAACTATGCATATTTTCTGTAATAAAATCTTGAAAAAACTCACCTAACTTTTGTTTCTCAATACATTGAAACTTACCCATGCTCATTTACAAGATAAACAGATGTTCCAAGAATTTTCAGTGTATGAGAATTATTTCACATACTTTACTTCAGTTTTACAGTTGTTGGGATTATATATTTTATTTGGTGTTGTAATTACAGATGTAGTGATTTCACCTTAACCTTAAAAACCAAGAATTTGGTGGTTTCTTTGCAAACTGTCAAACATGAGCTGGAAATTGACTGAGAAACTCAAAAAAATGCATGTCCATGTGAACTGTAGCCAAAAAACAAAATATGCTGCACCCCGCAGACCTAAAGAACTAACTTTCACATTGCTCTTGTCATTGCACAGCTGTGGGGGAATTCTTCTTGCTCAGGGGTATGGAATACAGCATTTCATTTTCCTCCCATCTCAGTATTTAAGAGAAGGATACTTTAAGACAGATCTGCAATACTCATTTAGAGGTAATAACTGATTCTCCTGGGGGCTGATTTTGTGGGGAGGGAATGGATATAGATTTTAGGAGTGCAGCTGTAGTATAATAAATGAGGGAAAAGATCTTTATCATCGTACTTCCTTCTGCTGCAACTACACAGAAAAACATGCTTCATTAGGATGGGTACAGAGAACCAGAGTAAAATGTGTTCTACTTCTCTTTGACTACCGATATAGTGCTATTGTATATCACAGGAGAGGCTATTATGTTTAATGTCTGAAAGGTCAAAATTCAACATACGCATGGCATCCTGAGTAGAATGTGCCAAGTAACTTCCCTATTGATGTATAAAGCATTACGAGTTGCTGTGGAAAGAGTTTCAAATTATAAAAACTACCTTTGAAAGTGGCTTGGAATCTTAAACATCAAAATTCCCAGTGTTTTTCTGTAGATAGTTACAATAGAAAGATGTGCCTAAGGCATCAGTTTGATGATTCCTGTTACAAATGTCAAAGACTAATTACCTCTTATTACAAAATAATATATAGCCTTTTAACAATGGTTGCCACTAGTTATCTAGTCTAAATATCTAAACTTTATGTCAATGGGTTAGTTTTGTTAAAGATCCTCACCAAATATTAGTAAATCTGTTAAATAGGTGCATTTAAGGATAAAGTGGGGAATCTCTATGCTTGAGGAAAGCATCCAAGGAAAACTATACCACATTGAATGGAATGAGGCAGATATATAATGAAGCAGAACATGGCAACTACACAGGGTTAGCTCTGATCCTAGTTGCATATAAAATATTGTCATACATCATATTGTAAGGACTTTTTTGTACACGAAAAGAAATTTAGGTAATTATCAATGCAGTTTTTGTGGAGGTAGGTACGCAATAGACCAAATCTTTGATATACAACCGTTTATGGAAAAGTAATGGGAATTTGATTTCAGCATTCATCACTTATTCATAGATTTTAAATAGGCTTATGACAGTGTACATAGACAGAGCCTTTGGAACATAATGGTTGACTTTGGATTCCCTAAGAAGCTCATAAAAATGATTATGGTATGTCTGACAGATGCAAAAGGGAGAATTGAAGTGGGTGGAAATGTCTTTGATGCCTTCAACATTGCAACTGGCCTGAGATAAAATGATGCAGTATTTTTCAACCTGCTGTTGAAACAAGTTGTCAGATTGGCAGTGAAATTAAAGAAGAGGTCCTACTTGGGGGATTTTATAAAAGTTATTGGATTCTGGTTATAGAATACTACAATACTATCAGCCTCATTAGAAGTGAGAATCTGTTTTGAAAAATCAAACATTTTGTTTTTATTCCAGTAGAGTTTTACCATCTTAATCTCTGTCTATGCAAGTGTGCGTAATGGTGCTTTTTGTTTGTTTGAGTGCTTAGATTTATGTCCAAGAAGATCTTTTCTGAAGTTAGATTTCATACTTTTTAACCATGAAAAGGTGTCTGTTGATTTTAAAGCTCTTGTTGACTACATCTGGCACTTGTGACATCCATTTGGCCTCCTAATAACAGTAGGCAACACCTGAGAAGATAAATTAACAGAAGGCTTTCAAGCTGCTTTTTCACTTCAAGCCTCATTTAGTTCTACTCATTGTAAAAACAAACAATGCACAATTAAAAGAGATCCCATCCATACAAAGCGTATCAAGTTTTCCTATTAGGAATGCATGAAGTATCCAAAACAGGTTTTGGTGATGGAAGGTAATGAGCCAAGCAAAAGAAATATGTACAAGGGGGTGAACAGAGAAAACTTGATCACTTTTTCATTTGTCATTAAAAGAACTCCCATTTATTATATAAACCTATACACTATAGAAACTTCCTAGTAAAGGCTAACACACATGTAGAGGATAAACATTTTGCAATTCTTAAGGCTGTCCATTAAAGTACAGTATCCTTAAAAATGGTCTACCTTGTCTCAAGAAAAAGTTTTGGTAAACCTGAGCATTCATCCTCCTGTATCTGTTGTCATAAAAGGAAATGTTCTGAGTATTTATTACTGTTTGCACATCTGCTTTCCCAAACTAGCAAAGACACAGCTGAGTTTAATTTTTTAGTAAAATCTTTACATCTTTCAAACAAGATGTATTTTTCTGGCAAAACTGTAATTTGATGGATTCATTTTATGTATTTTTTTTGTTCAAAATAGGGCAAAACTATTGGTTTGGATAAATTTGATGTGAGCTCTGTAAATAAAATCAAACTGTAAATACTCCGCCATTTTAAAAATTATTCTGGAGCTTAATCGTGGAATTAGGTTCCTGCATTTAGCCACTCTAATGTAAAAATATTAGTCTTTCTCCTTTATTTTTATGTGAAATTATATGATTTCTGCCTAAGTTATGCAAATCATATTCACAGGATTTTTCAGGCCTGAGTATTATTTAAGAATTTTTGCTGAATTTATGCTGAGTTATAACAAATAGATGGTCTATAATAATGGCCTATGATAACATTGTTGTGTTTTTCTTTTTGCTTTATAACAACATGCCATTGCATATTTCTCAAACTTTGGTGAAAATACTTCATAATGATGCCACTATGAGAAATAAGCCAACATTGTGATGCTCAATTGCAGAGAGCAGTGAGCAGTTTCAATTTATGTTCCTTAAGCTGTTTCTGATATGCAGGGACCTGATTAAAGTCTGTTGCCTTGTCTTGGAGATAATGGGTTTGACCTAAGAGAGACCATGTACTCTCACAAATGAGTACAGAGGAAAATATGAGTCTAAAGTACACTGAAATGAGGGGGTTTAGTGATAACTATAGTGTTTGGTTATTTGAAATTAAGGCATTGGCACAAACAAAGGACATAAGTATTTTAAGTATCTAAAAAAAACCCTGCGTCTGCAGGCTTGTTGAATATGTACACTCAAAAGTTATTCATTTTAAGTTATTTCCCTTAATTATTGTGTTACATTATATTAGTCAAGCTGAAAATTGCACAAATTTATGGCAGTGTCTCAGAGTATGTGCAAACTTTTGCCACACCCAATCTTAGATTATGCAGCTTACCTTAAGCCATGTGACAGTAAACCAGGACCAGCTGGTGCACATGTTCACTGGTGCTGGGAGCCATGTCAGGAAACCAATCTATGTAAATTTGGGTGGGGGAAAGGACTAGAAGAATTAGAGGTGGGGGAAGGGGACTAGTGGGTCCACAGGGGGTTGACAGGTCTGGGGGGAGGGGTTGGTGGGACTGGGAGGGACTGACACATCTTTGGGGGATGTTGGTTGATCTTTTAGAGGGGGCTGTACATCCAGGAAAGGAAGGTCAGGGGCCAAGTTGAGTGGCTAGGCTTTTCAGTAGATCAGGTTAACACATTCCTGATCTAAGGTAATTCACCTCCTCAGGTGAACTGATTTAGATTGGGACAGCAATTGTTTGCCCAATATAACATCTTCCAGCATCTGTATAGACTTGAACTTGATGGTGGTGGATGAGAACCTGATGGTGTTTAACACTGAAAAATGCAAGGTTCTCCACCTTGGGAGGAAAAACCTGCAGCATCCTTATAGGCTCGGCAGTGCTATGCTGGGTAGCACTATGGAAGAAAGAGATTTGGGGGTCATCATTGACCACAAGATGAACATGAGCCTGCAATGCGATGCTGTGGCTAGTAAAGTGAGCAAAACGCTGGCTTGCATCCATGGATGCTTCTCAAGCAAATCCCGGGACATCATTCTCCCTTTGTACTCGGCCACTACTCGAAGCTGGAGTACTGCACCCAGTTTTGGGCTCCACAATTAAAAAAGGAGGTGGAGAAGCTTGAAAGACTCCAGAGAAGAGCCACGCGCATGATCAGAGGTTAGGAAAACAGACCTTACAACGACAGGCTGAGAGCCATGGGGCTCTTTAGCCTGGAAAACTGCAGGCTCAGGGTTGATCTGATGGACACCTATAGTTTATCAGAGGTGACCACCAGTATCTGGGGGAACGTTTGTTCACCAGAGCGCCCCAAGGGATGATGAGGTCAAACATTTATAAACTACAGCAAGACCATTTCAGGCTGGACATAAGGAAGGATTTCTTTACTGTCTGAGCCCCTAAGTTCTGGAACAGCCTGCCATCAGACGTGGTTCAAGCACCTAAGTTGAACACCTTCAAGAGTGAATTGGATGCTTATCTAGCTGGGATGCTATGACCCCAGCTGACTTCCTGCCCTTTTGGCAGGGGGCTGGACTCGATGATCTTCCGAGGTCCCTTCCAGCCTATGTCTATGAAATCTATGCAACTTAGAACAACTTCACTCTAGTAGGTCAATCTAAGTGTAATGTCTGCACATACTGTTATTTATTTCAGTTTGCACAAAATGGGGATCTCTTTTTAGGGCATTTATAAACATACATTTTTCTGTTCTGACATGTCAACAATCCAGCATGTTGGAGCAGGCTTGATTAATCGAGTTTGCTCTGCATGCAAGCTGACAATCTTGGCGCCGCATCCTATGCATTTGTATACATAGCAAAATGCACGTCAGTGCTGAGAAAATGGCAGTGGTGCACTTCTGAACTAAAATACCTTCTCTAATATTATTTGATACCCATGTCTGAAAATACTAAGCTAAGAGGCTTTTACCCAGTATCACATGGTAAATTTATGGCACAACCAGGTGTAAAACAAAGGCCTCTTTCCTTTTTAAGTCTTGAGTTTCTATAAAATAATGAGGTAGAAAATATTACAGCAAAATTGGAAGCTGCACACAGTCTATAGTTGAAGCACAGGCCTACACAGATTGCTTGGGCATCTATACATGAGCAAAGAGGCTGCCCTGTAATTACAGCATATCAGAGAAGACTTCAGTAATTGAGTCTGCTGAAGCATGGTAATTACCATGATCCAGTGGACTGCAGTGTCATGTGTACCAGCATCCATGAGCTGAAAAATGGTGGTGGGGGCACTTTAACTAAAGCTTGTTCAATAAACTTTAGTTAAAGTGCCCCCACTGCCATTTTTCAGTATGAAGATGCTGATGCATGTGATGCTCTGGATGCCCGGGAGTGCACATACACTCCTGGAGCACATGTATTACACCTTTTCTTCCTAGGCTTGTAGGGAAAGGGCTGTAGTTCCAATGCATAAGTTATATTTTCTAATGGTTATTCCATACCTTCACTTTGGCTGCACAGGAAATAAACTGTGACACTAAATTTTTTGCCTTGTTTTTGAAAGAGCATCTGAAGTCTATGTGTTTAGTTAGGGACATAAATATATCTCTGAATGGGCCATAATATAACTGAGTTGATTACTTTAAGTTTAGTTCACAGCACTCTTTCATTCTCTGCAGTATTGCCAACAAGCAACCATTGCAGGCAAAATAAATCAATCAATAGAAGTCTCCTGTTAATGTGGTCCCCTCATCCCAACAGCCATGAACTAAAATGTTCCCTTTTAATCAGTAGAGTTGATTTTTTTCTTCTGTGACTTTTACAGCTGTAACTAGGACCATACAAGTTCAGAGCTGTCTGAGTTTTTTTCAAGCAGTGTGAACATAAATCAAAGCTCCACTAGTTTATTCTCAGCAGTCCGTAAGGGGGGAGGGAAGAGCAAAACTGTCTAAGTCTGAAATTCCCCAAGTCTTTAAAATAGCTTTGAGACCGATGAGCATGCCAAAAAGGAAGACTGCCCATTTTTGCTTAGCCTTTATGCTAGTAAAATTTGCAAGGCAAGAACTATTTATCTGCAGGAATGAACTCTGAGGTGTTTTTGGAAAATAAAAGGTTGTAATTAAAATGGGTATTTCTGAGCCTGCTATGAGAGGATAGTCAGCTTACTGAGAACAAGAACAAGAAAATCTAGTTCTATCATTTGTGATGCCGGCAGCTACTTCTGATTTACAGCAAGATCTGAATTCCTATAAGGGCCTTGTTACACATTAATTTTAGGTGGCTTCTGGATTGTTTAACTCCTGGACTGGTAACATATTAACACGTGACACTAGTTCAAAGCACACTTTAGGAGCCTTAAGGTTATACCATTCTAAGGCACATTTATCTCTGATCTGTGTTAACCAGCTCATGTTCCGTTAATGTGTGGCCACTTCCCAGAGATGAACCACTCAAGTCCTTCAGCATCCCAGGATGCAGCCTCCCCTATGCCAACTGCCTGTTCCATGTGGACAAGCTTTCCATTTCCTTATCTCTACTGCCAAGGGGGCAGGTTTAGCACCAAGCCAAATCTCCCTCCTGCCCCGGGAGTGGGATCTTTTGTTCCCCAAGGGTGCAAACTCATGGAAACAGCCTGCAGAGCAGATGCTGGCTAGCGACAGGTCCGGGAATGGTTAGGTTCTCATTAGCTGGGGTTTTCTTCTCAGGAAGGGGGCAGTAGCTCCCACAAAAGCACTTTCCCTCACTGCTCCCACCTCCCAGCCACCCCAGAAGCCATGACCAGCAACCGCCACATTCAAATCCCAAATCCCAATTTATTAAAATAGGAAACATTCTTTAATTTAATTCATCTTTATTTATTTTCTTTATTTTCTTTTAATAGCTTTGATTTTTATTTTATTTTATCATTCAGTGGCTGACTTTCTTCATTTCACCACCTCTACCCCCATTTCCTTTCTACCTCCCATTTCATTACCCACCCTCATCTGATTAACTCAGCACCTCTAGCTTCATGTTCCAGCCCCCTCCCCAATTTTTCACCTAGAGCAGGGATAGAAGCATGTCACCAGCCCTGTAATAGTAACTCACAGTTCTGGCTCATACTCAAGCCACTGCTCACCAGCAAGTCACAGCTATGCAGGTGAGGGGACAGTCAGAGCAGGTTTTTAGCTTTAAGGTGTGACTACTCCAAATTCAAGCTAGCACTAACATAAGCCACATACCCTAGAATTCTAAACATTTTGCTGACTTCTGCTGGACTTGATCCAATTGTGTTGCCATGGACGTAGTCTTTCTGGACTTTAAGAAAGCCTTTAACACTGTCTCTCACCCCATTCTCATTAATAAATTGAGCAACTGTGGCATTGATGCCTACACAGGTAGATGAGTCAAAAATTGGCTGATGGGGCATACCCAGAGAGTGGTGGTGGATGGGCCGTACTCGACATGGTGGGATGTGAATAGTGGGGTCCACTGTTCTACATCGTCATCAGCGACTTGGACAACATGTTTTCCACCTCCTTGCCCAAGTTTGCTGAAGACACCAAGATGTGGGGAGAGGTAGGCACACTCGAAGTGAGAGAGAGGCTGCAATTAGATTTAGACCAAACAACAGAAGTGGGCAGATGGTAACAGGATGGGGTTCAATGTAGACAAATGCAGGGTGCTGCAACTGGAGAGAAGTTGCATACATACAAGCTGGGGAGCTCCCCCCTTGTGAGCACAGAGGTGGAAAGGGATCTTGGAGTCATTATTGACTCCTAGATGATCATAAGCTCCCAATGCCAGACCACAGCCAGCAAAGCCAACCACACCTTGTCGTGCATCCAAAGATGCATCTCAAGCCAGTCCAGAGAGGTGATACTTCCCCTTTACATGACATTGGTCAGGCCACAATTGGAATACTGTGTCCAGTTCTGGGAACTGCACTTTAAGAAGGATGTGGCCTGCCTTGAGAGGGTTCAGAGGAGGGCCACCCTCTTGGTTGGAGGGCAACAGGGCAGGCCCTATGAGGAGAGGCTGAGGGATCTGAACCTGTTCAGCCTCAGCAAGTGGAGGCTGAGAGGGGATTTGGTGACAGCCTACAAACATGTTAGGGGAGATTAGCAGCAAATAGGAAGGGCCCTATTCCCCCCAGCAGCACCAGGGGTGATGAGGAACAATGGCCAGAAGCTGCTGGGGAATAGGTTCTTGTTAGAGATTAGGGGGCACTATTTCACTGTTAGGGTGGCTAGGATCTGGAACCAAATTCCAAGAGAACTGGTCCTTGCTCTTACTTTGGGTAAATTCAAAAAGAGGTTGGACGAAGACCTGTCTGGGGTCATGTGATCCCAGCTTGTACTCCTACCAGCGGTGGAGGATCAGACTAGATGATCTGTTCAGGTCCCTTCTGACCCCAAACTACTATGAAATTATGAAACTATGAAACAGTTTCTCCACATTCTGTACTGGGGGCCCAAAACTAGACACAGTACTCCACATGTGGCCTCACCAGTGCTTCATAGAAGGGAATAATCACTTATCTTTATCTGCTGGCAACACTTCTACTAATCCAGCCCAGTGTACTGTTACTCTTCCTGGCAACAAGGGTACACTGTTGCCTCATATTCAACTTGTAGTCCATTGTAGCCCCTAGGTCCTTTTCTGCAAAGCTGCTAGTAGCTAGTTGGTCCCCAGCTTTTACAGATGTATGGGATTGTTCTGTCCTAAGTGCAGGACTTTGCACTTGTCCTTATTGAGCTTCATGAGATTTCTTTTGGTGTAAGCCTCCAATTTTTCAAAATGTCTGTGAATCCTAACTTTATCCCCCAGCATGTTTACTACTCCCTTTATATTATTCACAAACTTGCTGAAAACCCACTTTCCAGGTCATGGATGAAGATATTGAACAAAACTAACCCAAGACCAATGCCTGGGACACTCCCTGGATATCAGGTGCAACTAGACATTGAGCAATTAATTACTACCTTTTGTGTCAGATGATCTAACCAGTTTTCCATATACCTTACAGTGCATTCATCCAACCTGGACTTTTTTAACCTGCTTGCAAGAATGTTATAGGAAACCATATCAAAGCCTTGCTAAATTCAAGGTATATCATGTCCACAGATCTTCTTGAATCCACAGAGCTACTCATCTGCTCATAGAAGACAATTAGGTTGGTGAGGTTTGACCTTGGTGAATCCATGCCAACTGTTCCTGATCACCTTCTCCCCCAAGTACTTCGAAAGTGATTCCTTGAGACCTGTTCTATGATTTATTCAGGGTTGGTGGTGAAGCTGAATGGTCTATAGTTCCTTGTATACTCCTCCTTCCCTTTCTTAGAGATGAGCACAATATTTGCCTTTCCAGTCATCTGGGACCTATCCCAATCGGCATGAGTTTTCAAAGATAATGGCCAGCAGCTCTGCAATCACATTAGCCAAGTTCCTCAGCATCCTCAGGTACATTGCATCTGATCTGGCATTGTGCTGCATGTTCTTCACACTGTTTTTTTCACTAGCCACTTGCTCACCCCTCCTCTGTGTTGGTTAACTTCAACTCTGGTCCCAGCTTCATCTCCTTTGTCTCCAAGCCAACCAGGCCCAGAACTTCTACTGGTGATCTTCCTGGCCAGGCTACAGCTTCTGTGGCTGTTGACTATCCTGGAGCCAGAGCTACTATATAGAAAGCAAGTGGCAGGCATTAGGGCTGCAGGCATGGGGGAAAAGTGGTGGAGGAGGCAGGCAGCAGGCAGGGAAGGCATAGGTATGGGAGGAAAAGGACCAGGGTGGCCACTGGGGGAGGCAAATGGTAGAGGGGACAGGTGGCAGAGGAACAGGCACAATGTCATGGTGCGGGGCCCCCAGGGATGGCTGTATTGCCCTAGGTCTCCATGATCATGCCAACTTTTCTCTGTGGGTGCCTTCTTGGTCTTGTTGGTTTAGATAGTAGGGAGGTTTCCCTCAAGTTGCTGCACAGTCACAGTCCTGATGGACCCCACTAAACCTTGTGGGCTCTTAGACCCCTTGCTGGGTCCCGCCATAAGTAGGTGCCTTGTGGGACACTGCAAGCCTTATGGGCTGGTTGTGTGGCTCCAAAACCTTCCCTTTACCATGCCACATGCTTCACAGATGGTATTTAAACATTGTCCTTTGTTTTGAGGCCTCAGTCTAGCTCAGCCTCAGGCCATCACCAGGGCCTGAGCCCTAGTAGCTGCGCCCTCTGATGTTGGGGTCTCTACACCCCCTGTAGCAGGGCCCGCTGGCACTAAGGTCTCTACACAACTTGTAGTGGTGGGCTCTCTGCAGCCCTGTTTCTGCACCTTCTCCTGTGCTGGGCTTTTTGTAGCCCTGTATCCTCTGCACCCACTCTGGCGCTGGGGCTCTATGCATGGAAAAATATAACAAATTTATAATTTTTTCCATGTATAGAATCTAATCATTGGAAGAGTCATCTTAAATTCAATGTTGTCTTGGATTTTGATAAATATGGTATTATCCAAGCCACAATCTACTTTAGATTTATAAGAGAAACATGGTTATAACTTTTATGACATACAAATTTGTGCCTATGACAACAATGGTATTGATATAGCTTTTGTTTGGAAAAAAAATAAGAAACTGGCCTAAGCTGTATTACCTAAATGTTATCTTTCATGTCAATAAACCAAAGCTAAGTGCAATATAAAATCCCCTTTACCATTATCAGTGTACAAGATATGATTAATTTATCTGCAAGCCAGCTTCCTTCCACTTTCACTCCCTAAATCCTTCAGGAGCTAGGTAAGATTCCAGATAAGTGTCAGTGCTATATAGAGCTGATACACTGTGAAGAAAACTTGAGAACCACTGAACTGGTCAGTAAGGATCATTCTAACTCCTTTTCTTTTAAATCTAGTGTTGTCCTAAGCTGTATTCTTCATTTGTGTATGCATTCACCTTCATATCTGTGCAAGTGTGAAGTGCTCAGCTTTTGAATGAGAGGGACGTGAAAGTCCTAACTTTTTCTTAATTTGAAATAAGTCATTTTTTAGTAAATTGCATTGGAAATCTATGGGTTGTAGACTTGAAATTCTAAGAGAAAATTCCATTTATATCTTAAAATGAATGCAGGGTTTTGGTTTTTGATTTGTTTTTCCTCTTAGAATTACTTGTGGAGGAAAAAAGAAGGGTGGGGTGTCAAAATTAGACATAGGACAATGTTTAAATGGGAAGCCAAAACCAGTGGTTCTATAGCATTATTAATATTAGCTTTTAGAAAGGAATATCATCATACTTGACATGTCACAAGTACCTAATCAATCCATTTAACTTTCACATGGTTTCTAAATTTCCTTTCTACATATCAGAAATATCTTTGTCTGAACAAAGATTTTCATTTTTATACCTTATCTTCCACTAAATATTCTTAAAGTGAAGACTTGATGTCAAATTTATGATGTTATCTTGTTTTTTGGTGGCAACAAATTGATATCAACTATAAAACGAATTAGACTTTCCCTCCAAGGAGAAACAGAATTGCAGAACTGCAGGGGAAAACAAACTTTTGTTCTACCACAAATAGCTTTCATAATATGCAGGGTAGAAATAGAGAATTGCTGAGATAATACATTGCTCTTTTGCTTATGGCTTTAGGGTCTCTTCTTTCATGTACTGTTCCTTACATGACTAAAACAGCCACTAATATTGAAGCATGCCTTGATAATATTTTGCTCGAATTTCCTCTAAAACTAAGGACATTGGTTCATATAAGGGAAAAAGACTTTTTGTTCAACTGCTCTTGCATTCTGTAATACAAAGAAAAAGAAAAGGGCCAGATTGTGTTTGACAAAAGTCAGGCATTCAGGGATGTAAAACCTACTTGTTAGTCTTTGTATCTAGGTTAGGATCCCTTATGTCTTCAGTCCAGGGGATATGGAAATCAAGGAATTGCATGAAATATTCTTCCAACTGCAGAGGTCTTGGGAGGCCTGAGAGAAGGAATGGATAAAATCTTGGATTTGCATTCTGTGTGCCTGATGTACAGAACTGAACTGTGGGGTACGGTCTGTGTTCAGTAATGGTTCATGGCCAGAGGTATTACAGGATACCATGGTACCTAGCTGCCAGTTGCCAGTGTGCCCACACAGTTGTGTGCTCAGCCAGTAGTAACTATTATTTTTCCAAACTTCCCTACCCCCATCATGATGTCTTTGTTGTCCCACCTTATTTATGCAACTGATTCTGGAAAATACTTTATTCCCATCCTGTTGTCCCTATGCAGTTTGTTCAATAAATGGTATAATAAAAAATAAACACAAGTGCTAATACGCTACTGTGCAGTATTATTAGGCTACTGCACTGTGGCATCACTAAAAAGACATTCACTGATGCTACTGCACAGTAACTATTGTGCAATATTATTTCATGTAGATGCACCCAGGAAGTGTATATTACATTAATTTGGTTTTCTTTTCTTTCACTATGTACATCTAGAAAATTTTCATGCATGACTTAGATTCAACTTCAGTAAAACTCCTATTGTCTTTATTGTTAGTTCATCTTTCTTCACTTTAGTCTTCAACTAAAAGAAAGTTTCAGATCATGTCAATTTTCAGAGCAACACTAGGACACACCATTTTAATGGGAAATACTGGTAGTTACTTTTTCTGTCTGAATTTTTTGATGGAGTACTATTTACACTGCTGCATGAAACTCTTCCTCACCAAATTCTACAATACACAACGCTAACCTACTTTTTAAATGGAAAGCTCTTCAAAACCATATTTAAACTTTGGAAGGTAATGGCTCTTCCCATCTTGATTTTTCTCCTCGTCATGACTCCTTTCATTCAGACTTTGTTATAAAAAAAGCATGGGGCTACATACATGTGTACACACATACCCAGGCTGTCTCTGGTACATATTATGCACACATAATTGCACACAGAGGCATATACACAGAAAAATTAAATGGTACCTAGTTGTGTACATATATCTTAATGCACAGTATTATTATTTATTGTTATTGTTGTTATATAATTCTTTTTAGTTGTTCATAATTTTGGCCGCCTCTATACATACAGGTAAAGGCATGATGGGATCTAATGTGCAATCTACACAATCAGCCAGTTGCTACTGATTGTGTATATCGCATACCTCCTAACATGCCACCAGGATTGTGCGATCATGCATTAGATGCATTGCCAGTGCAGGGAGAGACCAGTCCTCAGTTGACAGACTCTCAGACATGGGGGTTCCCCATGTACCCCTGGGGCTGAAAGATCATTGCAAACATGATCCCACAGCCCCAGGGATGTGTGAACAATCTGAGGCTAGGGTATTGCAGCAGCCATTATCCCCCACCTCCAGGGGTGCATGAAACCCCCAGAGCTGGGGAAATGTGACTTCCATGAACCCCAATTCCAGAGATTTCAGTGGCCCCCAAGGCTCATATATCACAGCCACTATGCTTCCCCAGGCTGCAGGGTTTTATGCACCCCAGGGACAGCATGCTTCCCCCCAGCTGCCAGGACCCATCTGGGTCTGGCAACCAGCATCCACAGCTGGGAGACTCTGCATCTCCTTGCTATTTGGACCAAGCATGGCTGCTGATGCTGAGAGTCCACTCGGTTACAGAGCTCTCAGCCCCTGCTAAGCATGCTCAACCCCTGTGCCTGGGAGCCCCATCAGCTGATGGGGCTCCCAGTAACAGGGCAGACCCTGCTACATGTGCAGTTTAAAACTCAGTAGCAACTAGCTATAATGTTAGTAGACATTTTCAAGGTCTACTTTTATATCTGGTTGGAGCTTTTTACTGTAAGATGAGTACTTTGCACATGTAGCATGTCTCCAGTTAATTGTGCAATGCATATAGTGTGTAGAGGAGGCCATAGAGTGCTAAAAAATGCTTAGAGAAATCTAAAGGAAAGTTTAATTTGGTGTTAGCCATTCTTCAGATATCTGAAAGCTGTTGAGCTTAGTTAAATCTTACTTGGGCAAATGTCTCAGGTGGATTAAAAGACTGAAATAATCAACAAG